>NC_138029.1:50656286-50987295 GCF_964106645.2 Podarcis pityusensis | reverse complement strand
TATGAGGCAGTTTGCCTGGAGTTCCCATCCTCCTTGGCCCTGTCTCAATGGGATTCCATGCCAAGAGCAAAGAAGTGTTTGCTTTAAACATTCAGCAAAGCCTCTTCCCACCCAGAGTTTTGCAGCTGAAATGCGCAGAGGCAGCTGCTGATTCTCAGCAGTGTTCCCTGTTTTAGCCTGTTTTAACCCAATACTCCAGGGGAAGGAAGAGGTCAGCCAAGTTTTGATCAGGGTTCTGAAGTTGCTTTGGAGGAAGATGCAAACTGCTGTACATATGAATTTGGTGCAAAAGACTCTGCTCTCTTTGGCAGTGGTGGATGACAAATGGAGCACAAGAAACTTAGTGGAGACCCCTGTGTGCCTAAAGGTAAAGGTACCCTGACCGTTAGGACCAGTTGCGGACGACTCTGGGGTTGCGCGCTCATCTCGCTCTATAAGCCGAGGGAGCCGGTGTTTTTCCACAGACAGCTTCTGGGTCATGTGGCCAGCATGACTAAGCTGCTTCTGGCAAACCAGAGCAATACATGGAAACGCCGTTTACCTTCCCGCCTATTTACTTGCACTTTGATGTGCTTTCGAACTGCTAGGTGGGGCAGGAGTTGGGACCAAATATCGGGAGCTCACCCTGTCACGGGGATTCGAACCACCGACCTTCTCATCGGCAAGCCCTAGGCTCTGTGGTTTAGACCACAGCGCCACCCACCTAGGGTTGGTTTATTGCCTGATATATAATAAGAGGAAACTTCTCACAACACTCTGAAAATCCCTTTTTCTTGTACCATGCCTGGGAAATCATTAATTTGGTTGACAGAAAACTCAGAGTTAGAAACCACAATACAGACCATATTCCTAGTTAAGATGCACTCCTATGCAACCATGTACACATTCACTGAGAAAGTAGCTGGAGATGTGCATTCCCATCCACATTGAAGTACAGGTGGAAATACGTGCTTCCACCTGCACTGTAATACAAATGGGGAACCCATAATGGATTTCTTACATCTTATAAGCATTTCAATGCAGATGTGTATCTGGATTCATTCTGTTTGTGAAGTTCTTGATCCAGCAAGGAAATCTGAAGCTGTGTGCTTAACACCTTGGCTGGGTTGATGTGCATATCTCTAAGAGATGAGCAATTATCTCTTACACCTTTTCCTTCTCTCTTCCCACACCCCCTCCCCCCCAGTCTGCCATAACTTTACACATCTAGCTTGGAGGTGCCACTAAGTTAGACTATTTCAGAGATGGAATGAATTACGCAGGAGGAGTTTTTTGTCCTGAGTTGACATTCCTGTCTATGCTTCTCACTGTTCACAGGAGCTTGTTAAAGACCTTTTACTTGTTCCAAATGGCCAGCTGGACAAATTAAACATGTGCCAGTGACCTAAGACTGTAGCTGGGGAGAGAGGGGTCCTTCTCTGAGCAAACTCACTTTTGTATTTTGAGTTTTGGTTCAGTTTTCCCAGTACAACATATACCAAATCACCTTTTTTATATCCCCTACTATTTAATCAGAAAAACTACCACCCCAGAACTTAAGATCATAATCACTCATGCAGATTAGAACCCCCAGTAGAAAAGCCACCATTTTTTACAACTCCTCAGTAACCAGGGATGGGATGGAATTCACCTAACCAAGTCCCATAAATAGAAACCCTGTGTAAGGATTTCCGCTTGTGCAACATGTCTTCCACCCCCATCTGTGTCCACCAGATTGACTCAGGGGGGTGTTGGGAGAACCCCCAGAGCAGCACATGGAGTAAGGAGAGGGGAGGTTATGCCTTCTGGGAAACTGAAATGTTTGTGCAAGTGGAATGACTGGAAGAGCATGATGTTGAATTCCACACCAAGATTGTAAGTGTCATAGACCAATTGAAAGGTATTAGAATGATCACTAATGCATGTTAGCTGACCATGAATACGTGCCTCAAGTATTAAAACTGTTTCCAGACCAACTATCCCAAGAAATCCACAGTTAGAGGCTCTACCAGCCTTTTTGTCATCAGAACTGTTGTGTGATTTACGTAGCTATTGTTTTTGAAGCAAAACACTTAAGAACAACTAACTCATTCCATCAGTGCAAGGATTTCAACTTGAGCAGTGGAAATCCCCCCATCTGCTCCCCCTGTACATGTCCCCTAAATCAGTTCTGGGGACTTCCCCAACTCTCTGGAGCAGATTTGGGGAGAGCACGGGGTGTGTGCAGGGCAAGGAGAAGGGGGGAAGTTTTAATGTGTGAGCATAAATCTTTGCAGTGACAGAATAAGTTAGTTGGACACTACATCACTTTCACAGGGTCTGCAGAAGACACTCTGAGGGCTTCTAAATTCAGCTTCTGATTCTTAAGTGAGAAGAACTTTTGTTTTGAAGGGTTCAAGACTCAGGCCTTACTATTACACAAAACCTTCAGAGAACTATCGTACCCCCTCCTACTCCATCCTGCTGAACTAAGAGCTTACCCAGCCCACAACCTCCATTTTAGGACTATTGTTGTTAAGCAGATTTGTCTTGGTATTCCATAATGCTGGCATTGTTCAACACTGGTGGCCCATTCTTGCAGTCTTCCTTGATTTATAAACTGGGTAGTTTCCCTTGAGCTTACAAAAACAGCAGAGCCCCGTGGTGGTTGTGAAACTCACTATACTACTTAATCCGTACCTTTGAGGCAAAGGGCCTCAAGAGCTGGCACAGCTTCATGAGAGATTCGTGGGCATAGACCAGAGCTAACAACCCAGGTTCCAAAGGCCTGGCCTTCGCGTGGAAGATATTTGCTCATTGCAAAGTCTACTGTGAAAGGGCCGCTCCCATTAAATCGCGGTCAGAGCAGGTTTAAGGTAACTACTCTGTATTTCCAGCTTCAGCTGAGAAGGAAGTGTTGATGCTCATGTCTATGCAGCGGGTGAAGACAATAGCATTCTTTATCTCCACTATTACATACCCAATTGCTGCAGCAATTCTCAGAGCACTGAAAAGCCTATTCTTGCATGCCGAGTAGATTGCTTTAGTCTATAGGAGAGACTGTAGAACAGATGAAACTTCAGAGGTTTGTTTTGTTTCTGCAAACACAACAAAGAGTCATGTGTGGCACCTCAAGAACTAGTGACTTTACTGTGGCATAAACCTTTGTGTGTGTGTCAGCACCCACTTCATCAGATACAAGATGTCATCACCTGAATGGATGATGCCACATAACAGTATTTCCTCTAGTCCAGGGATGGCGAACCTTTTCTGCTCTGCAGGCCAGGTGCTTGTTGGATTCTAGCTTCTGCCAAACTTGGAGTGGGCTCTGAAGCACAAAAGCTGGATGTCAGAATAAATTCATTGGCCCTTAAAGATGCTGCAGGATTCTGTTGTCTTGTTGCAAGACATTTTCATAGCTGCCCTTCTGGAACAGCTTACAAAATTTCCTCCCTTCTTTTATCTGCTGTCTAGGTATAATTAAGGTATCCTACCCACATTGTTGAGCACTTCGTGCATCTGATGAAACTGGTTCTGTGGGAGCTTGCAGTGTGGTAGTGGGTTAGGTTACAATAGCAGTGTTGATGCATTGGCAGACCAGGGACTAGAGAGAACAAATAAATCGGGAGCCATGGATATCAATGTAGCAGTGCATTGGCAAGAGCTTAAGCTGGTAGTGGGGAACCTGTGACCCCCTAGATGTTGCTGGACTCCCAACTCCCATCAGCCCGAGACAGCATGGCCAGTACTCAGGGAGGATGGGAGGTGTAGCCCACTAGCCATAGGTTCCTCATTTCAGGGCTAGCGAGAAGGCTGATTTTGGGACCAAGGAACAGTAACAGATCTGTGCAGGTAGCCAGAATAGGACTAGCAGTTTCCCAGTTACAAGTATTTGCATGTGGTAAGCTCAAAGAACATCTCATTTTGCTGCCTTATCACACCAATCTCCCACACCCTTTCGCCCAACGTGTTTGTTGCATGTGAGGACATGGAGCAAACTGCAAGCCAGTTTCTGGCTTGGGGTTTTCCCATTTGTTGCTTCAGGGAGCCAGTTCCTAGCAGTATTCATTGCTGTAATGATGGTATTGCACAAGTGTGCATAGACAGGAAGTTGTCCCTTTATTTGGCCCTTCCTGTAGCATGTGAAAGATACACCCCCTGAATTTTTTTCCAGGGATTTTCTTCGAACCCAAATAATTCCTTTGAGCAACATTTGTTATAGTTATGCAAGCTGTTAGAAGGTTTTAAATATCTGATGGTGATGAATCTTATGATATAGCATATGTATGCACATGCTTCTTACAATTCCAGCCTAGTATTGTGCTTTCCAAATGCAAATCTCTAGGTGAGCCACCCAGTATGTTGAAGGAATCTCCCAGGGGAAAACTGTTGACACAAATTGTGCCCTGCTGCTTATGATGATGTGTGCAAAAAACTTGCACATCATAATCAATATTTTCTCGGGCATTTCTTTAGCTGTTTCTCTATTTTTAAAGGGGTTGAGGGAAACCTCAGTAGATGCAGGCTTCCTACTGGGTTCAGGAAGGATGGTTCTGTCTCCCATTGTTCAACTTCCAGACTCACTGGGAGCATTGACAATGACTGAGCTAGCTCATTAACATTTCAAAAGTCGCACCTAATAATTTGTTTGGGCCTTGCATGGCAAAATATATCTTGTACAAGAGGATGCAATTTGAGCTGTTATTGGTATTCTAACTGGGGGTGGGGGGCAGGTTTTTGGGATCTGCCTCATTTTTGTTTTACTAGAACCTCAAGATCTGCCAAACAACCAGGTGCAAAAGACATATGGTTAGAATTAAAGGAGAAGGCTCAGTTTCTGAATTGCACTGAGGGCTCATCCAAACTTCCTTTCGTGCTGTGTTTTTAGGCACAGGCCTGCGCTTTAAAGCACTTTGTCCCAGTGCTTTTTTTCTTTTTTGCCACAACACTTTTCCTGCAAAAACATGCTCTTTCCTGCTGAATCAGAGCAAACAGCAATCCACCAAAAAACCAAATTTCAGTTTGTTCCTATTCAGTGTTAAATAGAAGGTCTTCCTGGATAAAGCAGTGGGACAAGCCCCTCTCCCCCATAAACACTGAGACATGGAGCTTTATAGCGCAGACCTATGCCTAGAAAGTGCAGGGCAAAAGGTAAGTTGTAGATAAGCCCTGAGTGCTCATTTTTTATTATTTTCTTGTTTGCTGTGCTGGTTTCTCCTTCCTTTTCAAAACAAATGTTCATCCATTTAAGTTCAAGCATGCTTTATTCTTGGGACTGTGCTCTCTGTCTGTCTGTCTGTCTGTCTGTCTGAAAAGACTGGTTGGCTGCTTGATTCATGCATTGGAAGAGATGCAGTCTGGGTTCTGAAGAACTCTGGACTAGAAAGAACATTGGTTTGATCACAGGCTTAGATTCTATCAACTGCATTTTTCTAGAACTCTGATAGTAGCCGCGAAACCTTCTTCTAGGTTAATTGATAGATTCTCTGCCAGTTTAGACTGTTTGTGCAACTAATATGAGCCTTAAAAAAAACAAAAAACCTTTTGCAATAGGCTCCCTCCTTTCTGGGGTTTAGTACAGCCTGTATTGTGGAATGTGCCTCCTGCTAAGCTAAAGCAGGAGAGAGCCCAAAGTATGCTCAGTTGGTGGGAGAACACAATTAGGGCTGACTTGAGAATATTTCTATGCAGCAGCCTAAAGAACAACATCCACTCTTAACCCCTGCTGACCAGAGGAGGCCCTTTGAGGGTCTTTCTGGAAAGATGTTGAAGAGCTTTGGGCTCTATGGGATAAATATATTGTAGCCTGTTTTTGCTTAATCTAATTAATTAACTGTAGTGGTTGGCCACCTTGATGCAAGCTCATGCATGTGCTGTTGCTTGGTGCTGTTTCCTACTTCCATGTTCAGCATCTCTTCCCTTCCTCCCTCTTGCCTCCCCGCCCCAACACTAGCATAGGGCTGGGGTGTCCCTCATGCACTTGAGGAAGAGCCTCTGGTGCTAGGAAGCACAGCACGCTTCTCCCTCCCTCTCTCAACCTTGCCAGACAATGAAATCATGCTCGCTTCTCATTCATCATGGAGATTGCTGGCTGAAGTGGGTTCAGTGACACCGGCCGCGAGCAAGCAGCTCAGAGCGAGCCGAGTGCTTTGTGCATGCAATTAGCACAATTATCTGTATTCAGTGCTTTTTGATCTCTCTATCTATCATCTATCTATCTATCTATCTATCTATCTATCTATCTATCTATCTATATTGCCTGGCCAAAATAATGCTGAAAATTATTCCCAGGCCACAGCTGAGGCTTCTCTAAGGGGGCCTCACCCTCTTTTATTCTTATCATTTCCTCCTAACAACAAGAAAGCTCTGAAATTCGGAAAGGACACAAAGGAAACGTCTCTAGGCTGTTAACTGGGACTGGCTCAAGGGAACGGGTCTTGCCAGTTTTGGAACAGTTCTGTACAATTCAAGGTGCTGGTACTTAACTTTAGAGCTCCACAGGGTTTGGGAGCCGGTTACCTAAAAGACTGCCTTTTCCCACATGTACATGCCTGCCTGTGAAGATAAGCATCAGAGGCTTTTCTCTAATTGCCCTCGCCTTCTGAAGCTACGTGTGTGTCAACTAAGGGAGAGGGTCTTCCTGCCTGTGGCACCACATCATGGACTTAGCTGGCACCTACTTTTATGTGTCTTTTTAATGCTGCCTTCTTAATTTTCCAGGTTCTTTCGAAACATTAGCTAAATTGGGTGTTATACTGCTGCAAGATTTGCATGTGTGGTTTGTTTGTTTTTAACTTTTCCTGCTAATTTAATTTTTTTTTAATAAAACACTTCTGCTGTGTTAATCGCTTTTATCTGAGCGCTAGCTGCCCTGAGAGCATATGGCCGTAGGGCTGGGATATTCAAATTTAAAACCGCTAACTAACTTCAACTGAATGAAATCTCCTGTGTTGTAGATGCCACATCAATCTGACATGGTGCCTTGTAGCATTTATGCGCTCTTGGTGGGTTAAGTAGCCCTACTGGTGTCATTTGCTTCAACAACTTTGCATAATTTAACCAAGGGCTCAGAATTCCTTCCCTGTTAGCCTTGGATGTAAGAACAACTCCAGTTGGGAGTGCGGATACCGCGGTGAAAGAGGTTGGGGTCTACATTAGTCTACAAATGGCCATTGCCACTATTCATAGAATAATATATCCTGCAAAAGAACCTTGCAAACAAGAGCATGGACAAGAACTCCTTTTCTGTTCTGAGGGCATGTATGTGGGTGGTTGGCACAGAAATCACTACCCCGAAGTCAGGGGTTTTCAGACTTGTGTTCAGGAAAACTAGGGTTTTTTCCCCAGAAGGGGTAAGGAACAAAGGAAGCTTCCTGATACCTATTCAAACCACTGGTCCATCTAACTCAGTACAGTATTGTCTATGCTGACTCTCCAGGGTTTTAAGTGTTCTGTACCATTGAGCTAGGGCTCTTCTTCGCTGTTCTACCATGGGAAAGGTTCCAGAAAGATGGGCAAGCTTTCTCTACAGGCATTCTGCCCACAATTCCAAATCTTCCCTTGTAATGCGCAGCTACAGGAGACAATTAGGTGTGTTCTCACTCTTAACAGGAGGCAATCATGAAAGCCTGCAGACAAGCTAACATGGGAAAGAGGCTGCTGAAACTAGGAAGTTAAGAGACCATTGCTATAGACGAGTGTTTACCATACCAGACTTGACTCACTGTTGGAGCTTGTGGCTTCTGAAACCTATCAAAGTAGCAGAATTCCAGAAGAAAGTGAAAAATCCAGATAAAGCTGTGGGTGAGGAAGTTGCTCAGGTTACACAGAATTGCCTTCCCTGTACAGTATACTCTTATATTATTTTTGTTTAAGGAAGGGGAGTAATTATTTTATAAACGCTCCTGAATGTACAGTGTTTGGTATCACTTTCATGCTATCAGGATCTAGTTGTTGATCTCAGTGCAAAAGGCAAACTGCATTTTTTTCCAAAGGTGTACAAAAGTCCTATCTTTGCTCTCTTAGAGCCAGTTCGCATGACTACTCTCTCATCTCTTAAGGTAATGTTTGCAATGGGTTGTATATGGAGGGTCATTTTGTTAGCAATCTCTAGCACAGGTTGGGTTGTCTTACTGCCATCCACCATGGAGGCCTTGGTAATGGACTTCAAGAAGAGACAGCAATGAAAAAAATGATGCAGAGTGAGAAACTAGATTAGAGACTGGGGCCAGGAAATCACCAGGATCATTTAAACTTCAATCCTGGGAGCAAGTCCCATTGGACTCAACTTGCATTTCTTGTGAGCAAAAATTAAGCTGAATGGTTTTATTTCAGATGAGGCCAGGCTATTTCCCTTTGGTCTGAAATTTGTTCATTCACATTTATGGAGAATCCAGACAACTTCTGTGGAAAGCAGTTGTATTCCAGTGTTTTCTGTGTTGGACTACGCTTCTTCCTGTTTTTTTTCAGACCTGATCTGTGGCATTAAAAAATATTACAAAGACAGTTGCAGTGCTGGCCTGTCCAGTGTGAACAGGCAAAGTGCTATTGAGGCTTTTCAGAACTCCTGCACCTTTGATTAAAACTTTCCTACATACTGGTTCCACCCTTTTATTGCTTTCTGTTGAGCAGGGCAGTGGGATTAATGAAGGATGGCCCATTAATTTCCCCTGTTAGCTTCCTTAATCACCCTTTAATGTAAGTTTCTATTCTTGCTGGGAGTGGGGAACTGGCTGTAATTACTACTTTCTTGTAGTTTTGAATAGTGAAATATTTGCTTACCTATTTTATTTAAAATATCTTTTTATCCTATTCTTCAGTCCAAAAAGGCTCCTAGAGCTGAGAAGCTGCAGCACCTGCTGCCTTCTGCACTGGCTCCTTCTTCTTTGCCCCAGGTAAGTTTGGTGGCCCTGGAGTGGGGGCAAGGGCAGGTGGAGGTGGTGAAGTGAGCAACAGCTGCTCAAGGTGCAAGTCAAGCTGGCCTAGTTCATAGCCTACTTGTCTTAGGCCACAAACCAGTCTCTGCTCAACCTGCATTTCTTGTGGATGTCCAACAGGGATGACTTGTATAAGCACTCCTTTTCATCTTTAAACACCATTGTATCTTGGATCAGGGGTTCCCGAACTGTGGTTCACGGGCCATCAGTGGCCTGCAAGCTTCATTGAGGTGGTCCTTGGTGCACCCATGGATTTGTGGTTGAAGACGGGAGATGGCACATCCATCACATATTAAATATTCATGTTGAATTACAATTGTAATTCAAATCATATGGGACTCAAAGTGTAATACTATAAAATACAGTATATAAGAATCAGTAATCGATAAAAATACAATTAAAAATCATATAGCACCTGGCACTGCACACTACAATTGCTACAACAGGCAGAAAAAATATCAAGTGGTCCTCCAAGACCTTCATCAATTTTCAAGTGGTCTGCAAGGGGGGGAAAGGGAACCATTGCTTTAATACACTCTGGCAGCTAGATTCTGTATCATGTTACCCTGCTGATTGGAGTCATGGTGGGAATGCCCAAAGCAAGTTGTAAAGATCCTACCTTCAGATAAGTCTTTTAACATGCATACTTGAAACCTAGTTACTAAAGTTTTGTCTCACTGGCTTTACAAAATCATGCTTGCACCTCTATCCTTTGTTGCCCAGGAGCTCCTGCAGTCCATGGAAATTTGGCATCCTGTTTGTCTCTTGTCTCTATTACTTAAAGGATGCCAAGGCGCGTATTGAGGGTGTTGTTGCAGGCAGAACAATCTGGTGATGTTTTTTTTCTTCAGCTGTGACTAATGTTTGACTTTTTAAAAAGAAAAGAAAATGTATATAATTGGGGAATAAGAAGATTTCTCATGCTACTGCTGCAGTTCAGATTCGATAGCAATTGTCATGACAAGCATTGTTGCCCGTTGGCTGTGTGTGTGTGTTTGTGTTTAAAAGCACAAACACTCCAGTTAAATTCTGCATGTCTTGGGGTGTGTTGATTGAAGCTATTGTCAACAAGAGATGGAAACTAATTTTTTCTCATTGTGCTTGAAAATCTTTTTGAGGACCAGCTAACAAGCCTTTGAAATGGCCCCTGTGTTGGGTTTTGTGCTGTAAGATGCTTGTTTTGCTCAGCCACTTATACACTGTGTACTCAGTAAGCTAGGATCTGTACAGCTTGCTAACACAATCTTGCAAGTACACATCAAGGTCTAAAAATGTGCTCAAAGCCAGAAAACTGGAATTTTCCTTGCTGGATTCCTTGTAGTATTTCCCACTACAGACAAGCTGTTTCTCAACTGAAGAGTGTCTTGCCTCTTTAGCTGTGGGAAATGCCATGAGCAAAACAAAAGGTATGTGGTTCTCTCTCCCACAAACGTGCAACCTTTCTTTGGAGCCTAGCATAGTATTTTCAGGCGATACTGCATGGTAGCTTCTTGTAATTCCAGTTGGGCCTTTGTAATGCTCTTGTTAGACCCCAGCAAGGAGTCAAGACCTAGGCCAGGGGTCAGCAAACTTTTTCAGCAGGGAGCCGGTCCACTGTCCCTCAGACCTTGTGGGGGCCTGGACTATATTTTTTTGGGGGGGAAATGAACGAATTCCTATGCCCCACAAATAACCCAGAGATGCATTTTAAATAAAAGCACACATTCTACTCATGTAAAAACACGCTGATTCCTGGACTGTCCACAGGCCGGATTTAGAAGGCGATTGGGCCGGATCTGGCCCCCGGGCCTTAGTTTGCCTACCCATGACCTAGGCTATTGCGTTCCAGGATGCAGGGGCCAGAAGCTCCGCTACTGTGCAAAAGTCCTTTCCAGAAGCTGCAAGTCAGAGAACCAGGCTACATTAATAGGAGCTAGTAATGAATACAGCAGCAACCACTTCCATTATAGTGCTACAACTCATTTATGGGCTCATCCACACTTAACCTTTCTAATGTGTGCAGTGAAATCCTCTACATGCTTATTGGGGGGGGGGGGAGTTAAATGGAGAATAGTCTCTAATAACTTTGTTTAGGATTGCAAATTTAAAATGTGAGCAGATACAGGTTTTTCACCATGCAAAGTACTCTTCTATTCATTCTTTTTGGACCACAACCTGTTTGTATTAAATTTAGACAATGCAAACTGAGCAATTTTTAGAAAGACTCGCTATAATTGGGTGTTGTTGTTTAAATCCTATTTATATTCCACTTTAAAAAGAGAGAGGACATCACCTTTTATCCCCTCCTGCAGCTTATTCTCTGCCTGCAGATGGATATGATGGTACCTAGTGGGGGACCCATTCAGATTTTTCCTCCTGGCTTGTGCACAGCGTAGCCCATGCATGTTTAAAGTCTTGATGGAAGAAAGATTTTTTGTGGGTTGCAAACTCCTTCTCCTTTCCCCTTTTGTGGCTATTGTCTGAGGTGTCCTCGCCAGCCGCTTGCATCTATCTCTGCGTATTCATTTCTGCATTATTGCTGGGAACATGGGGAGTCTTATCAGAAGCATCCTGGCTCATCTAGAACCAAGCCCAGCAGTAGGCATGGTAATAAGTTCAGATGCTGTATTTAGATGCACAGACCAATGGAGTGTCACAGCACAACCAGTGGATTTTGCTACACAATACTGATGATTTTCACTGCTTCCTTTTCTTGTCTTCCTTGGCGCCACTGCTGGAGGAAGCTTTTAGAGAAGATCCAGCATAGGCCACAACAAACACACTGGGAGTTTGGCACTCAGCAAAGGAGGGTCAGAGGAGAGTCAGCTCCAAGAAATCCAAGGAGTTTGGCTGTCAGCTCATTTCGTTTGGCAAAGCTTTCGTGTAGTTGCAAGGAAATTTGTAGTAACATTTGTAGTAAATACATGTATTCCTGGGACATCTCCATTTTCTGCATTACTTTTGCTGGGGATTGGGGGCATCCTGCTTTATTGCATTAGTCTGCCCACTGACCTCTCGGACCCTCACTGCACCGTCCTTGAGAGGAACAGCCAAACACCCAAAACTGGGCTGAGATCTCTGAACTAGTAAACTTCTGTAACTTTTTTTTTTTGTTAAAATAAAACAAATTGCTGAACATGGATTATCCCCATCCCTTGGATTTTCTGAAAGTAGAAGTTCTAGTTTAGCTGGGCTTCTGACTTTCAGTAACTTCACAACACAACATCACAGCCAACATGGCTCAGAGCCACTCTCCATTCGTACCGAACTCAGGATGCCAAAAATGGTGGCCCATTAGCATTTTTCCTGATGCAGCAGGGATGGTCAGCTAGGGTTAGTAAGAGTGCCAGATTTCTCTAGCAGCACTTGACTGGGGTAGAGCAGCGCCTATAAGAACTGAAAAGCAATCATAGTGCAATCCACTTAATAAAGTAGTTCATGTATTGGGAGGGTGAGGAGAGGAGAGCAAAACGAGTCATGGGTAGGAAGTCCATTGCACACACCCTGCTTTCAACAAAGTTCCTGTTCATTCCTTGTGATATATGATATATTCTATTAGAGGGTCTGATGACTTATGATTCAGAGCCATGATATAACATGCTACAAATGTTCCTGCGGCGACTTATTGCTGGTTTGTTCCGCGCCATCACATCATTTTGCTAGTCTTAAATCCAGCCTGAACAAGAGTGTGGACAGATGTTCTACTGCCCTGTTCTGTTTAGGATGTTGTGTTGAGAAGATCAATGCTGTTGGCTGGATTTTTATGATCTCTAGAGAAGAATGTGGTTCACATCTGGTAGAGAACATGACACATCCCTGCCTTCTTTTATCCTAAGATATATATTGATAGGCCAATCGCCACAACCACTCCTGAACAAAAATAAAAACACCCCCCTTCAGCAAACACACACACATATTGCATAGGAAGAACTGGTTCCTTCTTACACTGGTATAGTAAAGGTGTAAAGTGTGATGGGGAGATAAATATTCCCATTTTGCAGTGGGCATGTCAATCATGACTGCTGTGGGAAAAGCTGGTATAGCGTTGATGGGGTGGCAGCAGTTGTGAGCCTGCTCTTTGTCCTCATGCATGAGCACAGACCATACATAGCATAATATGTACGTAAATCAGATTGGAAGCCCCTTGCCTAAGTCTCTGATTTGCTCACTAGCAATTTTTTTTTCTCTTGTGAATTCAGCCCAGATGAGAATTCGGTTCCTTAGAGAGGAAGGCAGTGCAGAGTAACAGATGTGGTGTTCGAGATCTGTCATCAGATCTCCTGATTTTTCTCCTTTTCTTGAAAACATCTGTGAGGACAAGTGAGGGAGGGGGTGTCTGCTAATTTAATCTGGGAAGTGGCGCTGCTGGAGGATGTGTTTTAACCCTTCCAACCCCCCTACTCTTGCTGTCAACCAGACACCCTCCCACCCCATGGAGAGAGAAAAATGCAAGCACCTTAAAGATAACTGCATTTTGCTCCCTGTTCAGCTAATGGTGGCTCTGGGCAGAGGGGAGGGTTCAGTACAGGGAAATGGTGCCAATTTGAAAGGGTTAAACATCCCCTCCACTGGCACCACTTCCCAAATCAAATTAGCACACACCCCTCCCCTCTCAGTTGCCTTGAAGATGTCGGAAGATCTAATCACAAATCTTCCCGTATCACATTTGTTTTGGCCCAATTTTACCACTCCTCTAGTTCCCTTGGTTCTGCAGAAAGCAAGAGATACTTGGAAGTAGCTAGTTTTATATTGGCACAGGTGCTGTTCTTTTTCTTTTGGTATTAAAAGGCGTTCCCCTCCCTCCTTTCCGTTCTCTCTGTTTCCATTGCACATGACTTTGCCGCTCCTGGCTTGCGTTGCTAGCAGCAGTGTAAGGAAAGTGAGTCGATATCAGCTGTCTGTGTGTACGAAGCCGGTTTTTCCTCCAACCACCCTTGGCGGCACCTGCCTCGCATCATCAATACGGTAGCTTTTGAGGACACTTCAAGGTCTGAGAAAGCTGCTGACGGGGACAGTTACCAGGCACTCCACTGTGTGCCTTGTTCTCTTTGTAATACCAAGGAAAGGAAGGTATCGATGATCCAGCTCCTGCCCACAGGAAATTGCAACAGTAAAGAACCTCTCCTCTGTGCCCCAGAGTTCTGTGCTGGCGTGAAGGTGATTTGGAGCAACCGGAAAAACTAGCACAATGACAATCAAAAGGCGTCTCTAGGAGATCCATTCAGTACCAAATAGCGGCAGTGTGCCGGGAGTGGCTGTACCTGTCATGAGTAGCAGAGACTAATATACCTAGTTGCAACCGTCTCTGTTTGCTTATATATATTCATGAGCCAATTTAGCATATCTTTAGGTAACATTCTGCATCTGCTGGGTCATTTGGAAAAGCAGGATTGCAGAACTATGGAACCAGATGCCAGGTGGGGATGCAACAGGCACCGCCTGTCCAGGCTCCTGTACTGACTTATTTTTATTTCGCATAGCCTTATTTGGCAGACCAGTGGGCGCAGATGGAGCAGAGATCTTTTGCAGTGGCGATCCCTGATTCCCATTCTCTATTTTTCTTCTTTCTCAAGCAGAGTCACAGTGCCGCCTTTATCTGTTTCCTGCTTTCTTCTCCTGCCCCCCTTCCAAAGTTTGAGCTGCAGCATTTCTTGCCAAGGTGACATTGGAGGCGTTGGAGTCCGCTTAAGGGCACCAGCTGCATTCAGAGTCCAGCAGACTCCTAACCACCGAAAGCAACAGTATCAAAGGAGTGGATGATGGTCTGCTCCCAAGCAGGGAGATGGATTAGATAAAAGCAAGGTAGAGATGCAGCACAGTTGGGCCCCGGGTAACTGGAGCTGCTGCTCACATGACGTTTGCAAGCTGCTTTCCTTGCTGCCGGAGAGCTGGAGCCATTCAAAGTTTATGAAGGGGGCATATTACGCAGCTACCTTGAAACGCTATTGTGTGCTGTGCCAGGCATGTAAGCCCATTTTAGCAAATAGCCTCCTCCAGAGATGAAGCTGCACCTTGGGTTTCATCCTCTGGCTGCAGTTCTTTTGACCAGAAGCCCCGAGAGAGAGAGAGAGGGTAAATTCAGATTTAAGTTCTGAATAGAAGTGATCATATGCTTTTCCCTTTCTAGGCAAAGGGTCAAGCCCCAGTCTTCCCCCAAATACAGGTTTCCAACATCAGTTTTCCTCTGTGGCAAATAGCATATCAGGCACTGGTGCCAGGAGATCTGTAGATTTGAATGGGAGTGGAGGGACTGGTCAAACAAACCTAAATTAATGTAAGTATTTTTTCTAGTAACAAGGATAAGAAGGCAAGATGATGGGGAAATGTCATACCCTCATCTATCTATCTTTTTACCAAGAACATTTTGGTTCTGGTTGCCTGGAGAACAAGCAGTGCAGGGTAGAGAACAGCACTACCTGACTCCTGCGGAATTCTAGATTCCCCTGGAGAAAGGGTTTGTAGGTTGGGGGTTATGCTTTCTGCAAACAGTTTTCCTTCATTTGTACCTTGGCAAACACAATACAAAATGCTTCCTAATTAATAGATCTATTGTGCCCAGTAGTCAGGCACTGGCTGCTTGTCATTTTGAATCTACGCTCCAGGCTCACAGGGTCCTGGAGATGATATCTCCCTCACGTCCTCCTCGTGACCCAGAAAATGAGGTTTCTGGAAATGACATTTCTCAAGGCAAGTCGCTTGCAAGGAGACAGCGAGGTGAATGTGGGGTCCTAGGCAACTCTAGCAATAAAATAGGTATGGCTTGGCTAGACCAGGCTGGTGATGGAACATATGATTTAGTCATCTCCTGAGTGGATGGTTGTTCTTGAGGACAGATTTGAGCTACAGGGTGAGTGGGTACATGTGTTGATATGTACATACGCATACCGGGTCAACCTTCTGAAAAATATTCAAAAGTATTATTTATTACTCAGTTCTTGGCACCTTCTTGCCATTTGTTATCCTAAACTATTGTGGTGCACTCAAGGGGGAATAACATGATCTATGGTAATATGATAATTGTTACCCTTCATAATCGAATGAATAATTGCCCTTTCTAAATTATTGCTTTTTTAAAAAAACAATAGCACACAACTCACACTTGTATGCCAAGCCCAGGTCTGAGTCGGGTACGTCCTGATCTAGCAGGCTAGTTGTGCCCTGCACCCGTCTTCTAAAGATTCATCTTCTGATATTAAAAACGACTCAAAGAATGTGATTTCCATATTTGCTGATATTTTGAAAGTAAATTATATCGAGATATGATAGTTTGGCCCATATTCCTGCAAAAGCTTTGCTCCAGTTAAATATTTTCTCAGAGTGGCTAGAGACTTGCATAACACAACTCTTTAAATCAAGTGCAATTCTGGATTTAATGGCTCTGCATTGAGAAAGATGGGGGGAGGCACTCACTTCTTAGCAAGGCTTGCAATGAGATTGGCTGTGGTGCTCTCAGACATATGGGCAACCTCACATCAAAACCCACAGCCTGATGGCCTTACCATTGCCAGCACCAGTGTGGGTACTAAGTGTTGATACATCCATGGAATGCAACTGAGACATCACAAGTGATAACACTTCACCTTTGAATGGATTTTCTTCTTGGTCGCATAGGTAGATTTTTAGCCAATGGTTGGGAGAATAATGCTTGGCACTGAAAGAGGAGAGTTTGAATGGATCTTGGTGAGAGAGCCATCCTGCTTCTCAGCCCATTCTTCCACTTTCTTTATCTGCTGCCCAAAATTTCCTCCCAACAAGAGGAACCTGTGGCCATTGAGATATTGTTGCTGGACCACACAACCTGTCATTTATTACCATTGGCCATCCTGGACAGCTATATGTACTCCAGTCCAATAGGCTTCTATGACTGGTGATTGAGGAAGAGGAGAATCTGCAGTACAGAACTTTAATTCAGAGTCTGGAAAGTATGTCTTCCCCTTATTGTAGCTTTTCATTTCTTCTGTGTAGTTGCACGTATAGGTGATGTGAAGATTCTAGACCTCTGGCTGATATACGGATGGTTTCAACCCTTGAGAACATGATATATGGCAGTGCAGTCCTGCACCTAATTCACACTCTGTTCATACTTTTTCCGGTGTTGTGGATTATTAACCTTCAGTCTGAAGTGTCTTGTCATAGAAGTACCATGAAATAAAGGGCAAATAAAAGGTTTTCCGGCAGAACAGGAATTGTCAAACAGGCAAACCGATGAAAAAGGGTAATATTTGGGCAGTGCAGACAAATGTCTGAATCTTGGAGGGTGTGTGTGGAATATTTGCTTTAATCCAGACAGATTCTATTGCTCTTCCCTCCCCACCCATCTTCATTCATTCATTTTCCTCTGGACATTAATACTCTGAGGACATGAGGACAGTATTTCTGGAGTCCCTAGATAGCCCATTCCTCTGTGTCTTCACAACAGATTTGTACTCCGGATCCCTGTGACCTAAACAAATGTCATAACTTTGCATGGTGTGCAGACCATTAATACCAATGAGTTAATCAGATGCCGTGAATAATAGAAGTTTTTCTCATCTGCTGTTAGCTTTTAAGCTCAGGTTGACTGTATCTCTGAGCCTGCCAGATGTCAATACACTGGTGCCTTGTTGGTAATTCAGATACTGTAGTGAGGGAAGAGTATTAGAGGAACCCATATAGGACAGAATGGAAAATATGGGTGCTGCTTTAAGGCTGTAGCCATTCATTTTGTGCTGACTCCAGTTTATACTCTCCAGCAGTGCTGAGAGAAAAACTGCAAAAATGTTGGCCTTCAGGAAAGAGTGTCTCTACCCTATGCATGCCCTTGGCTATATTTCCCAAAAAATCTTATAATAACAGGGATTGTAGTTGAGCAGGGATAATTGTTGCCATGATGGGGAATGTGTCTGGTCATGCCACAACATCTTCAGAAATTTTCCACCGGGAAGGGATGGACCCTAATAAAATATGTTGCAATGATGTGTTAATAGACAGAAGTAAAGAAGAAACATGGGAGCCCTGCTTTGATGGCAATGTAGAAAGTGCATAAGGTGCAAACAAACTGCAGGACAATGGGGGTTAGGAAAGTGTCACAATGGCCCCGGGAGTGGATGAAATATTTATAAACTAAAAAAAACCTGGAATGGTTCCTTCCCATATGACAGTTTTGCAGAGTTGCAGTTGCAGAGTGGTGGGTTTTTTTAAAAAAAAAATGAGAGCTCTAGAGATAATATTAGTTCGCTCACAGCATTGTTAAATTATCATAGCTAATTATTGGAGTTCTTTATAAATGGACTTTTTCAATTCATCTGTTAGGCTGAAAGGTTGGAATGGCCAACCTAAAATTCATTTGTGATTGTAAAAAACGCACCCTTGATCAAAAGTGTAACAAGGGGTCAGAAGAGGAAAAAGACCCACCCTCCATGTATTAAAAGGACGAGAAAAATCAGTGTGGACAAAAATAGCTGACTATATTAACATTTAAGGGTGGGTTTGTTAGTGATTATAATCGTATCATTGGGAAATTATTTTTATTCTGGATGAATTATCTGAGCTGAGTGTATGATGCTGAGAATGCTTACTGAAAAGCAGGAGGCTACAGCGGGTTCGAATGTGATAGCTGGCCTCACTGTTTGTTGCCAGGACTGGGGGCCCAGAACCATGAAATTCTCACACAACTGTGAACTGTGGAGAAGGGGGAGAGACATCATACAGTTGCTGGAAGGTGTACCCCATTGAGTAGGGCAGACTGGGGAAAAACTGTAGGGTTGCCAAAGAGACAACAAAATATATTCAGAGCTTTTGCCTCTCACACACAGTGCCTAGATTATGATACAATATACCGCATGGGACACCACCAGACATCTTTTCTATTGTGGATTCGATGGCATCGTGGTGGTTATATGTGATCCCACTTTCAATAAGTTTTGCACCTGCTTTATTTCCAATTGGTGGATGTTTTGTAACTTCCTGCAGAAATCCTGTAACTTTTTGTACCACATACATTCTGGGGCATTTTTTATTTGTCCTCCTTTTGTTGCAAGAGGGGCCTCCCAGACAGCAGTAATGCAGTAACATGGGGAACAAGAAATAAAGGTGAATGATGTGTGGAAGGTCCAGTAAAAACCCAACACTAAAACACTATTGTTGCATCAATGACATGTTGCAGCACGCACCTGGGAAAAAACAAACCACCAATCTGGAAGGACTCTATTCTGTGGCTATCTAGTTACTGCTTTCTCCTGAAGTGCAAACTTTCATTTCAGAACTAGAAATTTCAGGCCCCTCCAATAATTGAGCACGGGGGCAGTTCTATTGTTGGGAACCTGGCCATGTCTTGTTGCTTGTTTTAAAACAATACCTGCTTTTTAAGGCTTACATATTTGTCCTGAGAAACTGACTGCTCTTTCTTTCCTGGTATTTTTCTCAGAACTGCAGAAGGCACTGTGAGACTTGAGCAGGTTCAGAAGTGAGAGCAGATCTGAACACTAGGAGGGTACCTGTCCGTCCCCATAGCCAAATCGTATAGTCCCTAAGGTGGGACAGTTGCCACAACCTGGTTTCATTCTTAATGCTGCTCATCACTTGAGGAATTTTGGTGTTTACTCTTGTCTGCTAGTTGAAGTATTTCTGTGCTGCTCGTCTCCAAGTTGCCTGCCATTAATGGATGCTTCTGGACCAATTTGACACGGGGTAGTCATTTTTATGACTCCCCATTTAGAAGCTGAGGTAGTACATTCAAGTGAGTGGGCTGTACATCCTTAATAGCTGAACATTTGAATTGGCCCTTGGGGGATCCTGGTTAATGACAAGTTAGGGACAGACCAGCGACTCTGTGGAAGGATTACATTGGGCTCGACAGAGCAGTGAACTGTAGCCTGTTGATCTGATAAGAAACTGGTGTTGACCACTTTTATAATACAAAAGCAGCTTTTGACCCATTGGAAGAATTGAGATAGAAAAAACAGCTATTCTTACCCTCTTCACCTTTAATTTTCTACCTCCTTCCATCCATGTAATAGAATAGGTCCCTTTTTTGTCGAGGGAGAGGTAACTGCAGCAGCAGAGATGAAGTTTGTTCTCAGGCTGGTAGGATGGTTTTAAGTCTGTTTGGATTTCTTGCCATTTGTGAGCTGCCTTTAAGTCAGGTGTGATACACCTTTGGCCCTTCAGATGTTGCTGAACTGCAGTTCCCATCATCTGAGGCCCATGCTTGCTGGGTCTGATGGGAGTCGTAGCACAGCGACATCTGGAGGGCCAAAGGTGTTCCCCACACCTGCTGTAAGTGCTCTCAGGGCCTGGTGTGATAGGCTGTGGAGCTTGCTGACCTGATCTTGGGGCCTTCAAGAGGATTGTGATCTTCTGTAAATATGTCAAGACCTTTGTCTCCATTCACTGGGGCTTGGTCTCAGTAGTAGCTTTTCTCTTGACTGCAAAGATCATCTGGCACTCCCAGATACACTTATTGTACTAGGTACAACAGGGCTTTGATTCCTTGTCAAGGTCATGCTTAATGCTCAAGGAGGACACAGGATACTAATAGCTTTCTTGTGCCTTCTTAACCTGAGCTTGAACTTTTCTGTCACCTGGCTAGTCTTTGAGTTAGTACTGAGGTTCTTCACACTTCCATGGTGCCATGGTTTGAACCATGCTTACTGTTTGTTAAGTGAATACCTGCACACTTAAGTACTTGGGAGCTTGCACTGCATTCACACTCACCCAATACCTGCCGTTTTCTGCAACTCCCTGCCATGCATCTACAGGAGACATGTTTCTTGCTTTACGTGTTTACCTCATCAAATGCTGGGCAAATAACTGAACTACAGTGCAAAGTCTGATTCTATAATTGCATCTGTCAAAAGCTGCTGGGGTTAGAAATGGGAGCCTTTGGGTTTGTTTGCAGGTGTCCATGGAGTGAGCTGCTGAATTGCAAGTTGCAGTCTCTGCATAAGCAGTTTACTTCCTTCTGGCTCTGAACTGACCCTGCCCACACAGACAAGCTGTGAAATCCCCTTGGGTAGGAAGGACTATAAGAGGGCTTCCTCCTGCAGCTAAGCTTGCTCAAACAACAAGGTCCTCTTGAGATCTTCTGGGCCTCTGTATCTTTTGGTTGTCCTGCCGTGTTCACCAATCCTGGCTCCTGTTACATCCGTTATTCCTGATTCGTTTTTTAGTATTACGGATAGTGAAAATTTGCATTAGCTAGTGGTTGGCAAACTTTGTAAATGTGAGTAGGCTAGATTTCATTTGATCTGGAGGGCACAGAAGACAGTTCCGCTCCTTATTTGAAAGCAATGGAAAGATCTTTGTGAATAAATCCCCCACCTCTAAATTCAACCCATATACATTTATATATATATAGAGAGAGAGAGAGAGAGAGAGAGAGTGGTGGGGGAGTTGTAAGCATTGACCATCTTCTTTGAATTTGGGAATAAGCTATAATAGATATGCACCACCATGATATTTGAGCACATATTTCCCAAGCCTATGTAGACACTCCATGTGAAATCACAGCCACATACAGTTCTGTCTCCCAACTCTCTAGTCTAAAGATGGAAAGCCCAAGCATCATACATGCTGTTTTTAGAATTTGTTTCCCCTCCTTGGAGTGAGAAAACTAGACAGGATATGAAATTGTTGGGCTTTCAGACACAGTTTTCCCAGCCTTTCTTTGGAATGGGATTTCAGGGGACTGGGAAGAGATCACACGGCAGGATAAAAATAATCTGGACATTGAGCAAAGGCCCTTGAGCTCAGTGCATGCTTGGGAGCCTGACCTTGCTGCTAGCTTTACTTCCTGACTTTTCACCCTATATGTTCAAGATGTTCCTTCAAATCACAAGCATTTCACATGGTTTTGCTGAGATCTGAAAAGCAAATACACCTGAGAAGGCCCAGAATGATCACTGGATTTCAGCTAGTGGATTGGGACTCACTTCCAGGTACCTGCAGCTTGACCTAAAATGGGTTTCAGCAACGGCACTACCACCAGACAAGCATATGGGAAAAAAATAAAAAGGAGAAGTGGGTCCCCCAGCACATGTTTGGACTAAAGGTAAGTCTGCTTACAGGTCTTGAAAAGTTGAAGATAGCTGGCTAGATCCATAGCAACATTCCCACAGATTCTTGTCCTGACTGCACCCGCACTGGAATACCACTTTAAGAGTCATAGCTTTCCCCAAAGAATCCTGGGAACTGTCATTTGTTAAGGGTTCTTAGGGTTGTTAGGAGTCCCCTATTTTCGTCACAAAGCTGCAGTTTCCAGAAGGGGTTAATAGTCCGTATTCCCAGGGGACTCCAGATGTTTTGGACTCCCATCATCCTTGTCTTGGCCATCCTACCTAGGGCTGATGGGACTTGGTGTCTAAAACACCAGGCTGGGGAAACCTATGTTATGGGCAGACGTATCATATAATAGGTGGTGTTAGAGATAGCATGAAATCAGCAGAACCGGACTACTGGAGTTTTTCCCCGGTGCTAACTATGCTTTTTTGTTTTAGTGCATTTCCTTACTGGCTTTCTGATGAATGCTCCTGCCATTTCTCAAGTTGCATGTAATTTTTAAAAACTGTTAATTTATTTCATAAGAAAAACAAATCACAACCATACAAATTACACAGAAGCTTGCGTGCAGTTCAGGGTAAGAATAGCAGGCATTCCAGTTTTGCAGGGAAGTGTGCATTCTCTCAACAGGCTTCTGAAAAACAGAAGTGTGTGCTATCTTTTTAAAAGACTCCTAGATCTGAAGAGACGAAAGACCAGAGGCCACCCCAGGTCATAGCACAGGGGAAAGTGTTTCCCCAAGAAAGTAATGCAATGAGGAGTGTGGACAAAAAAATCAAAGAGGTTCTTCCTCTGCAGGTTAGCTATACCCTTGAAGCATCCCTTATAGTATCTCTGAAAGCTCATATCTGTTGTTTTGCCGTGCACCCTGAGAATAATCATTGGAATGACATTTTTAACAAATATTTGCCGAAACACTTGTTCCATTTGACACGGCAGATTTGCCAGCCCAAGGAGTTTTGTGACCAACAAATGAGCTAGGAGTCATCCTGACAATTGAGGAAGCATCTTTGCTCCATCCCTCCCCACCCATATTCTCAGCTTCTGAGAGCCAGTTCCTTTCTCACAGCTTGGGAGTTGTGGTTGTGGAGAGGGGGGCGTGGAGAGCAGGCGTAGGTTGCTTAGTTATTTTGCTTATTTGATTCATCACCTGCTTAATCTAAAATCTCTCCGCAAGCTTCCTTGCTTTTATTTCTTTCTAGTCTGCTGCAAGTGCTCCAGTTGGAGCCCTCCCTGCAGCTTCCCCAGCGTGTTGGCTAGACCTGCAAATGGGGACAGAGCCATCCATCATTCATGCAGGTGCAAGGAAAAGAGGGAGGGAAAGAGGGGAGGGGAGGGAGGGGCTGGAAAACCAGAGGAGAAATGTCCTTGTGAAATGTGAGAGCTGCCTTCTCTATGCCTTAGAGCAGCTAAGCCATTTTCAGACACCCGTTTTCTCCCCATGACTTCTGTTCTTCTGTGGGTGACCAGTACACTGACATGTCAGTAGGTTTCGCCTCTCAGGTGACAGGTATGCTTATCTTTAGGCTGATCACTTCTTGCTATGTCACAATGTGCTAGTGCTGTTGGCACAGGACTTAAATCTAGCCATTTCCTCTTTGATTATTTATTGATGTGGAAGCGTGGCCTTTATCTTACTATGTTTTCTAGAGACCCATGGGTTAGTTATGTTTATTTTTTTCTAATTGTTTTAATAAACCATTGTTACTTTTAGTTAGCCTCTGCATTCTGTGTAGTGAACTCAGATTGTGTTTCATAGAGGGTTCATTTGGGGAAGGGCAAGTTATAAAGTGCAAGAAACTTTTAAAAATCGGATCGTTATTATTTTTAATCTGCCTTAGATATTACCCAGTGATTTCCCTGTCTGCCCACACAGCTGCTATTTTCAAAGAGGGGCAGCCTGGGAGAGTTCGTTACACCTGGATCCTATTTCCCGCTCACATTTTTGTGCCATGCCCAACACATACTTCGTCTTATTGCTATTCATTTATCCTAGTCTTTGTTCCTGTGTGGCAGGAGATAACACCAAGTTTATTAGAAAATATTGCTAGGGCTTAGAGGCGCCTCTGGGATCTCAGCTGTGTGATCTTAAACCACCCTCTTCCTTTGCATTCGCTTGCTTGTTTTCCCTCCATAGACTCTCTGCACAATAAAGCTGCAATGGTAGGATATGGAGCTTGCTATTAGTTGCTGCCTTCTGCAGGGGCACAAGCCCAGCTGCAGGTCATATGGGTAGTTCAAAATTGCATAACAACATGTCATCACACTAATATTCCACGCATTTGTATGGGAAAGGATCTCATCCTCGCTATGGTAGCACCTTGCCTGAAAAGCAGCTCAATACAATGTGCTTGCTCATGCGTTCTGCTAGTGGAGTTGTGTGGCAAGCATATTTTGTCAGTGCTTGTGTGTGGAACACATGAAAAGCATTGCTTGGCTGAGATGAGTGTGGGGAGTCTGTGAACCTCCAGGTGTTGTTGGGCTCCAACTCAGCCCCAGCCAGCATGGCCAGTGGTCAGGGATGCTGGGAGTCCTAGTTCAACAGTGCTGGTTCTCCACCCCTGATTTGGACCGAACTCAACATTGTGAAACTTCATTGACTATAATGCTTGTAGCATCTTCTTAGATGCTGCAGTTGTCCATGTTGTTGGATGGATGACTCTCATGGCTAGAAACATGATTGCATTTAAGCCAGGAGCACGGTCCAGCTTCTGTGTCATTGAACTCCAAATTTTGCACCAATAAAGCACAAATGCTGCAATCAAAATTATACCCCCCCCCCGTAAAATGTTTATAAAAAAATATGTACTGTGCATACACTACTATGGGGTTTCCCAAACTTGGGTCTCTTGCTGTTTTTGGACTACAACTCCCATCATCCCTAGCTAGCAGGACCAGTGGGATGATGGGAATTATATTCCAAAGCAGTTAGAGACCAAAATTTGTGAAACCCTGCACTACAGCAATGTGCATTACAGTGGTATCTCGGGTTAAGAACTTAATTTGTTCCGGAGGTCCGTTCTTAACCTGAAACTGTTCTTAACCTGAGTTACCACTTTAGCTAATGGGGCCTCCTGCCGCCGCCACACGATTTCTGTTCTCATCCTGAAGCAAAGTTCTTAACCCGAGGTATTATTTCTGGGTTAGTGGAGTCTGTAACCTGAAGCGTCTGTAACCTGAGGTACCACTGTATTGCCTTTTTTACCCATGGATTGTTTCCATAAAAGACCTGGGATTATTTCCAGGGAATAACTGGGACAAGATAATTGGAGAGGGTCAGTTAGCAGCATAGGTATTCGAAACCCTGTATCTACCCCAGAACCTTTTTCAGGTTTGGCCTGTGTAAGTTTTCAGTTATCCTTGCATTTAAGCACTCACTTGCTAACCATAGGTGTCAAGGAATTGTGCACAGGCAAGTGAACAGGCTGGTCAACGATTGACAGGATCTTCCCCTATGCCTGTTGAAGAACCCAAGTGGGCTGCCTGAGAAGGGAAGCCCCATCTTCTGCACCCGGGATGCAAATGCCACAAGATGCTGTGGGAAAGACAGCACTTTCCTTCCCTCCTCTGCCTTCCTAATCTTCCACATGCTTGTCTATAACACTCTTGCTTAATTCTGTTTACTTTGCACATCACTAGCAGCAGCCATATCTAATGCCATTCCTTTTTCTGTCCAGGTAACGTATGGAAAATGTGTGACATACGGGAGCTCCCCCCACCCCCTGCTGCCTTAAACATGCCTTGGCAAGTCCTTAAAGTGCCCAGCTAATTCTTTTAGCTTTTCTTATTTCTTGTACCCCATTTATATTATTATTACACTTTATGTTATTATTACATTTATACATTGCATTTCCTCCAAGGAGCTCAAAGTGGCTTACATTGTTATCCCTTCTCTCCATTTTATCCTCACCACAACTTTGTGTGATAGGTTAGGCTGAGAGATGGTTGATTGCCCCAAAGTCATCCAGCAACCTCCTTGGGTGAATGAGGATTTTTACCTGGAATAATTCAAGAGCACCACATGCATTTGTTGGGGCTAAACCAGCGGTCTAGTCTGGCTCCCATTCACACAAATCCCGCTTGCACATTGTAGTCCCAGGAAGGCCCTACCATGGGACACATTGTCTAAGTTTCCCATCATTAAGTCAAGGCTTATTCCCACACTCTGGATATAATTGCTGGCTACCTTGGTTGGTCTTCTTAGAGACAGGCATTTTTAAAAGCACAAAACACTATGATTATGTTCCATTTTATGAAAGGCCAAACATAGTGATGGTCTGCTTCTAGAATGAATCATGATAAGCAGTGACTCAATTGTTATGCAATTATCTTAATCGCCTCTCAATTCTAATGGCTTTGTGATAGATGTATAGGCAGGTATAGGGTTGCATGCAACACAGCACTCCATGAACATTTTGTAAGCCCAGAAACATCTGCTTGAGCAACAGAACATTCTCCTACCCTCCATGCACTTCCTGAATCTGTTCCGGAGCAGATTTGCGCAAGGTGTATGGTGAGTGCAAGTGGAGGAGAGGGGGGGAAGTCCAATTGCACTGATGGGACATGGTTTTATACCACTGCATGGCCATGGGTCAGCTGTCACATCAGTTTCCTATCTGTGAAATGGGACACATCGTGATCTACTGCATAGGATTGTTATGAGGTCAAGTGAATAAAAGATTGTAAGCTCTTTGAAAATTAAGTGTACTATTATGTTACAATATGGAGAAGGAGACAGAAGCCTTGTCTGTAGAAAGGTGGGGGGAGAGGTCACATCACTTTTGCCCCCACTGTACTTCCTCAGTACTAGCTTCGTTATCGATCATTTCTGTGGCCAAAAGCTAAGCTCAGTGAAGGACTTAATGAGAGCTCTGAGTGCAACAACCTGTTTTTTAAATTCCTTACCCCCCACCCTTTATGGAGGGCTTCTTGGCACAGACTCTAGGTGGAACGTCCGCATTCTGCAAGGACAAACAAACAGTGGGGAGGTCCCATGCAGGGGGCTCAGCTTGGCACCCTGAGAACCCTTGCCTTTCCTTAGCTCAGCGGGACATCGTTCCTCTTCTCTCCTTCCACCATGTCAAATATTTATGTTTGCCAGTGCAAGCTGGTCCGCCTCCCCGTTCGTAACTCCCTGGGAGTACCAGTCATCTCTTCCGAGGCCTCAGCTATAAATATCACACTGTCAAGAGGAGCAGCCTGACAAAAGACACGAGTCAGCACTACACTTACCCATTTAAAATGACATTTTGTCAAATGCCATCGCAGGGGTTGGCATATCTCCTGGCAGCACCAGCCTTCATGCTGACTGCCAGATGCCTGCCTGCCTTTCTTTCTCTTTCTTTCTTTCTTTCTTTCTTTCTTTCTTTCTTTCTTTCTTTCTTTCTTTCACTGTGTTTGTTTATACAATCCCTTCATGGGGCTTGCATCCCATTTGCTGGTGAGATCCAGCCTCAGTGCGAAAGGAAAGCTTCCACTTTTTGTTTTTCTGATTTCATTCAACCTAGGCCAAGTAAGGATGGTTACCTGGGAAGAACTGCAGAAGAAAGGGAAACATACACCAGAGCCGTAGCTACAAGGGGGACTAGCCAGGTTTTTTGCCTCAGGTGAAGCCTACAGAGGGGCGCCATTGAGGCTCCTTCCATGTGTGTGTGCGTGCAAATGACCCGGGTAAAATAAAGCCAGTGTTCAGAAAGCAGGAAGTCCCTATCTTTCCCTGGAACCCCAGCAGACTCCATTGGATTTTGGGCCTGAAGGTAGTGAAAAGTAGCTATAGCCTGGAATGCAGGAGATTACCAATCCTGGAGGGCTGCTACCAAGAATGCAGGAAACAAAACAAAAAATAATGGAAGGATTTGCCCTCCCTTCGAACCCCCACCTCCCTGAACTGCATCTTAAGAGTGTGGCCTTTCTCTTGATATCAGGTAGCTTTTATGCAAAGAGGTTTGTTCTCAGAGGTGGAAAAGCTTATCAAGGAGGAAGGCCGATGCCTATATAGATAGCACAGCGATGCTACTTCCCAGCAAGCAGCTGCATTCCCAGCAACCAGCTCCTTTCCTCGTTAAGGCTCTTAGGACATAGGTGCAAACATACATAAAAGCCTATTAGCTCTTCAGCTTGGACTGCCTTAAAGCACCAAAACCAGAGCAAGCCAGATTCCTTCAGTCCTCTTTGCTATGTTGTAAGTAGAGGCTCTTGAGCCCTGTGCTGCAGTGAGAGTTAATGTTTGACTGGGAATGATCATGTTAATTACTCTGCTGCGACAAATGTTACCTATTCAGCCAAAAGCATGTGATACAGCCTGCCGCGGACCATGCCACTTCAGAATGCAGGTGGGGTGATCTCTCACCTCAGTACCTCACAAAAACGTAACACACACACAAACACACACATTCAGCATACTGCACATATAAAATTAAAAAGAACACAATTTTGGAGGAAAGGGTTTGAAGAAGGAAATCTTGTTTTCTCACACAGTACCAGATCAGGGTCAGGCCATATAACTGACTGCTAGCTTGATCAATACCCAAATAAGGACATGGTTCTGTATATTAACTTACAAAATGTGGCAATTGCCACTCATTTGGTTGGATATTTAGGGCAAATTAATAGTACAGATAGTTAAATGGTAATTCCATGTTGTAAGGAAGGATACTTGAGTACCAGTACTTGGACCCAATCAACATGGGATGGGTCTAACCATTATAACCTGTTTGTGATGTTCCAGAGGTATTTGGTTGGCTACTGTTGAAGATGATGCAGGAATAGATGGAACTTTGCTCCAATCCAGGGGAGAAAAACTCACTACTTTTTATGTTCTTCCTCTGCAGAGTTCTTACTGCTTAATGGAAGTTGGATCTCAGAACACTTTCTTTCTTTCTTTCAAATATATATATGCTGCCTTTTTGCCAAGGGACCCAAGGTGGTTTACAGTTTACAATATTAACACAAAAAGGTACAAAATATTCTTAGGCTGGCTTCAGGAGCTGCTGGCAGTGGTGGGATGTTGATCAGAGGGAGAAGAGGGGTCAGACTGGGAGGAGCTGAGTCAGAGGCTGGAGAGGAAGGGGTCCAGGAGACAGTGAGGCAGGCTGCTGAAGAAGCCAGGGAGTCTCCTCCTCCTCCTGCTGCAACCAGCTCTTCTCTCCCCCCCCCCCCAGAACATGCAGAGGAATGAAAAGAGCAGTGGAGAGACTGGTTGCAAGCAGACACAGTCTCTGCTTGGGGGAAAACCCTGGAGAGGAGGGGACTTAGGCGTTGGTGGGAAGGCAGGGACCTTCAGTCCTCATAACTGCCTCATGGGAGCAAAACCTACAGGGAAGAGCTGCTGGTTTCTTTTGATAAAGAGTTAACTTCACTGACACCTGTGGGGGTTGTTGTGGGTTTTTGTTTTGTTTTTTAAAAAGAAGAAGTAGTAAGTAGCCCCTGGAAAGCTGGGGCTGCCCCTACTTCTTGCCAGGTCCCTTCAGGTGCTGGTAGTTATGTGGTCTCTGGCCTGGGCTTTCTTGCTTCTACCTTTCCTCAGGGCTTGTCTAGTTGCATATAATCTGGTTCAGTGCCAAGAAAATTGTAAATTAAAGGGGAACACTGAGAGAGGTATCTGCATGTTAGGGGAAACCCCAAGGTTCCAAGAAGTAGAAAAAGAATAAGCCAATGAGGACTGAGCATAGTCATTGGCACAGAATATAAAGTGCTTGTTGTGGGTGGGACATAGAAAACAGGGAGGGGTATAGAATGGAGCCGTGTGTGGTGCCCTCCAAGTAATGTTGGATTCCACCAGCCCCAGCCAGTATGGTCAGTGATCAGGCTGATGGGAGTTGTAGTTCAGTAGCATTGCAATGGCTACACATTGGCTTCTCCTGGGATGGAATATCCTAAAAGGGTAGGTGGCTGTTACCTTGGACAGGAGCTGCTCCACTCTGCCACGTTGTATAATATATCAACTTGCATTGTTGACTTATGCTTCATCTATTGACTGTGCTCTTTTGAATATGGCAGACACAATAAAAGGGTCCATTCACAATTTCAGGTGCAGTCTGTTCGTTAACTTCCTTTCCACCAGCTTCCTTCCACTTTTGTATAGCTGGGCAATAACATTAAATGAGTTCCAGTTTTTGTTTTCTCTTTTGTAATAACGTTAGCTCTAACAAGCCATTCTGGTTCAAAAGGGAACTCTTGGCTACACGTCTGGGCACCCTATAATCCCACTGGTTATCTCCACTGGATGTAAATAATGTGTCCCTCAAGTGGTTCAAATATCCCTAATTGCGCTGATGCAGTCTCCAAAGAGAATGTCCCGTCTGAGAGGTCAACAGTTCATGGTAATAAAAAATCTCTCTCTCCTCCCAGCTTGTCCATAATCCACATTGCCTGCAGTATGTAATTACGGATTTCCGTGATAAGTCCAGACGGCTCTCACAAAATCTCCTTGCATGAGGATTTTCTTTCATTTTTAAAGGGTGGGTGGGAGGAGAGGCAGAATCAGGGAACCAAACAATTTCCCCCTATCTTTCGAAAGATTTGTGGACACTTTCATTTGCCTGTCCAGTTGCCTTCTGTTGCCAATGTCTGAAGTTCTTCCCTGCATTAGAAACGCTGCTATCTTCCTCGCCGAAGCCTGTTTGTAAATTATCTCACCTTGTGCTGCTTTGCGACCCATCTACCTAAATGCTACGCGCTAATTTGGATGCTGGTGCTGAAGTTATATTTATCTCTTAATGCCATGCGTAGGGACTTACTCATGAGTGGGAGGCTCTGAATCAAACTGAATGAGTCACTGGCAGAAGCCACAGCTTCTTTTGTGAGGAGCCTAGCTGGTCTTTTTGTTGCAGATGCTCCTTCTGGGGCCATTGCCCCCTTAGACTCCCAAGTGGAACCGTCGTGACTCCACCTTCGCAAACGGAGAGCAGGGGAAGAAGACGCTTGAATGACAAGGCCCTTGCAAAGCGTCCCGCCGGCGTTTATGCAAATGACAACATAAATCTGGCCTTCCAGGCTTAAAACGGGATTAGGTTATTGAGAAGCCGCTGCAGCCTGTCCATCCGGCGGCATTTTTAGCTGTTGCTGCAGCAGCTGTTAGGTAGAAGCTTACCGCTTCGCAAACCAGCATGTGATGTCTTATGCTGTATTTTCTGCTGCACTGCTAAAAAAAAGGGAGGGGGAAGGGGAAAAAGTTAGTCATCCTTTTAAGATGCTTTAATAACTAAGGGCCATTTTTTGCACAACTGCAAACTGATCTTACTCCTCCCCCCACCCCCATCAGCACAGTCTTCTTTTTGAGATCCACACAGGTCACTTGCTTGCACTTTGTGTTTCTGGCAATCCACCTATCCTGTGATAAGGACCATCAGGTATGCATTCAGTACCATTTATTGTGGTTTGTCTGTGATGTTGGAAAAGCAAACCCAATTTATACCGATGGGAATCATTCTTCATACTCAAGTGTGTGTGTTTATATGAAAAATAAGATTTTTTTGCAAGTGTAATTTGTACCCATTTTAATGTATTCAGCTCTGTGCTAAAAACAACAGCAACCCAGTTAGCTCTAACTCCTAAGTTCATACTGCATCAAGAAAAACTATCTGACTTGGATACATTGTGCAAACAAAATAATTTCATAATGCCTCATATTTTTACGAAGTTAATCTGCAATTGTAACTTTTCTGGACAATTTGCTCCTCTCCCCACTGAAGTTTTGCTTGTCATCAATTGTGGCAATGTTGAAAAAGGGCAGTGAAGCTTCATCCTTAGCCAATAGAGCTCCTAGCCCATTGGCTTCTCAGGACCAAAAGGAATGTTCCTTTAATAGCATAGTTAGAATAACAGAATCACAGAATTGTAGAACTGGAAGGGACCACAAGGCAATGCAGTTTTTTTTTTTTTACCAAGCGTGGGGCTTGAACCCACAACCCTGAGATTAAGAGTCTCATGCGCCACTGACTGAACCACTATAGCCATGGTTGTGTTTGGGCACAGATGAGGGGGTGCAGGTTTTCATTGGGATCCTATCACACAGGTAGGAACATAGAAAACTGCCTTATGCTGAGTCCGACCATTGGCTCATCTTGTCCAGTCGTGTCTGTCCTGACTGGAGTGGCTCTCTAGGGTGTCAGGCAGTTTTTACCACCTGCCCCTGAAGACACCAGAGGTTGGACCTGGGCCTTCCGCATGCAGGGCAGATCCCATGTACTGGGCTGCACTCGCTGGGGACATTTAACCCCAGCTGCACATCCCAGCTGCAATCCTGATAAAAATTCTCTCCTCCATCTCCAACACAGCAGTGTGAGAGTGAGAAAGAAGTTCCTATAAGAAACCGCAGCATATGGAGTCAGGCCAGTGGCCCATCCAGTCTAGTCCTGTCAACACTGTCTAGCAATGCTTCTCCTTCAGGGTTATTTCCCAGAGCCTGCTGTTTCAGCTTTCTTTTAACCATAGATGTCAGTTCATTGGCGTTCATAGAAGTGTGCCTGGGTTTCTCCTTGGATATCCACCAGGACCATTTTACTGATACACTTTACCCTAGTAGATCTGTGAGAAATGAGATGTGGGGCTTATGTCACTTTAGTCTTCCCGCCCCATCCAATGCAAGCCAGGAAGGGAAAACACATTATAGAAGCCCATCAAAAGAGAAAGCTAGTTACTACTACGGTAGAAAAACAAACCCATTCAGCAAGCACTACTCCTCTGGCTCCTTTAGATTTCGGCAGGCACTGCTTGCAGGTTTTGTGAAATGGCACTTTTGCTACCAGTTGGCGGAACCTTCTGTTTCCCCCCTCAGCAGACTTGCCAACTCAGGCTGTGCCTCACGTTGAAGTTTATGGAGAAGGAAACGGCAAACATTCCACTTGGGGTCTGTCATTTCAGCACGTGGCTCAGGGGTGTTGTTCAGAGAAGGCTGCAATGATTTAGCTTCTTCAGTCTGACTCCATTCAGCCTCTGGACCTCTTGGCAGCACCAGCCGTCTGGCTGAATAAGGTCTGCTTTAAAGCAGGAGGGAAGGACGTAGATTGTCCCAGGATCTTGAGTAGTAGAGCTGGATCTTGAGAAAAAGGTCTGGAATGGCCATACAGTCAAATGCGCCAGCGCAAACTTAATTCAGAAAAGAAAGCAATTGCTGATAAGTTTTTAGTGAGTTTGTTTTATGTTTTGTGTATTGATTCATTCCATGTTGATGACTGCTTTAACCATTCTGTATGTTTTAAAACTTTACTGTAGGCCACCTAGAGATGCTCTCCGTGTGGCACATCAGATTAAATAAATAATGATAATAAAACTTCTCAGTTTCTCGTTTCCATTTACCCAGTGCATGCATTCCTGAGATGCATGTTCTGAAAGGGCCAGAGGATAATAGGGTGGATTCAACAAAGTTGTTGTGCTAGTAGAAGCCAGTGCAAAAAGTCTCGCTAGCACTGTGGTACTTCCCGCCCACCTGTTCCATCTGGCAAGCAAAAATTCTGTTGGAGATGGAATGATCTCCTTGGAGCAACCCATTGCTTTCCTACAGAAACAAAGCAAGCCTGCAAGAGAGCAGAGCAAAAAGTAGGGTAGACTCTTCCTATCCTGTTTTTGTATGCTATGGGATATTCTATATCTATATCTATATCTATATCTATATCTATATCTATATCTATATCTATATCTATATCTATATGGCAAGCATTTGAATACTTGAACCCCATCAACAATACAGCCCAGCAACAGATGCATTATGGTTTTATTTTATTTGCAGCTGTATAACTTGTTTCACAACCAAAAGATACTGAAGCGGTGTAAAATAAGACAAAATACAAAGGTTTATAAATTTGATAAATTAAAAGCAACCAATCAATTTACACATTTGTACACTTCATCTTCCATAAAATGACTGGGTCACCCTTCAGGGAAAGTCTTCCTAAATTAAAAAAAATGTCTTCAACAGCTGCCTAAATATCAAGACACTCAATACCATCTGAGCCCCCGGACTTGTGTCTCTTAGACCAGTTGTCTAGGATGTATGGCAATCATCTAACTGTTCTTAAGACTCTACCAGAGTAGAGTTCAAGGAGACAGTTCTTTTGCTGGTGCCAGATGACTGTATGTCTTTCACCCATGTGCTTGAATGCTGCGTGCTGGCTCAGAATTTGGTCTTCTCTCCCAAGCTGATGAGAGAGAAGGACAGGCTAAAATTCCGCTTCTGCAATTATCTAGCTGTCCGTCTATCATTGTGGAGGCCTAGATGCCAGTGCCTTAGCACACTGTGTTAGTTATCCTTTGAAAGTAACTCTGCGCGAGTTGTGAGTGACCAATTTAGAGCAAGTATCATCACAGCTCTTTATGTCGCACATGCAAGCCTCATCGTGTTGGGCAAGCTCCTGTTTTTCAGATCTTATCCCAGGGCTCCTAATTGCCATCCTACATCTGTTAATAAGGTGTCACCCATCGGTTTGTAATGAAGACATCAAAAAAGAAAAAGCTCCCAAGAAGGAGGCCTTCCCGACAGCCTGACGGTTCATTCTGCACTTTCTGTTTAGATTACGGATTTCCCATGGCAGGGAACTCGTGTCAATACTTTAAAAATAATAATAGAATAAAATAGTGGTTTCAGTGCTGCATCCTACCAGTCATTGTCTGTCTGTCGATTGTGGATTTGCACCACACACAAATCTATCTGTTGGCTGCTCTCTTTTGGTTTTGTTTTCATCAAGGATTGCAATGTCTCTTTGCCGGTTTGTACATTTACAGGAAATTCACATTTTTAAAAGAATACTCGGGGGCTATGTGGAAATAGGCACCTCCAAGATGGATTGCCTGACTGTTCTGCAAATCTAGGTGTCTGTGTGACCTAATTAACAAATCACAGTTTGAGACCCAAAATGCTTCCATCATGCATCTGACAAGGGCAAATCCAACCTTTCTGCTTTCAAAACAACATCTTTCAGGAGCACCATGTATCCCCATAATAGTACGTGAAATCCCATTCCTCTCTTAGAAGCTCAGAGCCCATCTTCTTGGCAGAGCTCCCGGGCAGCCTGCCGGGGCACACTTTTCCATTTGCTGTCCCTGTAAGGATGAAAACATGAAGCTCCCGACAAGTTAGATCATTGGTCCATCTAGACCAGAATTGTTTACTGTTACTGGCAGGAACTCTCCAAAGATTCAGAGGTTTTTCTAGCACATCTACTTGAGATCCTTTTAAATGGAGATAAGGGGAATCAAACAGGGAAAGCGATGACTCTGCTACTCACCCATGGCTCTTCCCCATTTTCTGGGTTTCCTGAAATGTATATTCTTAGGGCCTACCTTATTTTTGTGATTCTAAGTTGTTTTGAATTGTTTTTAAACATTGTGTTTTAATTGGGACATTAGAGTAAAGGGTGAGCAATTAATAATATTAATCCTATTTCGAAATCAAAGTAACATGAGGGTTCACTGTTGGACCAGTTGGGCACCCCTGGTAGATTAAAAGCGGGCAGGGAATGGGCTTATTCCTGGGCTAGTTTTTATGTTTTGCTCTGCTCCACCGCACTTGAATGAGGTGTCTGGAATGAAAGATGGTTCAGAATTCCCAGCCATTTTGCTGGCTGCCTTCCAAGGTCCAATGGCTGCTTCCCTTACAATCTCCTGGGTAAAATTAGAACAAAGTTCACTTCTTTCACAAGCACAAAAAGGAAATGCAGAAAAGGAGAACATTGCAACAGCCAAGATCCATTACCCACTCGTAAGTGCTGGGCCTATCAAAGAAGAGCCCTGTACCATCCACCTGCCCACCACTGTGGGTGGAAAGAAGACTCGGAAATATCATCAGATGTTCTGCCTTCTGTTAAGTGCTTCAGTTCTTCTTCTTCCAAGGCATGCAGCCAAAGATGTGTATTTCTTCTTGTTTCCAAAGCAATGGAGGAAGGAAACTGGTATTTAGATACCCTTCCAGTGACTGAAACATACCTCATTGACAGAACTAACCAGTCCAGTTCTTGGCTATGCTGCCCCAGCCGAATGGCACTAACTATTAGCTTGGAGAGAATCCCTTTCTTTAACTCTGAAGGTCTAGGCTAGGGGTGCAGAAACTGAGGACCTCAAGGCATTGCTAGCATCCTTGCTCTTATCATCCCCAACTAGCATGGTCAATGGTCGGGGATAATGGGAGTTGTAGTTCAGCCCACTGGGGATGAGGACTCTCAAGTAGGCCTTGCCTTTACCTCAAGTGGTCCCATCAGTGGTGCCAACACCCATTTAATTTTACCCCCCACCCCCATGTTCAAATGATATTAAGAGAAAAGAGGGAAGGACAGAGACGTTGAGAGAAAATGGCAAATAGAAGAGAAAAACAGAAGGAGGTGAACAGATGTATAGAGTAGTAGCAGTAGGAACAACAACAATATAGAAAAGTGGGTTGTGTATCACAGGGCATGGTTAAAGTGGGGTCTGGTTCTCAAGAGAGCTATTGTGATATTAACAGATTTAGGTTGCTGTTTCCTGTGATGATTTATGTCACTTATCCACTCATAACCAAAACATTAATCTTTCCTCCAGAGTCAGTCAGTCAGACAGTTGTTTGGAAGATTTGGGATGGATTCATACATGCACTGAGGAGTATGCTGCCCTATTGCTTGTCTCCCAGGTGACCCTTGAGTTGGACTTGAACAACATGGCATTGCCAGGGCACCATCTGAATCTTGCTGCTGAACTCAGCATGCCATGTAGGCAGCCCAAAGAGGCATTGGATTGCAGGAGTTTATTTATACCCAATTCTGTTGGCAGTGGGGAGGTGTCACGTCTGTAGAGATTATCAAAAGACATCCCAAGTGCTAGCGTCAGCTGCACCTTGTGATTGCAGAGCTGGGATCTCTTCCCTAGTGACATATCAAAGACAACTGAGGAAACTGAGTGTTTTGCAGAAGTTCGTGTATGAATTGCAAATGCATATTCAAAGTTTTTCTAAAAATAAATATGTCTACCTCTACTCCCTGAGAAAGATTTGAGGAAAAACATAGCATTTGATAAAAACATACATTTGCTGGGGGCCTGGACAATCAGATATATTGATGGAAATCGGAATCTAACTGGGAGCTGGATTAACCATTAAGCCAGGCAAATTACTGAACAGTTTCTCATAGCCAAAATGGGGCCATGGTGGTATTGTTCCTGGGTGAGAGGTCCCCAATAGGAAATAGGTGGGTAACCCAATTTGTACTAGGGGATTGTGGACAAATGGAGCAAGGGAGAGCAACAAAGGGTTCAGAATAAAGCTACAAGATACCAATCTATCAGCATGCATCTCCTGCAAATCCCTTGGGGTTTATATGAGAGTTTCGTCATGAACACATTGTGTTAGACTGTAAATTGAAACAATATGATAACAATTCCATCTCAATCCAAGATGGGTTAAAGGCAATAATTTTTAAGGGCTGCGCAGATTCTAAACTGCACTTCCTTCAGAAAATAACAGTGCTAAAATGTGCATTGCATGCACAATGCAGTAAGGGAAGTGTGTTAAAAGGTAGCAGATTAGAAAAAGTCTCCGGATCCACCGGCTTCCCCACACACCCCTCCAGTAGCCAACTTTTCAAATGGTCACTGAAGTGCTTTTAGCAGCAGCTTTTTATGCAGATGTTAGTTGGCAATAATGTGTGTCTCCATAACGTGAAAAGTCCCTATCAGCTCATTTTTCCATGTGGCTTGGTAGAAGCTTGCCCTGCCCTGGACAGGTTGGGTGGAGGTCAGCTTGCAACCTTCTTCCATTGCGATTTTCTCTTTCTGCCAGTCTCCAGGCCTCTTCCTTGCCCCAAGACTGACCCTTCCCTACAGCCTTTGCTTCGTAACCTGAGGTCCATTTGCCCTTTCTTTCACCTAGTGTTCATACAGAAGGTGCGGGAGGACCCACCATTTACTGTTAGTGGAGACTATGTCCTAAATTAAATTGGAAAACACAGAGAAGACATAAAGTCCCATTCCTGCGGGAAACAAGCCCTATAATCTGAGATTATCCAGTTAATAAAGACAGAACGAAGGGGGTGGAGAGGGGGAGATGCTGTCTCTTTCGTTTCTGTAACTTCTTGTGAAAATTGATTGTTAAGTCCTAGAGAGACTATTTGGAAAACTTCAAAGCAGTGCCTTGGATGTTATTCTCTCATTACGGCTTCTCAAATGCTCAGTTGATCTTGTGAGTTGAGAGCTAAATGCAAAACAAATATATTTGCTCTCCCCATTGTTAGGAAGCTCCCAAAGATCAGCAGGTCTTCACATAAAAGGGCTTCATGAATTTTCATTTATCTGGCGGTTGTTTTGAATGCTAGTCTTGGTCATTACGAGGACAAAGGCTTTTATCATCTACCAGCTCCATGGTGGCTTGCCTGGAATGGGTTTGTTGGCTCAGAAAGGCAGGACTGAGTGCTGACCCTACTCACTGAATTCAGTGAAGACTGTAAACGTACTGATGCCAGCAAAATTGGGATCAAAAATTTCCCAATCGGTGCTGTACTTTGCTAGATAAAAAGCATTTGTGGAGAAGCAGGAAATCTTGGTGTTCAAGTCTGTCCAATTCAGCTAATGGAGTCTAGTTGGTGAACTGAGGAACTGTGGATTCAAATCTCCGCTCAGCCATGAGAGTGTTACTCAGTTTTAACATTCCTCACAAGGTTGACTTGAAGATTGCAAGAGATGATAGTGCCATGTATGCTGGCCTGAATGTCTTTGAGGAAGAGCAGCATTCAAATATGAGCAATAAAATCACATGTCACTGAAACAAATTGGAAGTAACCATGGAGTCATAACGTTGGCAAAATTCTTACACATCAGATTTTCTTCCCTACACTGAGCATGGTATAGATGTCAGTAGTGCCCGATGGCACAATTTTGCAGAAACCTTTGCTTGAGCTAGGGATGGGCCCATATGTCAATTTCAGGTTTCTCATTTTTCCAATCTTATGTTTTGTTCCCCACATTTGTACATCAGTTTGTGATGATGGTGATTTTAAAAAAGGTTTTGTGAAGATTCACCAGCATTTCTGTGCAAATTTCAACTAGTAGACACATTTTTGTAAGTGGTTTTGCCCAAGAGACAGTTTTTTTGCAAAGGAATTTTCCTAATACAATGGATCCCCCCCCACACACACACACCTGCCATCACCACCCATGTTAGTTCTACTAATATATACATTTTTGTACATGTTACTTGGCTGCAGAACTGCACTGGAAAATTCGGAGAGTGCAGATTTTCGAGGATAACTGTGCTTCTGTCTTGTGTACTGCTTTGGGGAAGTGCAAAGTAGGGAGGTTCACCTTTCAGCCCAGACAGAGCCTACTTTCTCCCTCATCCATCCCTAATCTGAGCAGGCCTTGTCTTCTGTATCACAGTCCTCCCCTCCCCCGCCTTTGCGCATCGTGGACCTTCGAAAGCCGCATCCCCCAGCATATCTGTGACCTTTGGTAGGCTTAGCAGTAATGGTGCAGTGCAGCATTACTGTGTCCTTCTCGGTCACTCGCTTTCGCCGACCGTGTTGGGAGTTTAATGCAATTGCGTATGCCTTGAGAATGTGGTGGAAATGGGGCCGGGTCTCAGCTGCTCTGTGTGATTGACTGGATATTTTTAGCTCAGTTCTTAGAGCTTAGATTGCCTTACATGCGCCAGCCATTGATTCTGCTCTATTATACTCTCGTTTTGGCTGGGCTTGAGGAGCAGGGTAAGAATACAATGGATTGTTAGAGCTGTTATTGAATTGGTGTCTGGAGAAACTTGTTTCTATAAGGAGAGATTGCCACGGGTATGAGGAAATATTGAAGCTCCAAGGCCTGCTTGCCGCTGCCAAGAGCGTGGCGGAGCTAAGTTTAGCTGATGAATGGAGCTGGGGCTGGAAGGCCTGAGAAAGAAAGGGGAGGTTAGGGGTGGTCAGGACCCAGAATGCCCAGCAGGCCAAAAGTGCCACCTTCAGATGCACACAGGCCTCTGTTGCAGAGCCTTACCTGATTCGTGACTGTCTGGTGTACCCTATAAGCCTCTTCCTTTCCTTCCTAATTGCTGGCTATCAGGGCACTAGTATAAGCCCTGGATGTCCGCATTACGTCACTAAAGGCTGGAGTAGCTTAAGTGTCCCTTAAGAAGCCATGCAGCTGCTCTGGTGGTGTACGGGGGCATCTGTGTCTGTCTGTCTGTCTGTCTTTCTTGCCTGAGGAGATCACCAGTGGTTGAGCTGGTCTTCTGCTATTTTTATAACTCTCCTTAGCTGTTTTTATTATAATTTGTACACCACCTTGAGATGGACGTGGAAGGCTAGCAATGGATCATGGTAATGATCCATGAGCAAGGGAACTGTCCCAAGAAAAGTTGAAAACGTCTGTTTCCTCTGAACTTGAAAAACAAAACAAAACAAACCACCACAAGCACATCTTTGTAATTATACAGGAAACGGGCATTATTCATTTTGAAAGATTGTCCCTCGAAATGCAGCCATTTAATCTGAGTGATCTGCTGGTAGGTGGGTGGGTGTTTTCCTGTTCCTTTGAACAGAGACAGACTTGAAAGATGCATATTGTCAGTCACCCACCAGTAACCTCCTCCTCCTTTTTTGCCATGGGGAAACAAAGCATCTGGGCTGTCCTCCAGGGGGCTTGGCCTCTCGCACACTAGAAGGTAGTGGGAGTGCTATTTCCAAGAGCACAGAAATGTTAATCTTAGAATCTGCATAATAGGATATTATCATGTTGATACTAGAAATACAAAACCCAAGCATTTCTTGCGAAAGCTGGCCAAGGTTGCAGCATCATTCCCAAATGGAAATACTAGATGTTGAGCGTGGAGAAAGTGCTCTGTTTTGCTTTATCCTTCAGTTTCTTTTGAATGGCATTGATGCACATATTCAAAGTCGGCAAAAATAATAATAATCACAATCAGGTACAAGTTGTCACTTCTAATTTAAGAAGGGGAATGAGAAGAATAGACCTAAATTCTGATCTTGCAGACAAGCCAGTAAGACATAATTATAATTCACCAGCAGGTAATAATGCGGAAAAGAAAAATAATCTCGGGATTTTTAGTTTTAATACATTGGAGGAGGGGCAGGAAATGCCTCATTTTACAGCATTCATGTCCTTCAGTACATGCTTGCTTTAGAGGCACAACTCTTACTACACACTGCTCAGTTGTATTTTCCCAGTCATTTTATGTATTTATTTAAAATATTTCTGTATCCCCTTTCATCAGTAATACCAGGTCAGGTCAGAAAAAGAGCCACTGGGAGTCATTTAGAACTATATCTGCCATCTTTAATTTGCTTTTTTTAGTTTCAATGTGGTTATTTTATAAAATTTTGTTTTGTTGTAAAATGAATTCTTTTGAAGAACATGCTAAAAATACCTCGGTAAATAAACAAATGTGGAACTGTTGCCTTTTTGGAGTTTGAAGGCTTTCTACAGGTGGCAGCCTGCCTTCAAGTGGTTTTAAATCCTCTTTGTTTTAGGAAGGTTTGGACTTTGGTTTCTTAGCTCCATGTTAGTGTGGCTTTTTATTGTGTACCATTTGGACACCCCTTAAAGACACCAGTGATCTGATCTACACCTTGTGAAGGCCTGTGTGATTATATTTGACCTCATTTGGTTTTCCCGAGGATTGGCAAGCCAGCCAAGCTCACCATCCTTTTCTCTTTTACATCCACAGTATGAAGTGTCTGGTGAGGAACACCTCTACTCTGATTTCCCAGAGATAGATTTGTCCCAGTTGGATGCCGGTGACTTTGACTCAGCCAGTTGCTTCAATGAGCTGCAGTGGTGTTGTGAGCACTCTGAAACAGAGTCCAGCCAGTACAGTACAGATGACTCCGAGCTTTTTCAGGTACACTTCACCGTGGGATTCTCTGTGTCACTGTGGGAAATTTACTCTGGGTCACAACTTCCAAATTGTGCGTGTGTCTTTCCCCAACTATAATACTGTCATTGGCAATATGTTGGTTCTGGGAGCCCACTGCAGAGAAAAAACACATTTCTAGAGGAAATAAGTGTATTCTATGGCCATTATTCTTCATGAGAAGAAGAACAGTGAAGGAATCCATGTAGCACACGTGGATTGTGCTGGAATGATCCATAGGTAGGAGGGAAGAATGTAGTTTTCTGTTTACAGGTCTTCTGACAAAACATTTCTAGTCAGCAGCAGACAGTGTGGTGGGATGGAGGCCCTTACCTGACCTCTTGGCAGGTGAGTCGCTGCTGCTTACTTGGAGAGGAAGGGACAAGGAAGGGCGATACCATGCAAATGCACTGGGAAGAGTTTCAAATTGAACTCCACTGGTGTTTTTGCAGCTCACCACCACTGTGCCCCTCCCAATAAGTAGCAGTGACTCACTAGCCAAGCCCCACCACAACATCAGTTTGTTTCCTTCATGATTCTGTGAAGGAAGAACACATAGAAATCTGGCCTTCATTCGTCCAAGGAAAGGTAAAGGGTAATCTCTTGTTATTCTAAGGTGGCCTTCTTCATCCTTGGGTCCCCAAATATTGTTGGACCACATCTCCCATCATTTGTGACCATTGGATAAACTGGCTGGGGATAAGGGGATTTGTAGCCCAGCAACATCTAGGGATGCATGTCTGAACAGTTCAGATCTAAATTACTAATATATGGCCTGCTACCTGCAAGAGCAGTTGTTTTGGGCTACAGTTGGGATTTGCGGCTTCTTCCTTTGGCTTCCTATGCAAAGTGCAGCCAGGAACATATGAAGCCACCTTATGCTGAAGGCCAAATTAGATAATACGTTAAGGCTGCACTCTTATATCCACTTACCTGAGAGTAAGCTCCATTGAATTGCACAAAATTTAATTCAGGCAGAGTAGAAATGTGTAGGACCACAAAGTAAATGTGTGGTCACAATTGCACATCTTTCAACTTTTTTTAAAATAAAAAAAATAGCACCTGTGGAAGCCTTAGCCTAGATCAGGACTCTGGTACAGCGGAGGGGAACTAATCCTTCTCCCACCTCAGCACAGTTTTGCTGATAAAATAATTCATCCCAAACTGTGATTTGCCTCAAGAAGTGATTTGGGGGCCACTCCCTATATAATAAATAGGTTTTTTTGTTGTTGTTATTTGTTATTTTGCACCCTCTTCGCATGGCACCCTGTGCGGGGGAACCACCCTAAATCCAGCGCTGATAATAGCGAGAGGGGTGGGATGGAGAAAAATTGCAAGAGTTAACACCCTCATGCCTTTCAGTTCTAATTGGGATTGGGGGCTCCTGTAGTTGTTTCTTTCTTTTTCACATTTTTCTTCTTAAAATGAAAGATATGTAAATGGCAGCCACACACTGAAGGCTTCAAGTTTGGCCCTCCATCCTATCAGTGGCTGAATAGTATCTCCCCTGACTAACAGCCACTCTCCAGAATTTCAGCTGATGCTCTTTTTCAGCCTCAGCGCTTAGAGTCTCTAACTAGAGATACTGAAAATTGAACGTGGGACTGTGTTCTTCTGCACAGGAAACATGTGGTCTGCCACAGAACGTACAAAACTAATATAAGCAACTATCTCAAAGTGAAGAAGCTACACTACATCAATAATTCTTGCAGACAATCACACGCACACCAATAATCTCCTTTGCCTGCCCCTGCCTACCTGGTGCTTTGCCCCTTACGGCAGATGCAACACAGGCCCAGGATGTTCCGTATCCTGCCGGCACTCACCTGTTAATTCCTCCACACAGAGGAGGCTCGTTTCCCCCCCTTTTCTGGAACAGCCTGATGAAAGCTGAGAAAAGGTGTCTGTGGGTGAGGAGTGGGGTCCACACTATTAATATCTCTTCTGCAGATGATTAGTGCCCCATTAATTTGCGCTTGGTTTCTAAATGGAGCAAGTGTAGTAAAGCTAATGAGGAGGCAGAAGAGCAGGCGAAGGCTGCCGAGCCCATCCTCCTGTGATCTATTATTAAAAGGAAATTACAGGATGGTGCCTTGTGCCATCCAGCCTGATTTCCAAACCTGACGGATTGTTCAGCAGTGGGTGGGAGGGAGGCAGCAAGCCAGGGAGGGGGGTGGCGATGGGAGGGGAAAGCTCATAGGAAGCCGCACACAAAGTGACGTGGCCCTGGAATGTTAATTTTCCAGTGCACAGAAAGCTTCTCTTTTATCTGACTCTCCAGCTTCGGCGTCACCTCTGCATCTCTCTGTGCACATGGATATTTTTAGCTGAGGCTCCCTCTCAGTGTGTTGCTCGTGCTCTCTAAATATATGTGGTCCCATTATACCAATCGGCGAGCTGAGACGCGGTGCAGGTGGATGGAGCCGTGAGCCCGCGAGGAAGATTAAAGGCGCACAGATTACCTGCGGGTGACACAGCTCCCTTGGCGCACCCCACGCCGCCTCCCCCTCCTTGCTCTTGGCTTTCCACAAAACACACACCATCTCCCAACAGGGCACAAGGTATTCATGGTGGTGTTTCCATGATCAGGATATGTTGTGAACAGTTCTTGGCTTCAGTTCTCCCCCTGTTAATTTAGGAAGACAGGAAGCTGCCTTGTGGCGGATCAGATCATTGCCCTACCTAGTTCAGTATTGCCTACACTGACTGGTAGGTAGCACCTCTTCAACATTTCAGACAGCCTTACCTGGAGATGTCAGGGATTGAAGTTGCAACTTTCTGCTTACAAGACAGATGCTCTACCACTGAGCTAGAGCCCTTCTCATTGTGTTCACATGCACACGATATGCCTGCTCTTGCCTTTTATGTCGAATGCCAGTAGCATTTCCAAGAGTCCAGAGCTAGTTCATATGATGGTGCCTCACCCGCCACCCCTGCTCCCTTCTTAACCCCAGCATAGCCTTCCAGGTAACCTTTGCTTCCTCCAAAGGCTGAGCAACAAAGGAGCTTGGCTCCATTTCCGCATCCTGCCATGCAGACTGGTCTTGCTGCTCCAGGCTCTGTCGGCTGGCCCAGCACCGTCCCCACTGACTGACTCAGCAGGAACCAGGATGTTGGGAGAGTCCTGCACATTATGCAAAAAGCTAATATTATTGCTGTTTAGTTCCTGTAATAAAAGAATAGTTCATCATTTTATACACTCGATTCCCGTGATAATCTTTGGCTGGGTTGGAGGGGTGGAGGATGTCTGAAGAGGTTCTTTGAAGTGCCTCGCCAGAGTAAGTGAGAAAGGAAATCAAGGAGGCAGGAGGAGTGGGGGGAGAACAGTGTGGGGTATGAGTTTATACCTGGCCTGATGTAGTATCAGCAATTTGGCAGAAAAAAACCATTCTCCTGTTGCCTCTCCTCCATTAAATACCTGCTGCTTCAGGGGGAAAAGATTGTTTGCTGTATATGAAGAGAAGGTGTTCTTTCTTCTTTTCTTTTCTTTTCCTTTTGTCTTTAGCATAAGGTTGATTTTGGATTCCAGGTTACAACTGCCTGCCAGCTCGCATTTTGTAGTGGAATTATCCACTCATGATGAACTTTTAAAGAATTCCTTCCCCACAGTGACACCTTCACATGCCAGCTTTACACTGTTCTTGCAAAAGGTCGAGAGTGACTGACAGGCCGTCATTGCGGGATGCATATTTTCCACTGAACTTCCTGAGGAAAAGATAAACAGAGCTGAAAAGTAAAAGGCAGGTCTTTTAGGAATGAGCGGAGCCTGATGAAACGTACCCTGCTGATGTCCTCCTGCCTGCAGAAGTATCTCACCAATGCTGGAAGGAAAATAAATTTGTCGGGAGAACACAGCCCCCTTTGCTGCCCTTCCTTCTGAGTGCTGCTGTTTCCGCCATAGTTTCTCGTGGTGCTGACATGAATATTCGGGGTTAATGGTGGCTGTAGTCAAATCCAAATAAGCACACAGTCAGTGGGGATTCTTCGTTTCTTCAAAGTTAGGCACATCTCTTTGTGTCCGAGAGCCAATTCAAATGTTCATGCAAATGCCTGATGCAGAACTCCGGCATGAGAATGCAGATGGGGGCGGGGGGGGGGGGGAGTTAGGAAACAAGCAGTACCAGCACAAGAGGTAACTGTGCCATGTTACCCCAGTAAAGCCTGAATTGCCTCCAATTCCCCATGCCTGCTTCTAATCAAGATAGACTGGCATTCCTAGGTGATTGCAGCTGGCTCTGGCTCAGCACCTCCCTGTTCTGGAATGCCCCCTTTGGGAGCCTTGGTTGACACTGGAGTGTGTAGGGATCCTGCTGCACCCTCCCACATCTTTGGCAGGTAAAACAGTTGGCTCTCTGGTGTCCCTCCACAGGTGAAAGCTGGCAGGGCTGGACAAAGGAGCACCTCCATCCAGTTCACACACAAGTACACAGCTCGCGACAAAGGGGGTTTGCATTGCACCCTTAGCCAATAAGGCATCAGGGCAAGGTTCTCAATAAGCTGTCAGTAAGAGTCGGACACAACTAAACAACAACAACAACAAAGTCTAATGAAATTCAACAGCCAGGCTTGGGCACCTTACCACCTGCGCCACCAATGCACAGTTTTCGCTGCGAACCTGGCAGAGTGAGCACTGTGCTTCAAAGGTACTCTCTAAGCTGCAGCACCAGCTGATTCCAAGGGCCAATCCCTGTCCACCAAGCCCTAGCTTTAGAGCTGGCATCTATGTTTTGAGTAACCCGTCTCTAGCATGAGGACACTTTCTAAGTGCTGTTAAAATTTCTGGGGGGGGGGGTTGGAAGGAGGGAGCTTTCTCCCACCCCAGCCTCCAAAATTTCTCTCTTCCTTCAGGCCCTTACAACCCTGCCCTTGCTCCCTCTCCTGTTTTCTGCTGTGGAAATAGACACCTTTTTTATTTGGGCTTCACTTGCTTTGGAGTGACAGGCAGCTCCTGCAGGTCCCAGGATCCCGTATACTGGAACTTGGACCTTGCCAAGTCCTGACACTTTCAGACTCATAGCATGCATTGTCTTTATCAAGCTGTTTTTCTAGAAAGGAAGGAAGGAAAGAACTTTGTTTTTGAAACATGTTCCTTCTTTCTTTCTTTTCAGCAACTCTTGATAACCTCAGGTACAGAGAAGCGATACAATGCTCCATTATGTTGGAAGGAATGCTAAAGAAAATCATAACATTGAAATTGTCAAGAGCAAAATGCTGCATGACTGTCTTTCAGTTAACATTTGGAGTCCTGCAGCCTCAGACCTGATTTTTGCAAAGTTTAAACGTATTGGCTGCGACAGGTCAGAATCAAAGAACTGTAAAATAGCTGCATGGCAAATTCAGCTTGGGAAATTAGGAATAGCAGCAAAACGTTTGTTATTCAAAACATCTGGTTGTTAAAATCCACTGGCTCACCCTCCCCTGAACCATTTAGCTATAATCTGAACTCAACAGCGTTCTTGTTTATCTACTCTTTGGATTTCAAGGAATGATTCCAGTGTTCATCATACTCAGATATCTGCAACTGTGCAGTTTAGGGAACTGCTTGATTTGAGTACATAAAAAGTGGGGTGCAAGATTACATGGCCCTGTGTACTGCCATGTTCCAAATGAATCATCCTGAAATTAACCACTAGGAAAACTGGCACCCTCATCCGGTTTCCCTAGCGATTACCATTGATGTCCAATAGCTTTCGGACCACTGCAGCACCTCTGCTTGAGTCGTCAGAGGTGATTTGCTAAACCATGCCTTAAACTGTACAGGCACTTTGCTGGTTCTACCTCATTGCAGCATAGAGTCAATTCTAGACCTCAAGGATTAATCTGCAAGATGTGGTGGGGTGTGGCAAAGTGCATGGAGAAACACATTTTAAAACAGAGGGTTAGGTTCCATTATCATCTGCTAACTTCCAGTTCTAAGATTGTAATCGCACCAAGGGTTGTATTCACCATATTGCTAAGGGGATCCTTTCATCAGCGGAAGCATTTCTGCTTGTCCGACAGAGCAGCTTCCCCTCTCCTTCTCCCCACATTCTGTTCTGGCTGTTTCCCTGACCCTGTGGAGCAAATTTGGGGAGGGCACAGGGGGAAGAAAGAGGGGAAGTCCCGTTGCACTAGGGGTAATCCCTGCACTGGCTTCCACTAGCGCAGCAAGTTAATTGACTGTGAGCCCAAGCTTTTCACAGATGCAGGATGTATGAGAGTTTTCCCCATAGGCTCTGTCAGCTCATGCTCCACCCTCTATTGAGTTCTTTCTTCATTGGACACTCAAATTCACCAATTCCATCATTCATTGCTATGGAGCCCAAGCCAAAGTAAGGCCAGTTTCTACTACAACCTTTACAGCGTGATTGTGACCGGGAAGGCAAATCACGTGGGAAGCTGCTTCTGTGATAAACCTGTGTGCTTCAGGCTGATTGTAAACATACCAGTAAAACCCAGTAAGACAGTGGGGACAACCCAGCTGAAGTTAAGCAATTTTAAAGCCCCACTGATTGAAGGGGCAGAGTTTTGAGCATGTGCATATAATTCTTTCATTGAAATCAAGATTTTACAATACCTGCCTGTGGTTGGATCGTGTCCACTGATTCCAACTGAGCGCTTCAGTTGCCTGTGATTTTTATTGCTAAAAGATAACTTTGTCATCAAGTGCAAAATATCTTATAGATATGGATATAAACTGGGAGGAAAAGCTGGATGTAAGTTGTTGGGTTTTTCCATATCAAATTTAGTACAGAGAAGAGGGGAATAGCTATGCATGTGCAGTCTGTGTGAAGTTTGTACCCTTCAGCTTCAGACCCAGCAGCTAATGGAGGGGCAAATTTTAATCTGAGATCAAAGCTGTACAGTATGGTCCTACGTGTATTTACCGTACTTAGAACTGAATTCCATTGAGTTCAATGGGGCTTAGCCCTTGCAAGTGTGCTAGTTGATCAATTCTCTCATTAAACTTACAGCCTTCCTTTACTGTGCCATTTGTATTGGTTGAAACATTTCTAAGGCTGCAATCCTAGGCATACCTTCCTGAGAGTAAGTCTTACTGAACTCAGTGGGACTTGCTTCCAAGGAAACCTCCGTAGAATTGGGATGCAAAGTAGGCCAGAAACAACAAAGATGGGAAATGTCTGCAGGAAAATCAGGGAATCCTCACTGACATCTGTTATTTTAAGATAGGGATTTGTAGTTTATTTTTTTCTTTTAAGAACAATGTGCATCAGCAATAAGTCAGACAGCAAAATCCTTCCAACATAAACCCTTTTCGGAAGCAGAAATATAGCTAGAGATAAGATCTTCAGCTCTTGCAGAAATAAAGCTCACCTCCAAATCAAATCATATCTCAACAAACCTAGGTGAATGCTGTTAAAAAATAAAACCTTTAATGGTGGAAATTATATTCATGGCTGGGTTACACTGTTAAAGGCTTCTCAGAACTTTCCTTGCTTGCTTTCACAGGGAGGGAGGGAGGGAGGGAGGGAGGGAGGGAAGAAAGAAAGAAAGAAAGAAAGAAAGAAAGAAAGAAAGAAAGAAAGAAAGAAAGAAAACCGTAGCAGAGGGATTACATATGGATGCTATATGATGATGTACAAATGGAAGTGTGTTATTACATTTTGGATTCTAATAAACTCCATGTGGGTTCTATCCAATTAAAGGATGCTCAGAATAGACAAATTCAAGTTGGTGGGTGAAAGTCAGTCATGTCCATGATCTGCTCTGAGTAGGACTAGCGTTGGATACAACCCTATGTATCTTAGGGTTCATAGATTGTTTTTGCAATACAGTGGTACCTCAGTTTACGAACTTAATCCATTCCGGAAGTCTGTTCTTAAACGGAAACTGTTCTTAAACCGAGACGCGCTTTCCCTAATGAGGCCTCCCGCCGCCGCTGCCCTTCCACCGTTTGGATTCTGTTCTTAGACCGAGGTAAAGTTCGCAAACCGGGACCCTACTTCCGATTTTGCAGAGTTTGTAAACCAAATAGTTTATAAACAGGGCTGTTCTTAAACCGAGATACCACTGTATAGCGATATATTCAGCCTCAGTGGTTTCATCTGCATGGTGTTTCCTGTACTTTAATGTGATGTGATTTGAGTTGTTCTCCTGTAGGAGGCATTTTGATTGGGTAACATCCTCTCTCTCTCTCTCTCTCTCTCTCTCTCTCTCTCTCATTTTTTTGACTCCTCCCACCAGATTATTGACAGCGAGAATGAAGCGCTGCTGGCGGCTCTCACCGAGACACTGGATGACATCCAGGGAGACGACATGGGCCTGGCCGCCTTCAGACCTATGGACGAGGGGGACATGCCCAACAGCGGCTGCACGTCACTCACCCCCTCTCCCAAACCTGCCGCCCCTCTCCCGAGGGGGCCTCCTCTGGCCCCAGAGGTTGATGAGCTGTCTCTAGTAAGAACCCACTTCCTACTGTTTAAGGTGGATTTGGATGCGCCTCTGATAAGCCGGCTGCATGGGTATGATAGGAAGCAAAGGTCTGAATTTTTTCATTATAGGCTTACAATTATAACAATACAAAAAGCATATACCTGTTATTGTATACGTATACATGTGCTGCACCATTGCTCTCACTCCATTGCCATCCTCATGGGGGAAAGGGTGTGACTGTTGTGGGGAGGGGGAATCGAGTGCGGGTCAGGCGTGTGAATGGCATCAGATGCATTCCAGAGCTGCAATCATCTTTAAACAAGCCCCACTCCAGTGGTGCCTCATTGTCTGCTGTTTCTTTCTCTTTTTTGATATATCTCATTTCCCAACATTCCCCCCCTCCCCGTTCCTCCTTGCCCAATCCCACCCTCCACTCTCTGTGCCGCCAAGTCTCCAAGTGCCGATCCCTCGCATGATCAGAGGCGTGAGAAAAGCTCCCTCCCTGCTATGAGGTTGGCTAGTGTCGCTGATCTGCCGTATCCCCTTATGGTCAGGGCTGAATGTATCTGTACCACCTTGCTGAAGCTTAGGCAGGTCTGGGTCTTGTCAGGGCCTGGGGGTGGGGGTGGGGACACACACAAAGACAACACTCCATGGCTGGGTCGCCCTGTGTTCCGTAATAGAAGAACACGAGAAAATGAGCAAATAAATTAGTATTTAAAAAACAAGAAACAGTATTGTGCACCATGGTATCCTGAATAAACTTATGGAAAAGAAATCTCTGCATGTATAGCAAATTGAAAGCTTAGCCCAGGTTTTCCAAATAAGTAACTGAAAATCTGGAGTCTGTGACCACTATGCATTATGCAAATCAAGCAGACTGCGTATTTTTCCTTTGGTGTAATTTTATTCTGCTTTGGCTAGTCTTAGGAACTAGGACTACCACCACCCCCGCCCAGTCAACAAGCAGAAGTTTAGTTACTTCTCGCACTTTTGAGATTTCATCTGGTATTGTCCACACACTTTCAAGAACCTGAAGCTTGCCTTTACGCTGAATAGGTTCTCTGGAAAGCCAAATTCTGTGCCTAGAACCATATTCCAGCCCCTGCCCTGCTCTCTGCTCCCTTGAGGATGCACAGAAGTGAAGAATGCACAACGCCCTTTCTGTGACTCCTGGATTTTGGGGGCTTGGTGAAGCTTGAAGTCCTAGCTATTCTGAGTTCTCTGTGGTTTCTGTCGGAGATCCCTTCTTAGCAAACTTGCAAGGAGTGGTGGAAGGAGAAGAGGGCACTGTGGATGGTGTCTTCGCGGAGAACGTCACATTTTCAGAACCTGTTTTCACATGCCCAGAGCTGGAGGCTACAGAGCCTTCGACCCTCCACCCTTCTGTTACTTGGCCATGCTCTAAATCATCCTACAAGAGTATTGGTTTTAGAGGACTCCATATGTTCCCACAGGCTCCTGCCTATCATTCTCTATTCCCCCTCCTCCCCCTTCCCTTATCTGTCATTAATGAATGTCATGATTTCTAAAAGTGTTCTGGCGGCATCTAGTGGTGAAATGTATGGCATTTTCACTTCACACAAAAGTGTGCATGTGTGTGGGTGTATAATATTTATATATTTATAGATATATATATATCACACAAATCCATATGTGTATATATAGGATGTATACGTTGCAGGAGAGAAGGAAATAAACTTTTCATTTATATATATTACATATATATATATTATATCAGACAGCAGAAATTTTCACTTAATATTGTGATGGAGAAAGCAGGCATTTGACTGTGGGAACTGACTGATTGAATATCCATCGTATGCTTAATTGTTAAAGAGCTTTTTTGAGTTTCCAGACTGCCCTTGAAGATTTCCCCCGACTGCCACGTGCCCACAAGAGTCAAATCTGGCATTAATGTTAACGGATCCCATGTTGCCTTCAGTGTGAGAGTGTGAAATGTGAAACCTCGCCTCCCCCCTTTTTTTAAAAAAAACAAACCTGAAATATTCTAACCATGTAATCAGGAACATTTGGGTCATGATACCAGATACCCCAAGATAATTTTTCAGTCTGCTGTTTTGCCCACAACTTCCTTGATGGGATTAAAATAGCACTCGTCCCAAAGTTCATATTTATATATATATATATATATTTTAAAAAAGAACCTTGTAAATACTTGGCATTTGGACAGAACGTGCATCTTCAAAAGACTTGGCGAGCTGATGAATCAATCAATCAATCAATCAATCAATCAATCGAAGGCCTTGTTGGAATGTTACATCCCACTGATTGATTTTCAGGCACTGATGCACTTGCTTCCTTGACACAAATTGGATGCCTGTGAAAATATATATCACAAGTTAGGGTTTAAAGGGTGGGTGGGAATTAACTTCACTGTCCAGAAGCCAGTTCAACAACACCACCCATGATTTTTCAAACTGCAAAGAGCTATCTCTCTCCCCCTCCAACTTTTCATTTAAAGGAGCCTGGGGTGGAGGTGCCTGAATCTCTGCTGCCAATACTCTTAAAGCACCATGAAGGCAGCATGCTTGCAGAATCCCAGACCTGCCAATTTTTAAGGTTTGGCAGGATAATTTTCTCTCTCACACACACACACTCACGTCTTCCTCTGTACCTAGGGGGTTTCTGCCATCGAGGGACACTTACTCCAGACATGGTGTCCCACCGTTTAATTATGGCAACAGAATGTTCATTTTGCACAATCAGACTTGATTTGATTATTCAGTGCCAAGACAGGTCTGGTCCTCCTTAGAGGAGGCAACAGAGGTAGCAGCAGTTGGCAGAGCAGCACTGCACAACTGACTTCCTGACGCTGAGCTAAGATGGAGAGGGGCGGGCAGGGCAGGCAGAGCTCAGCATGGTGTAGGCATGGTGGCTGGAGCATCAGATTGGCTCCTGCCACTGCACCCACACCAGACTCAGCTCTCTGTGCCTCCCCCTCCCTCCCTCCCTCCCTCCCTCCCTCGTGGTAAGCAGCAGTGACATTAGGCATTGCCTGTGCCACCCTGCCAACCATTGCTGGTAGTAAGTGGCACACACTTTGGTTTCCCTGGAAGATACTCCAGAGACGTTAAGGAGGAGTACCCAGAGAAGGATTGTGAAATGTTTTGTATAACATGCGATGAGTATTGTTGATAAGCCATTGTCACTCCCCTATGCAGTAACTTTTGATACCTGCAGCCAAAGAGCTCTCCAGAAAGATGTTTGGTTTTTTGCAAAAATGATTTGTTTTTTGTGCGGCTCTTTCAGGAATTCTTCATATGCTATATAATTGCTACATGAACAGCACCGCCATGTAGGAAAATGGCACAAAACCTGCAGGCAGATCCTCATGTGTGATGGTCAAGCATGCAGGCTTTTTCGCTGCACGTAGCTATGAATGAACTTTTGTCATCACCTTGATGGCAGTGAGCCTCCATGGAACTGGGTCTTGGTAAGTATCCAATGCTAGTTGGAACTGCAAGCCAGACCCAACTCAGGAGGCAATAAATATGGAAATGGTCTTTTCCAAGCCCCTGTTTGCTTTCAGTCTCAGCGTGTGTTGGAGCCTCCCCATGACCCTGATTCATGTGACTCTTTGAACATCTGTGGCTGCCAAAACTCATGTTGTGGGGGGCGGGGGCTGAATCTCCACTCCAACTGCTTAGAGGAGAGCAGGAGGTTGACCTGGGATAATTTAAGCAGACGTGGCTATTCATTTATGTAGGAATTCCGACTCTTTCTTTCACTGCTTCCCTTTCCAGCTGAAGAAGTTGCTCCTTTCTCCGTCCAATGTGCCTCCAAGCTATGAGGTTCAGAGAGAGGGGAGCACATGGCGTCAAGGAACTTCCAAATCCAGACCCCAGCGACCCTGTACAAAGGTATTGTTTGCCTTAGCAACCCTAATCTTTGCCCTAAGATAGCACACCGCACTATATTTACCCAAGATTAAATCCAAGTTTTACATTACAGCTCACCTCCCATTTTAAACAGAAGAAGTATGGTCAGGAGGGCCTAGTAAGCACCGGCACACTCCCATCAGTATTGTTAGAAGTGTTTTGTAAATTTTTATTTATTTGTTAAATGACTGCTGTCTTGCCTCTCCTTAAAACACTTGAGGTTGCTTGCAGTAACGGCTTAACTTCACCAATAAAACCAGAAAGTGGTGACAACGTTTTCACCAACAAAAAAGGTTGTAGCAGGCAAAAATAGTACCCATGGCCACTCTTATCAGTGTAATCATGGTGATGTCTACTCAGAAAGTGGGATTTACTTCCAGATGAGTGTATATAGGACTGCAGCCTTAATCAGCTCACAACCTTTCCTGAATAAGCCCGGGGTTGGTTGTGTGCCAGGAGGTGAGCAGTGAGGTAGACAAGCAGGCCTTTTGTGCAACCAAGGTGCCACAGTCAAAAAGGCCCTCTTGTGCATGTTTGGCCACAGTGCTTCAAGCACATCAGAGCCTCCATCGATCATTTAATTGAGATGCATTCAGAAGTTGGGGCTTGAAAGCCCATGACATGCTGCCCAAAGTGAGGATGGCATTGATTTCACATTGAATGCATGTGGAACTTGGGCTGAGATGGCCGTGCCCTATGTGTGTCATCAGAGCAGTTTGAACTTATGGCAGCTGTTGGGGCAGTGGCACCAGAGGGCCAGCAGGTGACTCAGTTGCATCTTGCACTACCTGGAGCATCCAAGTGAGCCATTGGAGTAGCCCTACTTAGGGTGCATGATGGGACCCTGGCCTAGCTAAGCAAGACCTTTGCTTACTACTTTAAGCAAAAACAATGCATCTTGGTCATGTTGACTTAAATCTGTTTTTTTACTGTCACTGTTGTCCTTTAAAATTGAGGTGGTACCCTGGATCTTCAAATCTTTATTATTTAGCCAAAGGTCATCCATTGACAGGCATCATGCATTTTTATGCAGTCCCTTGTGAACATACCAAATGTTAATCAAGGGGTGGTTTAAAAAAGCTTGCCCTAGTCTCACTCATAGAGATTTTATTTTTCTTTCTAAATTTATCAAGAGGCAAGGGATTTTTTAAAAAAACATTTCGTTATTTATATCTCTCTGTGGGGATTTGAATAAAGCAGCTAGGGCAGCTAGATGCAAAAGAAATCTGGGCTCCTGTGCCCTTTAATGGTGGTGTTGGAGAGGGAATTTCAGCCAGGGTAGCTTGTCATGCACATTTATGGATGTTGCAGGAGCCCTGTCCTCTCGCATCGGGCCACTCTAGTAGTGCCCTAGCTACGGTGTCCAGGCAGACATGCTCCATAAACTGTGAGACCAGTACTGACAGGTGGAATCCACTGTATTGTACGGTTTGTCTATCCTTGAGGAATTTGGGTTGCGTAGCAGGAATAAAGAGCCATGAATACAGAAGCTGGCCATACCTGGGTTAAAGGAGAGATGAGAGGGGGGAAAAGGACACTGGTAGTGATATCAGAGTGAGCCTTCTCAAAACAAGAAGGCTTTCATCTGTGTGCCCTTTGGAGTGCGGTATACAAAGAGCCTCTTTATTTCCCCTAGATTCCCTTCGTCTTTAAATTTTGTCATGATGATCTTTCCCCTCTTCTCTCTCACTCTCATCCTTGACCCCAAATTAGAGTGGAGCTTCCCAGCAGCTGACTGAATTGACTTTAGCTGGGCAAAGAGCTACACGTAAAGTTGCAGAACCAGTCCAGTCATTTAAACTAATCCCCTGAAATCCACACAAGATGCCATTAAAGATTTTCCACTTGGGTGATGGAAATTGTGCAGTGCATTAGGCAAGTGGATTTAGATTGCATGGGAAAGGCAGGGCTAAGTGGGGAGGGGGGGTGGAGAAAGAGAGAGACAGTGACCCTTCCATGCCAACTGGAAGAAAGGGGCGGCAAATCAATACTATTTGCCACATACAGCAGCTAGAAAGAAATTTGATGCAAGGGGTGTGAAGAATCCCTTTGATCTCTCTTGCTCTGTGCAGTTCTTGAAAGGAGCTGTTGAAAGTGTACATACATCCTCTCCTTTCTCATCTCTCCTGCCCAGTTCTTTAAACCCTGCATTAGCTTCCAGCAGCTTCCCCAAATCTTCATTTGATTTCTCCTACTCAGGGCATTCACTAAGGAACAAGGCTCTGCATTGCAACAAGTTATATCCCTCCTATTCTTCTGTTATATTTTCACATACACAAACATAGGAGGATAAGGATGGAATCAATTTAAACTTCCACCCAGCTTTTACTGTTTCTCTTCACGTTGGGCACAGATGCCTCTTATATATGATTCTTAAAGAACGGGCATGTCCTCCTATTACTTAGCTTGTGTACATATGCCATAGGCTTTGTGCTGAGCGATAGCAGAAATCCATGCATAGGTGGATAAGTTTTCATCATCCATTTTCTTCTCTGATTCAGGCAGGGCAAGGGCCTCCTTGATCATAGTGGTAACGAATGCTCCCCTCATTATTAGTGGTCTCAAAGGCATCATCTGATAAATGCCCACAGTATTTGCTCAGTCAGCGTAACAGGAATTGAAACACAGGGCAGAGTGAGGCTTGCATTAAGCAGCAACCTTTACTGGAAAGTAGTATTGCTGCTTGCTACAAAAAAACTGGCTGCTGAGGAAGAAGAAGAAGAAGAAGAAGACAAATACAGTTCAGTGGCTTGGATCCAAGGCCCTTCATTTACTACCTTAGAATCTGACACGAAAAAGCCAGATCCTGCAAGTTCTCTGAAAGTAGATGAGAACAAATAAGTTACACAAAGGGTACAAGTAGTTGCTTTATAAAATTACATCAGACAGATCCTATAGGCATTAATGAAATGTAATTGATAAATTACCAGGGTAACCACAGAAGAGGCTGAATAGTTCTTCATATACAGTAAATCATAGATTTCCATAAAATCTTCTGGGGTGTAAACATTTCTACAGAAATCTGCTGCAGTTTCTTACTGTAACCACCAAACATGGAATGTGATGAGGAGATGAGGACTCTGTATATGGTATGGCTGGGAAGAACTCATTCTTGGTTAGCCTAACTTCCTTTTCCCTCTGCTCTTGAAGGTGGACGGTGTCCGAGACCGAAAGTCGAGCTTTCTCCAGGCTCAGAGCCGGAGCTGCACCGAACTTCATAAGCACCTCACCTCCATCACTGCCCACTGCCCCCACACAAAGGACAACTGGCCACCGGACGAGTGCCACAGTGGCGGCACGGAGCCCCAGAGATATTGCGCCCACCATGGAGAGGACAGCGACTCCAGTGAAGAGTTGCTGCCCTGCGGCAACATGGCAGCAACTCCGCCTTCTTCCTCCGAGGAAGGCACTGGAGAGAAGGAGCTGCACGCTACTGTGGAGCTCATCCGCTACATGCACACTTACTGCCTTCCCCCCAGAAAGCTGCCCCCCACAGACCTTGCCAATGCGAGACACCAGCATTTCCACAGCCCCTCCAAGAGGGCCAAGCCGGATTGCCCCCTGCAGCGGCCTCCCCTCTGCAGCAAGGACAGTTGCCCGCCCAGCTCTTGGCACCTCTCAGCGGGCTGCAAGCAGCCCAGAGCCCCCGCAGCCAGCTTCTCCATCCTGAAGGAGCTGCTTGCCAGGGACCTCCCGTGTGATGTGAGTAAGCCATACCGGTTGGCCAAGCCTGCATACGCCTCCTTGACCAGGTTGCAGCCACTCAAGACTCCGGGAGCTCCGCTGCCCGAGGCTGCTGGGGGATCCACGGAGGCGTGCAAGTCCGCGGGCAGAATGCCACCAGAGGTGAAAACGGAGTCCAGGCAGGGCCCCAAAGTGGAGCCCGAGGTGAAGGAAGAGACTGGCGGCCCTGCGGAGGAGGAGGAGGACTGTGCAAAGCGGCCCCAGCTGGCCTTTGGGAAGGCAGGCCGCAAGCAAGAGAGCTTTATTTATGCCGTGCGGCGCTCCAAAAGACTCAACCCTGAGCTCAGTCTCTGGCTTTCCTTCCTTGACGATTCTTCCCCTGATCCGGCCACACCCCCTCAAAACAAAGTGGCCTCCCCAGAACTGTCCCTGTGCTCCTCCACTCTGCAGAACTTTGACAGGGAAGCACCAGCAGCAGAGGTCGAAGTGAGAGGTGCAGGAGAGGCAGAGGACAGGTATCAGAGTCTCCCGATGGAGCTGCAAACCCCCTCACCAGAGAGCTCCGGGGAGAGCGAAGCATGTGAGATAAGCGAGAGCCAGTGCTGCGCCCTTTTGCATCAGACAGGTACCCTAAGTAAGAGTCTGGACGTATGGGGAACATGGGAAGGGACATAGGAAGCTGCCTTATACTGAGCCAGACCAATGGGCCATGCAGCTCAGGGTTGTCCACAGTGTCGGACAGTGGCTCTCAAGGTCTTTCCCAGGACTACTTGGAGATACTGTGGGTTGGCTCCTTCTGCAAGCAAGGCACATGCTCTTCGGTTGAGCTCTGTCCCTTCCTGTAAGGGAAGGCCCGTGCTTTGAGTCAAACACAGGGAACATATCCTGTAAAAGCTCATTGAGCACGGAGAGGATGGGTTGTGGCAAAGGAGGAATTCAGTACAGTGGACGCTCGGGTTGCGAATGTGATCCATGCGGGATGCACGTTCACAACCCGCAGCGTTCCGGTATCCGGGTTTCGGCAGGTCCGTAACCTGAAAAAACGCAACCTGAAGCATCTGTAACCTGAGGTATGACTGTACTGGCAAAGTTTGATGGGAGTATCTTTAGAAGTTACACACACTCTGTGGAGGGACTCTTAGACCATCAGAGCTGCAGAGGACATTAGAACTCTGAACTTCCAGCTTCTTACAACCCAGGTGACTGAGAAGCAACCCAGGCGTGGTGTGGGAAACCCCGGATCAGACCCTCAGTGTGTCTCCTTTTACATCTTAAAACAACAGTAGAGAGTCCTGAATTGGATCAGAGCTTCAGTATTGGGGGGGGGGGGTTAGTCCTTTTCCCTGTGGCAATTCTCTAATTTAGCTCTTTCCTCCTCCCCCCCAACGGCTGCTATTGATTATTGAGGGCAGGGGTTAAAGGCAGGCATTACAGGCCTTTCTCTTTTTCCCAATAGCAGCTTGTGGGGAGGGCAGATTTAAATCAGGGAAACTGCACAAGCAGGTAGGACTAATCCCTGCTCTCCCAGCCCTGCAACCCTGATTCAATTATCTCCCTGCTGCCTTTTAAGTGTTTTTTTTTTTAAAAAAAGATGTCAGATTCAGAATCTTGCTTTGTTTGGTCTTAATCTGCTTTCTCGTGAGCAACCTAGTCCAGTTCAAAGGCACGGATGTGGCTCACTGAGTCATTCTGCTTTTTCCTGTTTGTTTTTCTTTCAGAAGCACCAAGGTGTCTGTCGCTGCCCTTGGCAACAACGTAAGTGAAATACCAAAAATACATATTATTAGTGGAGGAGGATAGCCTCAGGTGTCAGGAACATGGCACATGGCTGTCTCAGAACTTTGCTGCCCTTCTTCTTCTTTGGCGATCACTCGTAGCTGAGTAAGATTGTCTTCCATAAACACAGTTTTAACAATGAGTCCGTAAGTGACTGTGGAGGCCAATTCTGGATCCACACATCCTTCCACAGTGGGGACAGTGGTTTCCGGGCGGGAGTTGATCACGGTGTGGGTTTGCCAAGCATGCCTTCCTCTTAGCACGTTTCTCCCTTGTGCCCTAATGCATGCATGAAAATATAACATAATTGTGTGCAAATAAGTCCACAAATGGTATTAGCTCATATACACTTTTTACTAGCATATGCTGGCCATTTGTGACACTGTAGTAGCCTTATAAGGGTGTTCATGGAGAGCAGTTTACTTCTAGTTTGCAAAACTTTCACTGCATAGTTACCTGGAACTATTCCCTGCTCTCTGGCCCTTACCAGTTGCATGGCCATTTAGAAACCTGTTCAACATGGCAACTGACCCTTGAAGGTTTGGCCAGAGTCACTTTATCTTTACAACTTCCTTGTTTCTGGTTTAGTATGTGAATTGTGATGTCTCCATCTTTAACATACACCTTATCTCTTCCATGACCTCTACACTCTCCTTTTCTCCTCCTCTTTAGAGAACCAACATTTGGAAAGCGCAATTTCGAGCAAGTTCTGACCGTAGAGCTGTGTGGCACTGCAGGTAAGGGTGGAATTTGCTTTAAGAGTCTGCCACATCTTGCAAAATGTGAAGAGAAGGTGGGCCAGTGCCAAGGACCTCATGGTCAGCTAGTGACTTCAGGATGTTAATTCTGCATAAAGCCATTGACTTGAAGGAAAGGGACCCCCTTCATCTGAAATGGCAGCTATCTAACATAAGTGCCTGTGTCCTCACCAACTCCTTGAGAACTGCTATTACCATTTCTCTAAGACAAGAAGCTAGCTGTAAACAGAAGTGCAGCTGGCCCAGAATCAATTATGCAGCAGAGTTTCCCAAACTTGGGTCTCCAGCTGGTTTTGGATTATAATTCCCATCATCCTGGACCACTTGTACTGCTAGCTAGGGTTGATGGGAGTTGTAGTCCAGCAACAGCTGGAGATCCAAGTTTGGGAAACTGGTTTGACAGATGTGGCAGTGTACAATGAGGGAACAAGTCTAACTCCCCTTGTCAAAGCAGCTTTCTTGTTTGCTTTAACTTTCATGCTTCTGTACTGAAAGACCTTTATCCTTTTGCTTCCTTGGGGGAGATAAGGTCTCACACCACCAACTACTCCACCATACAAGCCTTCAGAGGAGGACCTGTATAAGCCAGACATTCACCAGAGGCCAGCCAAGGAGACTGCCATCATCACCAGCTCTGAGCCACAGCCAATGATAGGGGACAGGGCAGCCTCCGGGAAGAAGCAGAAGAAGCACCCGGTGCGGACAGAGTTGTACGCACACCTGAGTCGGTCCACCCCCCACCTGCCCCACCCCGAGCCACATGGGGTGCTGAAGCGCCCTTTCTCACGCTCTTTCGGCGACCACGATTATTGCCAGGTCTTGAAGCCCGAGGCCTCGCTCCAGAGGAAGGTGCTGAAATCCTGGGAGCCCCTGAGCCATGTGGAAAACAAACACAAGCGGAGAGCCCCTGACGTGCACTACCAGCACGAGAGTCAGGAGGGCGTCAGTGTGACCTCAGTGAAGGAGGGAAGCCAGCAGCTGAGGGACCAGGAGATCAGAGCCAGCTTGACAAAACACTTTGGCCTCTTGGACAGTGCCCTCGATGCCGGGGAGGCGGCCTTCTGCAAGACGCCTGAATATGACACCGTCTTTGAGGACAGCTGCAGTGAGATTGGTTCCCCGCTGGAGGAGGAGGAGGAGGAAGAGGAGGAGGAGGAGGAAGAGTGCTGCACAAGTCCATTGGAATCCAAGATGTGCCCCTACAAGAACCCTCTTTCCAGGGCCAGTTTGCACTATTGCTCCCGAAGCAGGTCTGATTCTGAGTCTTCGTGCTGCAGGTCCAGGTCTCCAGCAAGCAGGTGGGCTTCTCTGCACATTTGTGAGTTCACAGGGTCTTTGGCGAAAGGGCTCAGAGAGACCAGTAGTAAGCAAAATTGTAGTGGGTTGCATTGGCTGGTCTTTACCGGCTCCCTCACAAAGGTAGCTACTGCTTTACAGGTGGCCCTCTGGCAGAGGTGCTGACTTTTTGCTTATGTTTCTCCAGGAGTTGCCGTGCACATCCATGCTGCTTTATAGATAATACGATTACTCTGAAAGAGACTGGGTTGGGTGGGTCCAGAGATCCCTGTGAGCGAAGTTTCACTCACAGGACCTCTCACTTACAGAAGTAGCAGAAGCAATTTTTGCCAGTTCTCCTCTGCATCCCCTGAATATCTGTTTTGGAAAGTTGGAGGACCCTCGGGAACCGCCTGGGCAGTGGCAGAAGAGACTGGAGGGAGCAGTCTCCTTCCCCCTTCCATTAGCAGTTTGCTGCACTAGATTGCCAGCCCCTTGTGTGAATGTCTCAAGCCTTTCCCTTTGCAGAAGAAATACTCTTGATAAACGGGGAAAAAGAGGGAAGCAGCATCCAGGTGGGCAGAAATAAGTTTTAAGACCTTTTGCATCAGAAATGGAAGCCAAAGACTCAAATTGGTTGTACCTAAGCACGGAGAAGAATTTTGAAGCGTATTAGGCTCTGCAAATTTATTTCTGTCCACCCTTTCCCCCCTGTATTTGATGCCTTGCCGTTTCTCCTTTTTATGCTGGATGCTGGCGTTTGTCTTTGAAAGCCTGCTGTTGCAGACACAGCATTCTTTGTGCTGTGAGACTGTCCCTGCAAGCAACAAGTGTGCCTCTATTTCCTTGTGATTTCTAGCGCTCAGACCAGCCAGAGTCCATTCAGGACTAAATTCATGTGCCTTCTTGTTTATCAAACAGATACGAAAATGGCAAGCAGTGTCAAGATGGAACTGTTGGACAGATGGAGAAGAGGAGAGAAAAAGCCATTGTAAGTGACCTGTTTGCTATGTGGGGGCTTCTGTAATAAATCAAGTGGGAATGGTGTGGCTTCCAACCAGATCTGTTGACTCCCTCTTTTGAAAATTCATCTGAATTTAGGGACAAAGCAATTTTGGTTTGACTCCCACTCCAGGTAGGAGTGGCACAGTACATGTTGCAGTATCTCTTGGCCCAACACTAGTTTAAGATGATGAATTAGAAAGAAATAAAGTAAACATAACCAGCAACAGATTCAGTTCTTGACCCAGGAGAAACTTGGTGCCGAATTCATCAACAGGCACTTACAGAGAGCAGTGGGAATTGTGATTCCATGGCAACTTTATAGTGAAGCTGAAATGGGGTAAAGCTGCAGCTTTTGAAAGGGAGACATAAAATAAGACGATAAAGGGTATACGATAGGCAAGCTAGCCGTGAAGCGCTAGCAGGCAGCTACTCCTCAAAGAGCCATTTCAGCAGATATAATTTGTGCATTTGTTACACAACATCATGCTGCCTTGTTGTTAAAGCAGGTTGGGGATAGGAAGAGTTCAGTCGGAAGAAGAAAGAGTTGTATCAGGGCAGGCCTAAGCAATTATTCTCATCCCTGAACAGGGAGAAGGCCGCGTAGTGTACATCAGAAACCTTGCCAGCAGTATGAGCTCCACTGAACTGAAGAAGCGCTTTGAGGTGTTCGGAGAGATTGTTGAGTGTTGCGTTTTGACCAGGAATAAAAGGTGGGTCAAAGCTATGCTTCCCCCTCCCTCGCTGCTAGAATCAGCAGGAACTTTTGGAGATCTAAGCACCAGGAACCTAGCCTGTCTATCCTGCGAGACATGAGATGCAGGACTTCGGTCTTATTTGGGGATTGAAAGCTGGAGCGTGTTTTTTGTGGGGGGGTACTCTGGAGATGTTTGTTCCTTAGGGAAATGTCTGCTGCTGTGGTACAATGGTGATCTGAAGAGATGCTGCTTCACAGGATTTTAAAGAGACAATGCTTTCTCCAGTGTTATTTCATGGGACTGTTGCCCTCTGAAATCCTTTTTGTTCTAGGGATCTGCTTGATTATAAAATAACGAGTCTCCCTTTCTCCTAAATAAAGAGAGATGTGGAGGCCTATGTAATATATTTGGACTCGAGGGTTGTTAGGTTCTAATGACCTACAAAGTGTGACATGCAAGGAGAACTAGAGGGTGGTATTCAGCTAAGCCTTACTCAGAGTAAATCTGTTGAAACTATTGGACCTCACTTAGTCATGTCTATTCATTTCAATAAGACCAGTGTAGGCACCTGGCTTCTAATCCCTTGCTAACCACAAAGGCTCACTGGGATGACTACTACCTTCCAGCTCTATCTACCTTCTTTGGGGAGAAAACGATGTGTCCTTTGGAGGTTTACAAAAAACGTAACACAAATAAATGGCAATAAATTGTTGCCTATGCTTAAGTTCTCCATTTTGTTTCTCAGGGGAGATAAATATGGCTTCATCACGTATCGGTGTTCAGAACATGCCGCCTTATCCTTGAAGAATGGTGCCTCGCTAAGGAAAAGAAATGAGCCCTTGTTCCAGCTGAGCTACGGTGGCTTTGGGCACTTCTTCTGGACCAGATACACCGACTTGGGTAAGCCACCCCCATGTCCCTCCAAAGCGGTCCACGTCCTCCTCCATCCCTTGTTTGGGTGGTGATGATTTCTTTGCTGCGCTGTCTCCCATTGTGTTTGTTATCATTTGTACATAATGCTCATTGACGGTCCAACAGGTTCACTTCTATTTATTATCCTTTATAGTTTGTTTAAGCTATTAGAGGGATACCTTGAGTTATTACAGAGTTGATTGGATCAACTACACACAAACATTCGATAGAGCTTCAGCTTGCTCACTTTCTCTGGCTTATCACTATTTTGTTGCAGTGGTTTATATTCCAATTTATAGGCCTTTTTATTTTACTGGAAGGGCTTCCAAAGCAGTATATAGCAGCTATATAATACAATAAAAGTATTTTATGGTTGTATGAAAAGGCAAACCAACAAACCAACCCCAAACACATCCCAGATTAAGAATATAATAGGGAAAATAAAAAGTACCACAATATTTAGAACCTACCTTATTTGTATTGACAAACACACAAAAAGCAGCTAGGAGAACTGATGTCTTGCATTATTATAGACACTGTAAAATGTTACTCAAAATATTGGAAAAAACATTCAAATCCTAGGAAAAAGAAGGGAAGGGACTGTGAGAGTCATGTAGTTTAACCCCCTGCAATGCAGGAATCTTTTGCCCATGACCCTGAGATTATGCTCCTGCTCCAACTGAGCTAACAGAATGGGAGGCAAAAATGTATTGAATTTGCAGTAATAACTAAGCTTACAAGCTATTTAACAATGAAAGAATGTACCGTATTTTTCGCTCTATTGGACGCAGTTTTTCCCCTCCAAAAATTGAGGGGAAATGTGTGTGCGTCCTATGGAGCGAATGCAGGCTTGTGCCATAGCCGCGCGCAACCCCTCCGGCAGGGAGAGGCTGCACGGGGCTATGGCTTCTTTAGCCCTGCGCAGCGTCTCCCGGCAAGGAGAGGCTGCACGGGGCTAAAGGGGAAGCCAAAACAGCGAGCGGGATGGATCCCGCTCGCTGCCTTGCCTTCTTCCGTAGCTGCGCGCAACCCCTCTGGCAGGGAGAGGCTGCATGGGGCTATGGATTCTTTAGCCCCACGCAGCCTCTCCCAGGAGGTAGAGGCTGCACGGGGCTAAAGGGGAAGCCAAAACAGCGAGTGGGATCCATCCTGCTCGCTGCCTTGCCTTCTTCCATAGCTGCGCACAACCCCTCTGGCAGGGAGCGGTTGTGTGCAGCCTGTACGCTGCTCTTTGGGGCTGGGGGGGGGAAATATTTTTTTTCTTGATTTCCCCCCCCAAAAACTGGGTGCGCCCTATGGTCCGGTGCGCCCTATGGTGCGAAAAATACGGTAGGCCAAAACCTAACAGAACTGGAGCTTATTCATTGACTAATGGAATGGTAGAGTGCATTCATCAGGCAATCGTAGGTCCTTATACAATGTGTTATTTTAGGATTAGGAAAGACTGTATTTAATACAATAGCACAATTATATACTGAAATATATATTGTGTATGTATTTCTTATTTATCTTAATATATGCTATGAAGCTGAACCTTGTATGGCGTTTTACTTTTTTTAAAAAATACTATTTTTCTAAAAAGAACACAATAAATAAACAATGACAAAAACAGTTTCAACAGCACAAAAATGAATTGCAAAACACAATCAGCAGGAACAAATCAGGAATCTAATCTCCTATTCCTCACTTGTATTTTTAAGAAGTATTTTTGAAAAGTATTTTTTTTAAATAAACACACATTTTGGTGTTTTGCTGAGCTGGGAATTGTAACCTGTAGGATAATTGAACTACAGTCCACATTATTAGTCCAGAAGGTGTGTATTTGACTAACCCACTTAAAAATGTAGGCCAAAGGGAATTCTCCTTTCTCCTTAGTTCCTGTTGTGTAGTAATTACGTAATTCCTCCACACCAAATATCTGAGGGCTAATATTTAAAAAAAACACACACCAAGAGGGAGAGAATGCATAGTATGGCTCTTCTCTGCCTCTTTTTGGGGGTGCTTAACAGGTTTTGCTTTTTCCTTTGACCAACATGTGTACTTCTTCTCTCCTGACACCAGATTCCAACACAGAAGAGTCCTCCCCAGCTCTGATAAAAAGCAAATATGAGACCATGGATTTCGACAGCCTGCTGCAGGAGGCCCAGGAAAGCCTACATCGGTAACAGCCTTAACCTTTGAGGAATACCTCAATACCTCAGTCAAGGCACTTCCAATATGTTTACGTTTTCAAAGAAATGATTAAGTATACAACGAGAGAGAGAGAGAGACTGCTGTCCCTTTAAATCGATGTTTACATTGAACAAGCTGCTTCTGTCTGTGAGTCCCCATGGTGTTGATGTTCCACTGCCACACATTAGTATCTTTGCTTCTGACTGGTTGTGTTAGGATGAGCCTGCAAAAGCCTCCTGTCCCCTTCTTGTCCGGCCCCTTTCTCTGCCCCCCCCCCCCCCCGTTACCCACTTCCGCCGTGGATTTGCAGCTGTGTTCACCATAACTTTTTTTTTGTCTGTAGTGTGTGATGATGAAATTGTTAATTGTGAATAGAATCAGGATTGTAAACTAATTTTTAATAGAAGAAAGAAATATATACTTATAATGTATTTATGGCTCAGATGTACTGTAATTCAGATTTATTGTACCGCTTCCTTGATTTTTAACTATGCACTGTAATGAGGCACTTGCCTGTCAGCAGATGTGGCCCTCCCCAAAGGGTGCCCTCCAATTGGCCACTCAGTTGAAATTGGCTTCAGCCCTGTCCATGGCGAACCAAGGGGTGACCGACTGATGTTGTGCTCTTGCTATATAAGCCATTTGTTCTGTTTTGTTTGGGCTGAATTCTGGGATCACCACTGCCCTGTTTGTTGATGGCACAAGGCACATTGTGATTCCTCAGTCCAGAGCTGGCTCTGGGTGGATAGGAATGGCGTTCTCAGATGGTGCATTTTTGAGGAAGGGGAGGGAGGAAAAGGGTGCAAGGGTAGAGTGTGTTTTCCCTCTGTCTGTGATGGATTGACAGTGGTCACAAGGTAGTGAAGCCCCACCTGCCAGGGAAATGGTACGTAAGAAAAGCTCCCCTGGATCAGAACAAAGAAAAGCTCCTCTGGATCAGAACAAAGAAAAGCTCCTCTGGATCAGAACAAATGCCTATCTAGTCAAGCATTCTGTTTTGTGCCATGGGCGACTAGATTCCTAAAAGGTAATAGTCCTCTCCTTTTGATGCTCTCCAGCAATGTATGAAGGCAGTAGCCCTTTTGTTTGCTCTCCAGCAGCTGTTACTCAAGAGGCGTTCTGTCTTTAAACTTGAAAGCTCCTTATAGCCATCGTGACCAGTAGTGCAGGAGCACAAGTCTACAGCAAGACTGAGAAAGTCTGAGAGCCAATCCCAGAACAATTATGCCCAGAGGTTTCTTTGCATTACATCTACCATCTAATGATAGCAGCTGCAGTTTCGCCAGGTCCATGTGGGAGTTTGAGGTAGAGGAATGTGGAGCAATTCATTTAAGGCCATACATGACATCACCAGTAGCCTCAGGAATAGTTTTTTACCCATCTGGTCATCTCCAAAGCAAAATCTCCTGCCTGGTGGGCAACACCCAACAGAAAAAAAATTCAAAGGAATTCTCACACCTTGGGCTGAGTGAGTTCACAGTGCTTACAGCTGGCACATAGCACATGGCTCATCAGCTGATTGTCCCTGCTCCATTTTGAACACTACTCTCCTTATGAGTGGAATAAGCCATAAAACATAGTGTCATTGCTATGAAGCCTTGTGAAGCGACTCCCCCTCTCTCTCTTTCTCCCGCTCCCTGTCAAGAAAGGCATGGATGTCACTGCCTATTTGATGTTCATTTTTACTTCCTCTTGGCGACGATCTTGTGCCCTCCTTTATTTCTTCCCTGGCTTCTTTCAGATTCAGAAGTTTGAGGAGTCATTACAAAGGAAGTCTTAGAGTGATTTAAGCAACTAGTTTAGGGGCTCTTTGATACGAACCGGGATGCTGGGACAGAGGCAGTATAGAAGCCTCTAGCTCAGAAGACCGAGTAGTGGGAAGGAGTCGCTATCTAACTTCCGCAATTGTTTCACTCAAACATAGCTCGGACTTGCCACAATATACTGTGCTAATGCCTCATGCAGTATGGCTGTTCTCGTGCTATACTTGGAAGCCATGTCCAGGCACATGAGAGGCAGACCAAGAAACCAGCAGATGCATCAAGAGATAGCATTTTCAAGTGGGGACCAAATAACCTTGCTAATACCTTCATCAGCCACCATGTCTTTGGTTTATTTTTCACAAAGGATCAAGATCTCTGGCATTTAGCCACCCCATGTATACAGAATGCAACAACCTTAATTTGGCCAGCAGTTATTTAATCTGAATCAAAAGGAACAAATTGCCAAAGACCTTGGCAACTGCCTGGCTTAGGTCTAACTCATGCTTGCCTGTCTTGAGTAATTCCATTGACCCAGTAAGGACCACACGCATCAGAAACACCATGAATGAGGTCAAGGCGTCGGCTCATGTGTTATCCCATACTAATTATGTGATCGTTTCTGTCTTTTAATGTGGAGCTTTAATAACAACAGTGCTTATTTTATATAGTAACTGATGTCACAATTTCACGTGTTGTTGGCCAAAAATAATAATAATAAACCTCACGATATTGGCTGCTTCAATGTTGCTTGCACCACCTCCATTCGAGAACTTACTGATGGATTGTAAGATCCTCTCATGATCAGCCCAGAGCAAAGTCTGGCCCAGATAAAGCATCTGCTGTTGACAAGTGCCTCATTGTAGCTCTGCCTTTTTCTGTCCTAGTATTTCCTCACCACAATGATGTTTACATGTGATTGCTATAGAGCTTACTGTAGAATGTACATAGCGACACATTTAGGGTGGGTAGGACTGTCCTGTCCTGTCCTGTGCTGTGCTGATGTTTTCAGAGAACAATCGAACAGAAGAAGAAGAAAAATAAGTAACCACCCCTACAACCGTTAAGTGGAATTCTTCCATCTCCTGGCTTGGTTACAAGGGTAGATCAAAGTTCACCGCTGGCTTTGGTCAGAGAGATGGAAAATGCATCAAATTTCTGAGCATGCTGAAAGTGTTGAATGCAGCTGCAGAGGAGAAGGAAGAGTCCTTCTGCTCTCCAGAAAGAGCTGCCTTCAGTGCAGATCGCTTGCAAACATGGGTTTGTATTTAATCAGTTTTTATTATTATTATTATTATTATCTCAAGTTACTTTTAAGAGGCTGGACTTACCAATGATGTTAGAGCATGCACACACATGCTCTTTTGAGGAGGGAAAAAGGTCCTGTAACGCACATGGCCTCTCAATCCTAGATATAGGGAGAGGTGCAATAAGTGGTCTTTGTGTTGCCTGAAGCCTATAAAAATATTTATTTTAATTTTTTGTGAGAAATTTCACTAGGACTTTATGCAATATGCACACATGTGCACAAACGCACACATGTATAGGGAAAAGGTAGTGGTGGGGCATTGAGCCCCTCTGACTGCTGCTGGGTACAGCAGCAGCAGCTGTAAATCCACCACTGTTGAATGTAGAACCTGAGTGGTATGGTTTGAAAAGCACGGACGTCTAATGCTGGTTGCGGCACACTAGTAACCTGTGGCTTATTTTAATGGCTATTGGAAGCACAGCTAAGTTTGTATCAGCCACAGGGATACAAACAGTGCAAAAACCCTTGGCTATCAGAAGCTTGGAAAGTTGCTCCATATGCGATGGGAGAATTTTAGGCAGCAAGCCTGAGGGTATATTCCAGGAGGGTCCTCGTAGAGCAGCAAGCTGCTGTGCTCCACATGCACTGCAAGAAGTAGTTTGAGCTGCTGCTGGTGAAAAAAACAAACCCCAAAACTCAGTTCAGAATGGCACAGGAATCGGAAGGACCACTTGGAGGTCCTAGTTCATCTCCACGAATCAGAGCAGCTGGGTGGATACCTTTTTAACAGATCTACAGAACTTGTGGCTTGCCTAACTACCAGCCTGCCAGAGGCCTGGTCAGGGGTCAAAGTGTCTTGCAGGCTGGCATACTGTGATGGGCTTGGTGGGTTCCACAGTCCTGGCCTATAATACAGAATAGGCATTTTGCTCATACTGTGAGGACAGTGGTAGGGTGGCAGTCCTCCCCTGACCTCCCGCCAGCTGGGTGGCTTGCTGCTTTCAGGAGGGTTGAGGCAGTAGTGGGGGGTCAGTGTGGTGCACAAGGGAACCAGCAAAGCCATCAGCAGTTGAGTGTCACCACCACTAGTGCGTGAGGAGCTAGTTCCATGGTGCAGTCCCTCACAAGGCTCACTTCCTCAGCCTGAAGCCCCTCACTTGCTGAGTTCGAAGCACAGGTTGGAGATGAAAAGGGGGAAAGGAAGTTTATTCCTTATTTAGGTTGGGGGAATTAAAATGAGCTTTACACATTGCTATAGCCATCACTGCCGCCAATATGTTTGGGCAGATTTAAACCTTGGTGCAGTTCAGCTCATTTTGATTTCCCAAGGTGGCCGCACGTTGAGGCTAAGAAGAGTAGCCGAGGGTCCCCTGCCCCCATTAGCTAAAGAAGGACCTTAATTAGAAGAAGAAGAAGAAGAAGAAGAGTTTGGATTTGATATCCCGCCTTTCACTCCCCTTCAGGAGTCTCAAAGCGGCTAACATTCTCCTTTCCCTTCCTCCCCCACAACAAACACTCTGTGAGGTGAGTGGGGCTGAGAGACTTCAAAGAAGTGTGACTGGCCCAAGGTCACCCAGCAGCTGCATGTGGAGGAGCAGAGACGCGAACCCGGTTCCCCAGATTACGAGACTACCGCTCTTAACCACTACACCACACTGGCTCTCAATTACCTTAATAGTTACTTCCTCTGCCCTGTTTAGAAAGAGCTTGGGCTCCTGTGCTTTCCGTATACTTCTGCGAAGTCTGCCTAACTTTCTCCCATATTCTTTCTCTTAATAATATGCATAAAGCCAAGGACCCCGTACCCAAGGGGTAGGCCTAGCCATAACAACGATTAGCAGCAGAAACAAACCAAGCCTTTGCAAGATCAGGTGAGAAACCAAATAAACAAATTAAAAGAATTCAATTTTCCAGGGTGTTTCGGAATAAGAGGGTGTGTTGAGAAAGGCAATCATGAGGGAGACATTTATTTTTTTAAATAAACAGAACTATCTCTATATTATATGTAGGGGTGTGCGTGTGGGTATGTGTGAGTGAAAAAGAAGTCCCTCCTAACTGCTTCTTAATTAGGAAAAATACCTTAACGATAGGAATAAGTCATAAGCCATTTCCTTGCCCTTGGTCCTTTAAATAACCATGCTTTTATGTGAAACGCAAATGGTTCCTGCTAAATTCAGCAACCAGACAAAGGAGTGAATGCAGGCATCAGAAAAAGAAGATGCGTGCAGAAGAACTGGGTTCCCAAACGTCACTTTCATTGTCAGTCGATGGAAATGTTCATACCACGTTCCCTCTCAGAGTGACTGTCTTGAGCTTTGCTACCTCCATGAAACTTTCATGTCAGCTTGGTCATGTGTTTCCATGATTAGCATCCAATTTTCTCAGTAGCCCATGTCAAAAAGCCTTAGAGGAATCAGAGAGCAAGGACACTTTGATTTTCATTTGCCAGATGAAAATAGCAAGTCCTTAATCTGTAGCTGAGCATTTCCTCAATTTGTTCTTACAGCAGGGTAGTCTATTTGTGACACACTTTAGCAATATGAGCATTCAAAGCCTTCTGCTTTCCCATCAACGTTCTGCAAATAATTGTTTGTTTAGGCCTCGTTCTCATTTGTGTGCTTTTTGACAATTTCCCCTTGCATCATTTCACCCACATCACTGATGCCCATGCATCATTTTAACATGACTTTTGAGCCAACCATAACATTTTCATGTACGTATGATTGCAGGTACCTCCTTGCACTTAAGGGGGCAGTGCGCCCCCTCCCCCAAAGTAACCTGGGGGCTTATGCATTTTGCATTTTATAGCTGGAAGTCTACCGTTAATAGTGGGCAACAGAAATGCACTAGAGGTGAGCACCTATGATGCTCTAACAAATTAATGTGTTGTAGGATAGATGCTACAAAAACAAGTACACAAGCATTGCTGCATGTCATGCAACTTAGGGATGGGATCTCTGTGACTGAGGTTATCACTAACAATCTGCAACTGAGCTTGCCACTTGACTGCAGGTGGGGGGCTCACATGATTGAACGCATCTCCGTATGCTCCCTGCACCTGAAAAATGACCATGTCGTGGGAAAAGGTTATGTGCAGAATCTCAGTGAAAACTCGGCTATGCCCTAGTGTTAAGGAGCAAGCTATCCAATCTGGTTTGGGTGAATTTATCATGGTATCCTGCTGTCACCCTAAACTTTGTGCCAGTGAGGCAGACTAAATCAAATGCATCAGCCTTACTTGGGTTCTCTGTCCTTGGAATGCATAGCACATGTCATTGATGGAGGAGCCTGTGTTGTTTGATGTTATTGGGGTACAGCTCCCATAATCCATGACCATGGTTCATGCTGGCTGGGGCTGATGGGAGTTGGAGCCCAACAACATTCAAAAGGTCACAGGTTTCCCCAATCCATTACCTAGGCTGTGATCCAATGAGCAAATGGAGCTCAAAAAAAGAGAAAGAAATAAGGTTGCTCCATAGTCTTCATTATGGCAGAATTCTGTCTTTCAAAGCTTTACACAACATTGAAGAGAATGGGTAGGCCAGTTTTCACAGAGCTTTATATGCATAAAAATGCACCTGTATTACTAGATTAGCCTACTGAATTTTTGAAGGGTCAATTTACACTGAAGGTTTTTGTCCCGTCCCCCCCCCCCCCCAAAAAAAAGTCAAAACGTTTCCCATTTCCTCATGGAGGAAACTATGTCTGATGTGGATAGCAAGGCAAACCCCTGGAGAGTCTGGTTTTAATGCAGCCACTGGTGCTTTAGGTGGCATTTATTGGAAAAGTGAAAAAGAGTGAATTAATACCACTGTTTGCAGCGTGTGTTTATGAGTGTATGTGAGCCAGAGAGAGTGAAGGAGACTAAATTGATGCATTTCTTAAGAAAGGTGTAAGAATTTCACCTAAAAGAGGGGCACATTTGCTATGTTATTTATAATAAAAAACTAGATTTTACTTTTTTTGTTTTTTGAAGAGGACACTGCTAATAATTAGAAGGGGCCAATTCTGCTTCTCTTTTACATGTATTAACTAAGTGATAACTTATTTCTTGGTAAGTAAAAGCAGCAGGATTGACCCCTTTTGTAATCAATAAAATCAAGTTTTTAGTTCACTGTTTTAAAAAAAATAGTAGAAGATTTTTATATTTCACTTAATTTCCCCCCAGTTGTGTTCTGTTGTGTCCTTATTTATGTAATATACTTTAACCTTAATCGGCATAGATTCTTATGCCTTTCCTTTGTTATTGTCATTTTTTAAAAGAAATATTTCTTTCTAGTGTGATTTCAATGTCTACCTTCTAAATGAGAGAACGTTTTCTTGTATTTTTACATTGTCAGATTCTATAGTTTCGTAGATGATTTAACCAAATTGCTCAATGTATTCTCTATATCTATCTGGTAGGTATATAAAAGTTCTATTTTAAATTGTGTAAATACTTCAGAACTGGCTTCTTTTTGAAACTCCCCTGCCGTGGAGTTACTTGTTTACATCACAAAGACTGTAGAATCTCTACATTCATGTACTGTAAATAGTGAAGTGATCTGCCTATAAATAAATAAATCATAACAAATATACTATGAAGTCCAACACGTCCTGCTTGCTTGCAACTCTGTGCGGAATTGTGTGTACATTTTTGGGAGGCTTTCTGCTCCTAAATTACACCCATGTCCTCTCTATGAATCGGCTGGAGTCTGGTGACCCTCACACTTATCGTAGGCCTTGTTTACAGCTATAGAAGACAGAGGTGTCTTTTGAAAGATGCCAGCTTATGGAACAGCTGTAGCCTTTGGTTTCTAATAGAAATCCAGATTAAGTGCCCCATGCAGAAGCTCTGACACTGCTTTGAAGAGGTCCACAAGAAGTGAGGTTACAGGGAACAAGGCAGAGGGCCTTCTCGGTAGTAGTGCCGGCCCTGTGGAACACCCTCCCATCAGATGTCAAAGAAATAACTACATGACTTTCAGAAGACATCTGAAGGCAGCCCTGTTTAGGAAAGTTTTTAATGTTTGAAGTTTTGTAGCTTTATTATTATTATTATTATTATTATTATTATTATTATTATTTTGTTGGGAGCCAACCAGAGTGGCTGGGGAAACCCAGCCAGATGGGCAGGGTATAAATAATAAATTATTCTTATTCTTATTCTTACAATATTCTTATTCTTATTCTTATTATTAGGATGATTTTACATTATTCACATGCTTCATTGGCAAAGGGGCAATGTGACAAAAGGGGCAATGGATGCAGCATGCAACCCTTGGTTCCCCATAATGCTGTTTGGGGATCTTTCCCTTACCCCCAAGTATTAACTGATCTCCCAAGTAACACAAGAGGCAGGGCCAGGTGTGTTAAAAACCTATCATTAATGGGGAAAGCAACAGACACCAAACATAGCTCATTTTAATTCAAAAGCGCCAAGACAACTGCTCCATCTCCAGTTGTTTCTTCCTCCTACCACCTCAGGGCCATTGCTTCTCCCTGACCCAGCCATAATTCAGCAGTTTGGGTTTTCTGATTAATTGTTTTCAGGTTTTTGTGAGGAAAGTGCTGATGGGCGGGGAGCGCTTGGACATGGACATGGAAAGCCGGGACCTGTGTCCAGAAATGCAGAGCAAAGGTAGGTATAGATGAGCCCAGAGTCAGGTTTCATTCCACTGCAAAAGTGCAAGCATTGCATTTATGCTTCAGTCATGCCACAAAGCCCCAGGGGGATGGGATTGTCACTGTACGCACACAACCCTAGGAGCACTTTCTCCACTCAGCCTTGGAACTTGGTGTGTTTATTATTCTGCTAACAGGACGAAAGAGTACTTTGGAGGTGTGTGGGCATGGGAAGAAAGAGCCAATTGTTATTTGCAGAATAAAAGGAAAGGAAAGGGAAAGGGAAATGTAGCAGAAAGCTTAAGGAGACCCCCAGGTGAGTAAGTAACACTGGGTAGAAAGGAAATGATGTAATCATTCAAATGTGCGAAATTGTATTTTGCAAGTGTCCCTATTTATCAGGACTCTCATAAATTCTGGTCCCTGCCCTTATTTGCAAGTGTGAGAGATGTTTTCAGAAATGCCGTCCATGTGCAAAAATCCTCATTTCAGACCCCTCTGCTCTCTAGGCATTAAGGACCAGAATCAAATACTTTGGTGTGCTAGCAGAAGCCAGCAGAAGGACTCTTGCTTGCACAGCAGGGTGCCCCTGCACACCTCTGCTCCACTTCCAAATCCTCAGGGGCTTGGAGTCTGGCAAATATATTGCAGCAATGTGCAGAAAGGAATAGCCCATTAAGGCTGCTGGTTATTACCCGTGGCAAACAAAGCCATTCTAAGTACAGTGGACGCTTGGGGTTGCGAACGTGATCCGTGCGGGAGGCACGTTTACAACCCACAGTGTTCACAACCCGCAGTGCCGTGTCTGCGTACGCACGGGTTGTGATTTGTCGTTTCTGTGCATGCACGACCACCGAAACTCAGAAGTAACCTGTTCCAGTACTTCCAGGTTTCAGCGGGTCCATAACCCGAAAAAGCGCAAGCTGAAGCGTCTGTAACCTGAGGTATAACTGTACTGTATAGGTTTTGCATGCGACAAGATGGAGCCAGCTACCACCCGCTAGCTCATAATCAAAACAAGCTTGAATTGGGAGAAGCAGGAAGGAAGTAAAGCCTGAAAGGAAGGGATCTACTGTGCCAACAAGTAGTTACTAAAGAGAAGGAATCAGAAAGGGGGAAAACGGGTTACCTTTCTATTTCCCACCCACCCCAGTTCAGGAAGCTTATTGCAAGCACTGAATGATTTTCAAATGTATTTTTAATTGTATTTTTACAGACATACTATGGATTACCTGAATGAAGCTTACTGACCATTGGTGGTCCACAGACCACCGTTTGAGAACCTCTGCTCTCTCATATAGTGTATGTTTTTTTTTTAAAAAAGCAGCAAAACAAATGAGGTATGGGGATTGCATATGCACTTCTCATGCTTTACAGGTGTGCAGACCTCTGCAGTCTCTGGGTGAAATTCCCACAGGCTCTGCTAGGCATGATGCTTCCTAATCAGGATTTCTGGGACAAGGTTATTAGCATTCAGATGAGGGTGGCTGGTTTTGCCTTACTCTATACGGGCAGACACATTAAAATAAGGGCATCCAGGAAAGCAGCTTGGGCAATGATCCAAAGGTAGAGGCAGTCTTCTACACTTTTCTTCACACAGAGAGAGGGCCCAAGGACTACTCTGTTTTGCCATGTCTGGCTGTTAGAAATTCAGCTCTGGCCCATCGAGCTGATACGGCTCATCTTGGATCGAGCCCAGCAGAGTATACATCCACTGTCCACAACGAAAGGATGAGGCAGATATGGCTACATTGCGAAAGTTTTATTCCTAAGCTATGCAGAGAGCATACAAATACACATCTTGTCTCTGTGAGAAGCAGAGAGCAACTCCAACAAATAACGACAGAACAAAGGAAACGGGAAACCAGTAAACGTCACATCCCGTCTCCCTTTCCCGTGGGAATCCAACAGTATCTGAACTGTGGAATGAAAACATAGTCTTGTGACTACCAGCTGCTGCTCAGTGAGGGAAACATAAACCAACAGGGCCCAAGGACTACTCTGTTTTGCCATGTCTGGCTGTAAGCACTTGACGTCACAAAGTGCCAACCCTCAATTTTCTGTTTTGTATAGCAATTTAGTCACTTTTATTTTGTGATCTGCCTTTGAGCATGCTATTGGAAAAGTGGGATACAAATTTAACAAGCAGATAGATAGATGATAGATAGATCCTGTAACACACCTCGGGATCTTACAGTGAAGGGAGGGCCACAGTACAATACAATACAATTATAATTAATAATACTTGGTCAAAAATGAGGTGCTGATACTTGTATCTTGATAAAAGCACCATAGGTGCCCGCACAAAGTGATATTTTTCAAAACATGCATAGGATTCTCTACTCTGTAGCACCACACAAAGAGAAAACTGGATCCTTTAAAATCTACCTCTTCTCTTTGATTTTAATGAAGGATCTTAGATGCAAGGTTTCCTGGATTTGTTTTGTGAATTGTTTGTATGCTGCCTTATTGCTTGAGTGCCTTATGCTTTCTTTTATTTTCTATTGTAGTTGGTTTTCTTGGAGATTGTAAGTCACTTGTGGAGGAAGTTCCAAAAAAAGCGGAGTATAAATCTTTAAATTTTTAAAAAACCCACCAAATAAATAAAATAGTAGACATCTTCATTGGAAGAGCTGAGTCTATTGTGCCAAATGTGTTTTTTTTAATAAAAATAAAAATCCTGCAGGTTTCCTTTCATTGAACTGGAGCTTAGCTAGTCTGCAAAGATTTTGGATCCATGGCAGAGAGACAGCAATGGAATTTGAAACAACCACCTGCTGGAACATGGTGACACACAGCATACATGGTCGTCCTGTGTCCCTGAGCTGGGGCTGCAGGAGTTCTCTTAGGACTCTGCCCAGGGCATACCGAACACAGTGCAGGAGTCCAAAGCCAGCACCTCCTACCCTGTGTTCAAGGTTCATGCCAGGTTGTCAACAGAGAGCTGCCAGTTCTTCGCTGCCTCCTCAGAAGGAAAAGCCTCCTTGGAAGCTCAAAGAAAGGAGAATCATGATTCCCTGCGATTTCTGCCTAGGGAAACCTCACTTAGCGGAGAAGAAGTGTCTGACCTGTGAGGCGTCCCTGTGCCGGGACCACCTGAGGAAACACAATTTGAAGGCCACCCAGAAGAACCATGCCTTGGTGGCTCTTGGGACTGCTGGAGCCCAGGAGGAGGAGAAATGCCCAGAGCATGCCATGCTGCTGGAATGCTTCTGTCAAGACGACTTGGTGTGTGTTTGCAAGGCCTGCTCCACCACTGGCTCCCACAGCAGCCACAGCGTCGTCGCCCTGAAGGACGAGTACGACAAGCAGATGGTAAGGGGCTTCAACCAGGCATGGAGCGTTCCAAATAGGTCCTCCAATTAAATGTAACAGAGAGAGATGTTTTAAATAGAAACGGGTGTCAGAATGTGGAAGTGGGGGGAGAAAATGAAGCAAAAAACATCAAGCATCAAGTAGCATTCAAAGCCTGATAACTAAGGAGTAGCAAATTATACTTGTGGGGTGTTTTTCTGATGGTGAGGCATGTATTTATACAAATATGTAGTCAGGGAAAGCGCTGTAGCTCACTGTGGTAGAGCATGCGCTTTTCACCCAGAAGGTCATAGAATCATAGAGTTGGAAGAGACCACAAGGGCCATCGAGTCCAACCCCCTGCCAAGCAGGAAACACCATCAGAGCACTCCTGACATATGGTTGTCAAGCCTCTGCTTAAAGACCTCCAAAGAAGGAAACTCCACCACACTCCTTGGCAGCAAATTCCACTGTCGAACAGCTCTTACTGTCAGGAAGTTCTTCCTAATGTTTAGGTGGAATCTTCTTTCTTGTAGTTTGGATCTATTGCTCTGTGTCCGCTTCTCTGGAGCAGCAAAAAACAACCTTTCTCCCTCCTCTATGTGACATCCTTTTATATATTTGAACATGGCTATCATATCACCCCTTAACCTCCTCTTCTCCAGGCTAAACATGCCCAGCTCCCTTAGCCGTTCCTCATAAGGCATCGTTTCCAGGCCTTTGACCATTTTGGTTGCCCTCCTCTGGACACGTTCCAGTTTGTCAGTGTCCTTCTTGAACTGTGGTGCCCAGAACTGGACACAGTACTCCAGGTGAGGTCTGACCAGAGCAGAATACAGTGACACTATTACTTCCCTTGATCTAGATGCTATACTCCTATTGATGCAGCCCAGAATTGCATTGGCTTTTTTAGCTGCCGCGTCACACTGTTGGCTCATGTCAAGTTTGTGGTCAACCAAGACTGTCCCATTGAACTGAGAAATGACACCAAACCAACAGTGGAGACTTCCTATAGACCTTGCTTAGCCTCAGCACTTTCTGCAGGTATCTTCATTTCCGTGCTTGACAATGTGTTTGTACATTACAGTTCCTGGCATTGATCATTGACTTTTTCTCCCCCTCTGAGCATGGCAATATGCCAGCCAAGATTAACAAACACTCCACTGTGTGTTAACAGCCCTTCCCATCTTATCAACAACCCCTGCTAGATTAGAGGACAATTTTGCAAAAAAAGTTAGTGGTAACTAATGCCATTGCTTTTAATTTATGGCTTTCTGTAAGAACCTGCAGCCTGCTTCTAGAAGAACAAGTTTGCTGTTTGCTTGTTGTTTGCCGCCCTAGGCTCCTTCAGGAGGAAGGGCAGGAGATAAATTACACAAAAAATTACAAAATTACATAAAAAATAAAAGTTCTGCTGAGGCTAGTGGGACTTTGACCAGGATATGGGGACAGAAGAGCATTGGAACACTTCTGTGTACTTGATTGCATACTTGATTGTGCTTTAAATCATTAGGAGTCTAGCTACTTGGGAAGAAGACCCAACATATTATTTGAAAAGACAAATAAAGCAGAAATTCACCATCATGGCAGCCCAAACATACAAATGGAGTTCAATGAGGGTTATTTCCAAGTGAATGTGCATTCCATTCTCAAACTGCAACCACAAACATCCTTGCCAGGATGCATGGCAGCCACCTGAGAGTTCTCAAGGAACTCAAATGTGAAATTGCTGGTCTTCAAAACAGAAATATGTCCCTTGGATCATGAAGCAGAACTAGCAAGGCTTCTACAAGGGAAAATCCTGTCTCACAAACCCATGAGGGTGTCAACAAGAGTGTCAGCAAGCATATAGACAGAGGTGATCTGGTTGACATAGCATACCTGGACTTTCTAAAAATGTTTGGCGAAGTATGTCACCAAAGACTCCTGAGTAAGCTTAGTAGTCAAGAACTAAGAGGAGAAGTCCTCTTGTGGATCAGGAATTGGTTAAGTTGGAAGAAGCAAAGAATAGGAATAAATGAACAGTTCTCCAAATGGAAAAAGTAGAAAGCAGAGTCCCCCAAGGATCGGTATTGGAACCTCTGCTATAGTTGATTAATCTACCAAATAAACTTATTGAAATGTACAGTTCTGTGATTTCCCTTCTGATTTTCTCTTAATCAGGCAATTCTCTCACGGATTATGAAATCAATGCAGGAATACAAAACTGCCACAAAGAAGACACTCTTACAGCTTCAGAAAAGTGAGGATCAGATAAAGGTTTGTGCTGTAACTTCATGATGCCATGCATCACTCTCAGGTCCCAGGTGGAAAATAATGAATGTGTCTCCAATATGCTTCTCCATCCAGCATCCGCAATCTTTTCATTTTAACTATGCAGCACTTTTGGCCAGTGACTCTTTTCACCCAAAGGTTTATTACCTGAACATCTACAGTATCTATATCTATCTATCTATCACACATGGACACAGATTTAGTTAGTGCACGCTCTATTTACTGTCTGGACAGGCATGTGTTTCTACACCCTCTTCAGATACTTAGCCTCAGAGGAAGGACTGGGTTTTTAAAAAATGGCAACTCTAGTGCATGTGTATGTGCACTTTCAGTTTTTGTTTAAGGCATCCCTAAAATCTACCTAACAGCCAAGTTGGGGACAAAATAAAGACAGTAGTTTACCAGGGACAAGTACCCGAAAACATGGGCTCTCCCTGGTTAAGAGTGTGTGACCACTAACAGACACTAGGGGGCTTCCAAGGCAGCACTTCATATCACAGACCCACACAGAGCTTGTCTGAGACCTGGGGTGGGAGTCTTGTTAGAATAAAGTTAAAAACTCAAACAGAAGAGCAGCTGGGCGCAGTGGCGGAGCTTCATGCTCTGGCACTGGGGGGGGGCGGAGGGCAGGGGGGGCTGGTGTGTGTCCTGGGGGCGTGGCCCGCTGCCTGCGGTGTTGTGGTGCCCAGCACAGGCGGGGGCAGCCACGATGGCACCCCACCAGGATCGCGCTGCCAGGGGCGGTGCGCTCCCCCCGCACTCCTCTTGCTCCGCCAATGGCTGGGCCAGCTTAGCTCTCCAAGGCCCAGGACAAGGGCTACCCCCTGCCTCTGCACAGCCCTGCGTATCAGGCAACCTTTTCTGCCACAACAGAAGACTGGCGAGATGTGAGCCTCTGGTGCTACTTTTGCTGGGAAACCAGCAGGGCATGAGAAAAAGAGCACCCAATGGTAAGGAAGCCAAAGTCAAGCCAGGGAACAGGCAAGAGATCCCAGCCAAGGCGCAAGGATTCAGTGAAAGGGGCTAGTGGGTGAACCATTACAACTGAACCAGAACTCCCAGCAGCACCAGACAGCAGAGATAGGCTAGCTGAGGCTGATGACAACAGGTTGGGGGAGGTTGTATTAGGATCTGGGAATTAAAAAGCTCTGTTGACATTCAAGCTGCAGTCCTATGCACACTTACATGGGACTTACTCTTGAGTATATATGCATAAGTTTGCACTGCACATTACTCAGTGGCGGTAGCCACAGGATAACTGAGGCAAGAATACTTTGGTGTGATCTTCTGAGGGGCTGATGCCCACAGTGCTTTTCAGAGCGACTGGCAACATACTTGGGAGGTTGCTGACAGCTATAAACTTGATAGCTTGGTGGCCTGTTTTGCGGAAGCAATATGTAATTTTTCACTATAAAAATGTTATCTGACATATATAGTCTCCACACCTTTTAAAATAATGGTTGTTTCCTAAGGGAGTTTTATGAACAGGGGAGGGACTGTGACCACAGAGCTAACGATCCTTTTTAGCCTAGATAGGGAAGTATTGCTCAAGACACCCCGGGTTTATGCCCTAAGTCCAACAATTCAACTGTAATAAAAAGTTGCCATCTTTCTTTCCTTAGAACAATAAGAAAACGTTGACAGATCAGCTCTCCAGAATCTTCCAAGAGATCAAGTCTCAGGTAGATCAGAAGGAGAAGCAGATCCTAGGTGACATCCAGTCCAATGAGAAAAAGCAGCTGGCTGACATGGCGGCTCTGAAGAAGCAAGTGGCAGACAAGAGGGACGTGGCTGCCCAGGGCCTTCGGGAGCTACAAGCACTAACAGAAAAAACAGATGCTTGCCTCTTCCTCAAGGTGAGCAGCTTTTTCTCCCCTTCAAGTTAGCAAAGTCTCATTTGCTGGATGCCCCCCTTTCTCTGCGTGCAATAAAAACAATTTCTTGTTTTCTTTTTGTCTTTCTGTAGGATTTTCAGCTAGCCCAACAGAGGTAAGTTGCACATCACACATTCCCCTCCGTTTGCCTGTCACATAGACTACACTGCTCTCCACATGTACGTGGTTTCATATGGTGGTCCACTGAATGGACTCATTGCCAGGTAATGAGAAGCTTGACATGATGGGAGTCTTTTCTCTTCCTCCTACATCTTCTGAAAGTATTAGCTTTCCTACCTTCAGGAATGTGCTTTGCCTCTTCAGTAGCAATAACGGGACCATTTTGGATAATTGTGCTAATGATATGTGGCATCTAGTTCCTGGATTATTGGTATAGGAACTCAAGAGTGGCTGGTGAGAGCCGTGCGGTTGAGCTGGAGCAACCAGTTCAAGCCTCTTCACACTTCGAGCTTCTCATGTAGGGGAGGGGGACAATAGGCTTAATTACCTATTTCCTCCCAAGGTAAGGAAAATGACATAGCTAAGCCTAGCAGGACAGCTTACTCTGTGGTATTAACCCCTTCATGCATTAATTGGACAAGCATGTTGGGTATATGAGTCCGGTTAACCCACACCTCACGCTCAGAAGATGGAATGGGGACTGATTCAGATGGTTCCCATTCCCTTTCTGTGGTGTCTGGAAACTATGGGGCAAAAGCCTCATCCAAGTCAGTGCTTGAGCTTTCCCTACCCCCAATCTCCACACCCTGTCATCTCTACCCCATCCTGGTTCGCATTAGAGGACCCATGACAGGGGAAATCAGCAAAAATATCCTCCCCACTTCTTCCATTAGTGGACAACTCTGCTGAAACAGACCCCTTCCTGTGAGTGCAAGGGTTGGAATTTCACACAAAAGCAATGACATACACAACCTCTTCTATCCGTACACTATCCATAGGTTAACTTAGTATTTACCCTTAGGAGTGACGGACATTACAAACAGGGGTGGAGTTTGGTAGGTTGTTTGGATGCGTGGTTGGTTGAATGACCTCTTGTACATGCTAGGATTAAGAAACAGAATTTCAGCAATGACAGTGTGGAAGTGCTGACAGTGCATCTGGAGCAGTCAGACATTCAGGATGTCAGAAGTCACACAGCCATGTATATCTCCAACCTAGATGCCCTGATGCAAGTAGTACATGGTAAGTGAACGTACCAAAGAACACCTCTCCCAGCAGTGTTAAGTAAGCTATATAAGTTACAGTGAATATGCTGATATGTGAGTAATAACTAGAGATTATGTACTTTGATATATGTGCACAAGCAGTATGCACATTCTCCTGCTAGATACACATCTGCTAAATATAGCAACTTGAATTACCCTATTTCCATGCTGCACATTTTTCATTGACTTGATTATAGGGCATAGTCTTATTTCATCTGTTTACTCAAAGATACAAAATATAATCTAGGTTAAATACCCTTTGCAATTTATCTAAAAAGATTTTGATGATCGGTCACAGCAGTATAACAACTACGGGACTCATGGGACAGATTTTCTTTACCTTGTTTGTTTTTGGCTATTTTATCCCTTCCAAATGTTTGGTGATGCAGAATCCCTATTGGACATTTCATTTATCCTCATAGCTGACTGCATGTGAAGGTTCTGTCTGCTGGTATATGGGTCAGTTCCTGGGCTGGTGTGGAACTATTTAACTCCTAAGGGACAGAGACTATTATCCACTCCTGCCACCACCTTTAATAGCTAAACCTAGCTATTATTAACCACACAAACTGGAAATATTAAGACATAGGTGAGTGCTAGAGAATTATCTTCTCAAAGGAGTCAGCCTTACTTTTTCTCCAGGACCTTATGGCAAACTCTCCAAAAGCAAACAGCTTCACTCAAATGTCTGCTTCAGATTTCAAACTTCTCTGGATTTTGCAGTACTGTTCTTGGCTCAAACATGTACCAAAATGCATTTAGGACACCTGTTTCAGAATAAGATACATACAGAAATACATTCACTGAGATAAAATACTCATTTTGTGACAAAATACTATCTAATCATGTATTTAAATTATTTAACTCTGTATTTAATAATTATGTACTGGGTTTAAATATGCATTTAAATTCAAACTTTAGAGTGGAGTTTTAAAAACATATTCACATATTAATTAAGAAATGACTCAGAACAAACTTGTGAATGAACACATGCAAAATCATGGACCAGAAACAGACTGATCCATCCCTTAACTGTGTGTGCTGTTGGATTCCTTAAAGCAGAGGTAGGCGACGTGATGCCAGTACAGCTCCCATCTGCCCATCCCACACTGCCAGTGACCAGGGATGGTGGAAATTGTAACCCAAGAACAACTCAAGGGCACCATGTTGGCTACCCCTGCTTTAGAACAAGGAGAACATCTGCCTTGAGCTTGCATCATCTCCTGGTGTTATGATTCATTACCTTGTTCTGAATGTAATTTCGCAAATGACATGCTGAATCACACCTATGGGATCTCTTGAGGTGGTTTGCTTCTGAACCCTCATCATGCCAAATCTGTCCTGGAAATGGGTCTTGCAGAAACAGTTCCTGATTACAAGAGTGGTTTTGCATGAATCAGCTGTCTTGTCCTGTTTTCTTACTCTTCATAGGTAAAATCATTAGCCAAACACAGTGGAGCAGGTAAATCCCTTTTTGTCTTTCAGTCTGTTCCTCACATCCAGCACTGGGTTTTCCATTCATTTGTGCTTCAGTTTAGGAAATGAACAGCACAGGAATTAATACTTCAGATGAATGTCATGGGTTCCCCATACCTTTCTTCACAAAAGAAGAACCTAGTTGATTATTTCCTGATAAAACACATGAAGAAGGATTACAAAACACAGTGCAATCCACATATTAAAAAAAACAAAAAACAAAGATCAAGAGTGGGACAGGATTCCTTCAATTCATGTAACTCTATTTAGTGTTGAAATAAGCTTAGCATTCAATAGACACTAGCCGAGCCAGTCCAAGACATTTTTGCACCTGAGACAAGCTGCAAAATGGTGCCCCCTTCCCTGTCAGGGAAGAAGGGCTGAGTGAAGATCTACACCAGGAGCAAGGAGTGAAGAAATGCTGCTTAGGTGGGATTTGCATGATCTGTGTACACAGTGTGTATCATGCCTACACACACGTGCAGGCTTCTTTATGTATGTTATTCTGTCCACATGGACACTGGGCTCATACAGAGAGTGCAACCCCCCCAGCCCATCGACCAAGAATGACAACAGCTTTGTGTGAACCACCTCTGTTGAAATGCATTGTGTTTTAAGTCGATGCTGCAATGCTGTTGAATTCAATGGGACATATGTCTAGAGCAACACTTTGCTTAGCAAAGAGGTGGATAATGTGTGTTGTAGGGGTATGAAAATTGCATTTTGCATGTGGGCAGGTTACATTGCCCCTTTAAAGCAATTACTGAAGCCTTTTTAAAATCTGAATTACCGGGTAAGTCAGCAGAATGCCCTTTTCACAAGATACACGCAACGAGATGGTAAAAAGCTATAATCAAAGTGCAGTGAAATCCTATGCATTCTACTCAGACGTCAATCTCATTTAACTCAATGGGACTTACTCTCAGGTAAGTGCAGAAAGCATTGTGGATGTAGTGTTACGATTTCTAGGATGTTTTCCCATCTTTGTGTGACTTTTCATCTGCTGCTTCCTCTTATGTTTTTCTTTTAATTGATACCCATTATTCTCTTTTCTCACAAGGACAATCCCAGCTGCTGAGTTCTCTCTTGATGGTAGGTGTTTGAAACATCACTACTAATTTTCAAGATGCCAGTCTATGTCACCTCACCTTCTCCAAAATTATTCTGCCAACACCTTATAAAATGTAGTTCAGACCATGAATCCTGTGTGATGATAGAGCAGGTAGGAAACTTATTAAATGGGGGGGTGCAATTGTTTCAAAACTAGTAGCAAACTGTAGACCTACCTACAATTTTATAAAAGCATTTGCCACTATTCATATTGAAGCAAATATGCCTGCTTCTTCTGTATCTTCCAAAAATTCCATGAAGTACTGCAGCTTTGAAATGTGCTCATGGCTCTTACACCAAACTTCATGCACAGTTACTTTTAGAGCTACACCAAACAAGGCAGATACACTCCTAATATTCTAATATTATGGAACATTTACAATGATAGAATGAATGTAACACTTACTTGAATTTAATGAGAAGTGTATTTGATCAGGCTAGGTGTGAATAGCTGTACATGGATGGGTTTATGACGTTCATTGTCCTCTGGTAATGATAAGCACGTTCAACTAGCTATTCCTTTTGTTTCAATCAGATGTGATTTGCAAAGTCTTCCCATCACCACCACCACCACCACTGACTATGGATACATCTGGAGAAAACCCAGGTAACCAAAACAGAATAAACCATGAACTATGAACAACTGACCACTGAATTGTCTGTCCAAGGTCCCCACTATTTCAATGTTTTGACAACTTTTTAGTGATAAAAATCTCAAGGAACAATATTTTCAAAATTGTAGGCTGCAACCTTATGGCTTATGCTGGTACTGTCTGCCCTGCAGATACTTGGAATCACAGCTTTGTCTCCTTTTGTGTCTCCTAAAGTGATCTTTATGAATTACTTCCAGCTGGAGTGTAGCTAGATCTGGTGCAGTTGTTTATCTTGTTTAGAGCACCATGCAGGGCCCTTTCAAAGGTTTGTCCAAGTTAGGACTCCAAACTTTCATTCTCTTATTACCATAAAAGTCAATCTGCTTCTGATCAGAAATTAGCCAGTGGTCCACCAACTGCCTTCTGCCCACCCTGGCAGTAGCAGGTTACTGATGAGCAGCTAGAAAAGATGATGATGATGATGATGATGATGATAGCAGCCTTTCTTCCTCTTCTAAAGGTGCAGATGTTCAGAAATGATGAAACTAATAAGAAACAAGATCTCATCCTGGTTCACTGGCTATAGAAACAGGAAGATACAAAACAGGAGGAATGCTTTGGAGCTGTCTGGTGGAACTGAGTTGCAAAAGAAACCTAGTGGGATTTGATGATGTCTCAGTTCAGAAAAAGCACTCTATGGGTGCTCATTTAGGTAGAGTAGGCACACTCTACCTGCTGGCTTTAGTGTTTGAAGGGGGCGGGATCTGTTTGATAGTTTTTTGTTTGGAAAATGCCTGGACTACTTTTGTTTCCCATTCCCTGTATTTTGATATGTGTAATAATAATGGAACTACAAAATGTTGAACAAAACATATAAGCAGCCAATCAAAATCCTTTGTGCCGTCCTGTCAAAACATTTTCTTTGAAGGGCTCCAAACTCTGTTATCATGTGCTGTACAACTCCCCTTAGATTCTGTTTTGCAGCCCTCTTGGTAAGCAATTGTTTGTATTGAGTATAGTTGTGTTAATTTGTTTGACAGCATGAAAAGCTAAAAGTGCTGGGTGATTCTTTTTGCTTTTATTGTTCGCTTGAAGCAAATCAAATGGAATCCATTGCCTTGCAAACGTAACTCCTGCATAATTAAGCCAATCTCTGGTGATGGAAATAAAGCTTGGGTGGTGATTAGCATAGCATTAAGTCCTTTGAAGGAGAAGATGTGTATTGCTGATCTGCTGGATTCACATTTAGCTCTCTGCAGTTTAAAATATGCTCTGTTGACTTCTGATGTGCTTTTTCTGCATTGGAACCCGTCCCAGATCAGTGGATATGAGGATCTGCCACTCTCCTCCATTCAGAAGTAAAAGGGGGCACCTTCTGGGAGAGGAAACTCTGGAAGATCTTAGGAACTTCTGTGTCCACAGCAAGTCACTGTGCCGGGGGTTTCAGAACAGGGTTCTTGGGGACAGAACGGTTTGGTGTCCTCTGAAGAAACCCAAATATGAAACCCTTTCTAAGCATATGGTTGATGGTCCTTGTCTGTCAGGGTTTTTAAAAAATGTTCCATTAAAATTGACTGATATGGCCATTTCAATTTAGAGGGCTGGTTAGACTGTGATTGCAAAAGTGCCCTAATGAAAACAAGTGCTGAAATTATGTACATGGTGAACAATCTGTGAATAAAAGCCCCAGTGAACAAATCCTAACAAGTCTTAAATCCTTAAAGGGAGGAAGGGGGGAATGTTGCTGGAGAAATGTAATACTTAAAATCAGCAGAACCTCGTGGTCAGTGAATAAGTGGAGCAAGGAGCCTATGCTTCTGAGGTGAATAAACATCCTTCAAGAAGAACTAATATTTTAAGCATTTCATCTCATCCCTTCATATGCATGAGTTCCCTTATGCATGAGGCCAGCTGGAAAGCTCCTGTTTCCTATTTCCACAAACTACATGTATGCCAAGAGGTTTACAGGGTCCAGAGATTTAGCTGAACTGTACCCTGAGCTAAGCACTACCTGTGCCATGAACCTCACTATCAGTTCCTTGCTTGGCTTGCACTTTCCTTATCATCTTTTGAGCACATATACTGGATTCTTGCCCAGGGCTTCTGCTTGCTGCAGTTGTGATACTGAACTCCTGCACACATGGCATTTGAGACCTAAGATCCACACCAAGATGAAAAACAGTTGGGGAGATCAGCACAGTAAAGGGAAACAAAAAAGCAGGTCAGTCAATATTTCTATTCACCTCTGGCCTCTACCTGCAGTAGAAACAGGAACCACAAACAACTCCTGAATACCTTCTTTGTTTTTGGAGCTTTGTTTCTCCTACGCTGGAGATCTTTAGCCAGCAACAACACAAAGTCAGAGGGAGCAACAAATTATTTTGATCACTTCGGCTGCCCTTTACTGAAACTTTTCCTGCACTACAGTATCCTTATCGTAGCGAGACAACCAGAACTGTACACAGTATTCCAACTGTGGTCGTTGCACAATAGATTTGTTATAATGGCCTTATATCAGCAGCTTTGCTTTCAGTTCCTTTCCTAATGTTCTCTAGCATGGAATTTACCTCGTTCACAGCTGCTGCACAATGAATCAGCATATTCATCTGGCTATCTACCACAACCACAAGATCTCACTCCTAGCCAGCTACTGTCAGCTCAGATCCCATGTATGTACAGTGGTGCCTCGCAAGACGAAAATAATCCGTTCCGCGAGTCTCTTCATCTAGCGGTTTTTTCGTCTTGCGAAGCAACCCTATTAGCGGCTTAGCGGATTAGCGCTATTAGCGGTTTAGCGGCTATTAAAGGCTTAGCGGCTTAGTGGCTAAAAGGCTATTAGCGGCTTAGCGGCTTAGAAAAAGGGGGGGGAGCGAAAAAAATCGCAAGAAATCGCAAGACGTTTCGTCTTGCGAAGCAAGCCCATAGGGAAATTCGTCTTGCGAAGCGCATCGAAAAACGGAAAACCCTTTCATCTAGCGGGTTTTTCGTCTTGCGAGGCATTCGTCTTGCGGGGCACCACTGTATATGTGAAATTAAGATTATTTTGCCTCTACATGCATCACTTGACACAGGTGAACCTGTCCCTTGGACCTACCATTTCAAGCTGCAGTCAGGGACTCACATGACTGAATGTTCTTTTATATATACTCACACAAAAAACTGAACATGTGAGGGAGAAGAGTAGACTAGAACCCTTTCCCCTAACATCTAGTTTTGCAGGTGTACAGATTTTTTTGTATTTTTTTTGTATGGAGGATTGAATCCTGTGCACTCTCACTGACCGGATGAAATGGTACAGCCCAGAGACAAGTCTACTGCACCAATCTGCAGACATAGCTGGATAGCTTCAAAACACTGCTATGAATGTGGAGTGAAAACAAGCTTTTGAGGAATGGTTCCTCTGGTTCTGATTAATTCAGCGTCAAGGGATAATGCCTGCTATCTTTAATCCTAGACTGTTTTAATTAAAATTGAATTTAGGGATTAAGTTGGCACACAAAAGTTCATTAAATAATGTTTCCCGGAGCAGCCTCTTAAAATATATTTGGACAACTATAAAGAGATATTTCAGTAATATTTCACACATACTTTAGGGAGCCAAACTTGCTTTATGAGTATTCAGTGGTACCATGAATTAAAATGCTTTTGGCATTTGTAGTTACAAATTGGGCACCACCAGTGTGGGTGAGCTGAAGATACAAGCATCTTTTTTAATTAAACCAAATTTCTGCATCCATACTATTGAGACTGAGATTTTAAATTAATGGCTTTTCCAATTCTATAATTGGCAATAACAGTCTTCCTCCCAGAGCATTTAGAAATACTTGGTTGTTTTTATACAACATGATTTTAATGCAATTCTCAAATTACATTTATGTAGTGCAGGGATTTTGTTTTCATATCATTTTGTCATATTAATTACAGCACCAAAACCTGTCATAACTGAAGGCTCTGTAGCCTCAAGTGATTCTGCAAAATTAGCTGTTTACAGAAAGGGAGCTCTGAGTTCTTTTTCAGAGATGAAAAAAAATCAGTTCACGTTGCATCATGTTGAACACACAGTTTCAGTCAATCATCATTTGGACAGGTGACTCTGTGACTCCATATAACAAATACAGTTCTTGTGTGGAGGATCATTCATCCGTCAAAGCTTTTAAAAGAAAGAAGAAAGCTTATTCTGATGGATGCTGCATAGAACAAAACTGAGTAAATCTGCCAAGATATCAATGAATGAAGAGATGTGTGTTCAGGAGTCTACAATTTTTGGCTGGCCTTGTTGGCCAAGCCAAAGGCTACAGTCACCAGCTACCACTCCCACCCACTGGTAATGAGTGCCTTAAAACAATGGTGTCCTACCCTCTCATCCCTACCTTTCCTACTCAGGAGTAGGAAAGGCAAGTGAAGAATGCTGCCAGTTTGGCCAAGGCTCTCCAGACACCTAGGTCACACAGATGCCAAACAACCTCCAGCCCTCCTCCCAACTATGGAGCAGGGGACGAAGCAGGGGTGGCCGCACAACTGCCAGGGCGATCTCTCCCTACCTCGGCACCTTCAGAATGAAGAAGAAGAAGAAGAAGAAGAAGAAGAAGAAGAAGAAGAAGAAGAAGAGTTTGGATTTGATATCCCGCTTTATCACTACCTGAAGGAGTCTCAAAGTGGCTAACATTCTCCTTTCCCTTCCTCCCCCACAACAAGCACTCTGTGAGGTGAGTGGGGCTGAGAGACTTCAGAGAAGTGTGACTAGCCCAAGATCACCCAGCAGCTGCATTTAGAGGAGCGGGGACGCAAACCTGGTTCACCAGATTACAACTCTTAACCACTACACCACGCTGGTGTAGAATGGGAGGAAGGTTGGTTGCTCATCACACTTGAGTGTGGCAAGCAGAATTGTTGAAACCTATGTGTCTTGCCTTTCTCAGTTCCTCCACAGAGTGTCAACTGTCTTCACTAAAATCCTCATCCTGCTAAATTATGCACCCTTGCCTATATTTCAGGATGCCTTTTCCCATTGAAGTTGTACCCTAAGAGACTTAACTCCCCACCTTCCTTCTCATATTTTGTCTCCTTTTAACGGATTCTAAATCCTTGATTTGCCACCATTTTGATGTGTGACATACCTGATGGATGGCCCTACCAGCAGAGGCTCAATATAGGAGAAGCATGTGGCAGCTATTTTGAAGATTTGGGACAGATGAAAGACAATTGCTTCTTCACACAGTGCTTAGTTAAACTATGAAGCTCACTCTCACGGGAGGCAGAGATGGCCACCAATATGGATGGCTTTAAAAGAGGACTGGACAAATTCATGGAGAATAAGCCCATCAAAGGCTACTGGCAATCATGGTGATGCTCTCCCTTCACGACTGGAGGGAGTGATGCTTCTGCAGGTGCTAGAAACTGCAGGAGGGGAAGATTCTCTCATGCCCAGGTCCTGGTTGTGGGTTTCTCACAGGTATCTGGTTGGCCACCGAGAACAGGAGGCTGGACTAGATGGGCCATTGGCCTGATCCAACAGGCTCTTCTTATGTTCTTCTAGTACTGTAGATCTGGTGTAATTATCTGGCCAGCATTGGTGACGTCATTCCTATTTTGATTTAACACACAATGAACTTCATGCTGCAGTTGTGGATATTTCTCAAATCAAGCAGATTCAGGTATAACATTGCATTAAGATCGGCATGTGGGAGCAAGAAAGCTGGAGTCAAGTATCTGGCATGGCATTAGTAGGCAAGCTTGCCTAAGGTATTTTGGCATTGTTTTTAAACTCCCACATGATTTCTCAGAAACACTTCCCAGGGGTATCATCACTCAAGCTCATTATAATTGTTAGGCAAGGTTGGTTTTGTTATCACTTGTGTAACTGCACTGGCTGACTAAACATGCCAATTGGTTTATACTACTGGCCCTTTTGGGACGTGGGTGGCACTGTGGGTTAAACCACAGAGCCTAGGACTTGCCAATCAGAAGGCGACGGGGTGAGCTCCCGTTGCTTGGTCCCTGCTCCTGCCAACCTAGCAGTTCGAAAGCACCTCAAAGTGCAAGTAGATAAATAGGTGGGAAGGTAAATGGTGTTTCCGTGCGCTGCGCTGGTTCGCCAGAATGGTCAGGGGTCCCTTTACCTTTACTGGCCCTTTTATTTTGTGCTCTTCTCCTTCCACCTCCACACAAAAAATGGTAAGTAAAATCTTTCTAGCTGAAAAAGGCCTTTTCAAACTGAGCAGCCATCAGCTGGGCCTTTTCAGAGGCTGATGTGTTCTTGTTGTTGCTGCTGCTGCCATCTGGGGCACCATGGGATGGCAGAACTGGTTCTGTTTCTGAGGAGGCACTGTTGTTTCTAATTCACCTACATATGTTGATGGCTCATAATAAGACGTAATATAGCAAAATATTTTAATTGCATCATTTTAAAGTTTGCAAACTGAAGATAGTACTGAGTTTGAGACATCCATGTTTTGTACAAATAAAATTTAATCAGCTCAGAGTCTTTTGGATACATAATGAAATGCGTAAGAGAAAGTGTCTGTCATGGAGGCCACAGGGAGGAAGAGCACCTTAATGGGCAGCAAGTTACCAGCCTGGGCTGCAAAGAAGGGCCTTCAACCACTTGTGACTCAAGAAAACATATGATGATTAAGAACAAATGCACATGGTTCTGTTAAAATAGGCATCTGGTCGGCCACTGTGAGACAGGATGCTGGACAATATGGGCCTTCGGCCTGATCCAGCAGGCTCTTCTTGCATTCTTGAACTATTTCTTGTTCAGTTCTTCTGACCTGCTCATTACTGAAACAGAGCATTACAAAGTACCTTAAGTGGCTCACAAATACTCCTAAGACATGGCCTTTACTTGGTTTCAGATTCTGTTAGCAGATATTCAGATATTCTCTTTCCTCTTCAGTTAACAGTTAGCAATATATATGTCAGCTGGAGATAATGAAGCAACACTATGCTTCCGTGTTCTTCTTTCTTCAAGTGCTAGGCAGTTTGGGGATAGACTTCACATGGTTAAGGCTACAGTCCTAGCTGGAAGTAAGTTCCATGAAGTTTAGTGGGACGTTTCAGCAGGTATACTTTGGATTGGGCTCTTTGGGGAGGAGAGTAAATGGGGAAATTGTGGTGCCTATGTAATAGTCTTTTTTACAAGCATACAGGCTGAGAAGGCACCAAAGGACTGCAGCAGCAAGCATACAGGTTGGCTGGCTGTGCAAGTCCCACAGCATTCTTAGCAAGCAAGCAAGCAAGCGCACACACACCGGGGCACAAACACCTTCCATAACAAGAGAGTGGGGCTCACCATAGCAGGCTTCCTCAAACTCGGCCCTCCAGCTGTTTTGTGTCTACAATTCCCACCATCCCTGACCACTGCTCCTGCTAGCTAGGGATTGTGGGAGTTGTAGGCCAAAAACATCTGGAGGGCTGAGTTTGAGGAAGCCTGCACCACAGTATGCTAAGCCAGGTACTGCATAGTTATGTATTTGGGCTTCAACTGTAACTTGTACTTACATTTGAGCACATATGCAAATTGGGGAGGGGGGCTCTCTTGTTGTGAGCAGCAGACAGGAGTGCAGCCGGGATATGTGAACAACCGAAATAACAAAAAGACAAAGCACCAAATGACACCCCCCCCAAAAAAAGCAAAGCTTTTTAAATGCCAAACTGTGCTATGTAATCTCAGTGAAAATTTAATAATTTCTTATTTGAAAAGTTAGGAAAATATCCTTAAATCTGCACTAGGCATAAGTTTTAATCTTTTTTGTCAGTACACATTTAATCTTTTAAATTAAGAGGATTAGTCCATTTCAACTAATTGGGAAGTCTGAATTCATCAGTAGTATTGTTGTCATTTCCCCCTCTCCTGTGCCTGCCCCCGGATTAGTGTCAGTGACTCAGTTGTGTCATCTGATTCTGCTGAGTGGGAGGCAACCATTAAGCACATGAATTCAGAGAAGGCTACTGAATCTGTTAGCTAGATAGTGAAGATATTTACAGTATTAGCCTAAAATGAATGTAATTACGACAAACACATTTTAAAAAATTGATCCAAGTAAGTGATGCACAGCAGTGCTTTATTCTTTCAAGCTGAATGCAACTATTAATGCAGTTAAGGGACAAGTGCTACACATGCGCCATTTTATGGTGGAAGGAAGCCACCTGAATGGAAGCCACAGGGTGCTATCTGAATACTCATTTGCCAAAGCCAGAATCGTGCTTGCTCAACTACATAGTCCAGAAGCTCCAGGCCTTGCTTGGAGAAGTTTAGCATTGTTAAGGTTTGTCCTCATCTTTCAGTGTTGCAGGCCGTTTGCTTTCTTCCCATAATGATTATAAAATTAAGATTGTCTCTTCAACTCTAAAAATGTCAGTGATCTGGGCCTCAGGGGAAATGCTATAAGGTTAGTTGCTCAAACAAGTGTTTAATTGCCATTGGCATCAGACAGAGGTCAGTCACTCTCAGGCTGGATGAGCGACCCTCAAACCCGGCCCTCCAGATGTTTTTGGCCTACAACTCCTATGATCCCTAGCTAGCAGGACCAGTGGTCAGGGCTGATAAGAACTGTAGTCTCAAAACATCTGGAGGGCAGAGTTTGAGGAAGCCTGACCTAGAGGTCTGGCAAACAGTGGTCCCTGCCTTCTTATCTTACTTTTCCCTATTCCAACCTTCCTCTTTCCTCAGTAAATATTTCAGTTCCGTTTTAAAATGGCAATGTGAGTCCTGGATGATAAAGCGATGTGAGATAAGCTTCATTTGAGTTATGAAAGATCTGTGGCCAACAGCAGATCGTTCAAACACTGGCGGCCATTTATTTTCTTCCTGTGACCCTGTTCTGTGTAGAGAGATGTATGGAGAAATTTCAGTGTCAGCCAGGCTGGGTTGCTCCAGTGAAGTGCTTGAGCCAATACTTCCAAGGGGGAGTAGATGATGAAGTGCATAGCTCATGGCTGAACCTTCCCACACCCTGCATTTTATTTGCATTTTTATGACTGCTTGCAAATTTCACAGTTGCTAAAGTGGCACTGGAAGGTAAAGAAAGTTGCCTGATTATCTCAGTGGGGTGTGACCAAACAGCACATGTCTTCCAGCCTAATCAAGCAATTCTTAAAACTTGTCCCGTGAGCTGCTGAAAAGATACTAAGAGTCACCCGGGCAACTGGCACTATATACTACTGCTGTGCTGCCAGGAAGCAGGGTGAATAAAAATAAATGATTCTTTAAAAATATTTTTTTAAAAAATGGATTTTTTTATTTAAATCAGATTTTTAAAATTTAAATAAGATTTTTTAAATTTAAATCGGATTTTTAAAATAAAATGCTTTTGGGAGAAAAATCTTTCTAAAGGTAGTTTTCTGTTTAAGTTACATTATAGTCCAAAGGCTATTCATCAGGAAATAAGGATTTGTTTACAGTTTTTCATGTGTGCTAAAACTCAGTCTAAGGTTGTTGTTTTTTAATTGAAAAAATTAAAAATAAATAAAGTACAAAAATAAATAAAGTCCCAATAAAGTACAGCAGAAAAGTTGTCCAAATATAAACAATAATTTCATATTTATCTGTCTATGTATTTCTGATTGTATAACCAAATCAGCAATTTTTGATGTAACTGTAAAAACTACTCTGAAAATTTATTATTCCAAAAATGCAACCTTCCTCTGGTTGTAAATATTAAGAGGATGCCAGCAAGGTTAAACCTTTCTGTAAAAATGATGTAAATCAAGTCTTACTTACTAGTGATTCGATTTGATTTAAATCAAATCCACCCTGCCAGGAAGACAGGGATAATTTGTCTGTTTGCCCAGAAATGTGGGAACACTTCCCAGTATTCTGATGCTGTGCTGTAAGAGAAGAGGAAGAAAGGCATGGGATTGCCACATGCTACCCAGGCAACTCATGTGCTCCACTGTGTTTTGACTCAATTTCGGTGGCATTCCCTCAATAGATGGCTGCTGTACACCATATTCGTTTACAGCCCCAGTGTGTAGCTAGTTCACTCCAAGGTTTTCCTGCATGTGATTTGCATATAGGTGAGGAAAATAATCAGCTCACCTGAGTGAACTAGTCCTTATTCGCATCTTATGTACCTCATGCCATTATTCATCGCCATCCTGAAACAACCAAGTCTGCAGAGGTTGCCACTTTGCATCTCCTGTCTTTCCTCTCAATAATCCCTGCGGAGTCATGATCCACACTTTGGGGCACATCCTCACCTTTGGCTGTTTATAGCTGTAATTTAAGACGGACTCCTCCCATGTTTGAGAAACACTGCACTAAGCACTTGAGGCTACAGCACTGAGACTGCACTGTGCTGCCTAGTCAAGTAGGTCTTAACATTTGTTCAAAGCTTGACCATATAAATCTGCAAAGCATTTCAATCGGCCCCATACAACTCATGATACAACAAGCCAGACAAGCAACAATGAAATATTATGGGCTGCCAGATGGCTGATTCCGCCCCGACCTCACCCCTCTCCCCCCCTCCCCGTCCCAGGCAGGCAGAAACAGCTTCACCAAACCTTTAGTGAGCCTCTGTCAATGCTCAAATATGCTCCACAAATTGTGCAAGCCTGCTGCAAATGATCCCAAATTATAAGCACGTGTATGTGTACATAGTGATAACAGAGTCGGCCTATATGGGCTCAAGTCCCATTTCCGCCCCCTGGTTCTGCCCACCCCAGAAGCCCATATATGAAACGGGTACAACAGTGACCTGGCTAAAAGAAGTAAATTGAATTTGGATATACAACTCTGAAATTATCTGATGATGCATGCTGCGCTCTGAAGTCTTAATACTGTATAGGTCACATGCCAAGCAACGCGGGCCGTTCGGCATAAAGTTAAACGGGACTGCTCTGCGAGAGAGCTCGCAACGTCTGTCAAGTCGCAAGGCGTGTCAGGTCACTTACTCCCGAGTAAGCCCGCTTAAGGCTGAGCTAAAAGCACATGGCTCTCTTAATAAGGCCTCGCCGGGGGCAGGGGGAGGCGGGCTGAAGGCACCCAAAGAGATTCGCTTTTACTTTTCATCCAAAGTTGACAGCACTTCCGCGCCTCCCGTCCCCACCGCCGCCTCAAAAGACCACCGAGGCCGCCGCGTCTTCTTGCTTCCCGCCCGGACAGGGAGAGCGCCTCCCTGCTCAGGTTTCTCAGCAGGCGGGCCGAGGCGGGCGTCACAAGAGGCCTGACCGGAGCCTTGGGCCGCTCTCTGCCAGGTCGCTGAGCTGGCGGCCGAGGGGGGCGGCGGCCTGGCAGGGCGCGGGCGGGACCTCCCTCCCTCTCTCCTCCTCCCTCCTTCCCCGGGCCGCTCGCTGGCAGGAACTCCGAGCAAGTCCCGCCGCCGCTTCTTGGAAGCGAGGAGGCCGCCGCGAGAGTCGCGCGCCGCCGCTGCCGCGAGCTGAGCTGAGGCTCCCGCGTGGAGAGGAGCGCAGAGAGAGGAAAGGCGGCTGGAGGGGGCGGAAGAAGAGCGCTCTTGAAGCGTGTGCGTTTCTCCTCGGAGGGTATCTCGGTTGGGAAGGGGCGGTCTGGAGTGGGGCAGCAGGAGACAACTCGGGGGTCGTGTCTTCTTGCTTGAAAGGATCTTCTTGCGCATCCACAGCCCACCCTCTCCGCGGGCTGAGTTTGGTGAGGGTCTTCTGAGCACTTTTGGGAGGCTTTGGAGTAAGATAGCCTGCTGCCTCGTCTTCTTTTCTTCGCTTCATATTCGTCTAAAAACTCGGGAGTGCTCCAGTCGTAACAAAGCATCTTTCTACTCAGCTGCTGCTGTTTAAACCGAATTTATGCAGTTAAACACTTAGCACCCTTGGCCTTCATTATTGTCGTTGTGTTTTTGGCGGTTCTCCTCCCTCAGTAGAGAGAGTTGGAGTGGCTAACGTATTTATTTATTTTATTTAAGAAAATTTATATACTGCTTATTGTGTGTGTGTGTGTGTATATATATATATATATATATATTTAAAAGGCTAAAAGGGAACCTGATTGTGAAGGAAAAGGTTTTGAAATATCTCTTTGGGTCTATCATCCATTCAGAACTGGAATAACACACCCACTTCACTGGAATGTTTGCCCTGTATAATCTCTCACACCCTCCAAAAGTAAACTCAGGTAAATCAATAGTGCTTCTTTCCCCACCCTCTCTAATATATAGTGTTCAAAGTGGGATTCAGAGTCACACATCTCACCTGTAGCGGGGCAAGAATGATCACAGATTTCCCAATTTGGATGTCAAGGTAGGAAGTGGGGCAAAAAGCATCAGCCACAGAAGTTGCTGCTTTTCCCATTTCCTTGTAAATGTTTGAAACAAGTCATGAAATTGCAATACATGCACAATTCAGTAATGGGAGAGAAAGATAAAGGTTTCAAGTAGATTCTCAAGGCAGACAAGAAGGAACATTTCAGAAATTGGATTGAGATTGATGTGACCTTTGTGCAGGGGGAAAGAACGGTTGTGGAAGGTACAGTACTGGTATTTTTCAAGATCTGTTTGAATATAAAATAGTTGAGCATCTTTTAAACAGGAGTGACAAGTTTGGAATCTAATCCTATAATACATGGGACTCTGAAGGAAAGTTTGGATAACATCACCCCAGAGGATGCATACTTTTTTTAATTATAAAAGTGTGGTTTTAGTTATCATATGACGTGTAGTGGAAGCCAAGGGCCTGGTCTGGCGAAAAAAGAATGGACCTGTTGTAACTTACTGCTACCTTCTGGAATGTGTGATTTACCTGTGAACATTTGCTTCTGATCACGGTGTTAGTGTTCTTTCTCTTCTTGTGGAGAGAGTGATTCACAGAGTCTTTGGAAGAAGATGTTAAGCTTCAGTTATAAACATGGGTATTTGGATGTGTGTGATCCCCCATTATTATATCCAGGTGTTTTTACATCCAACATTTTAGGGTTGATTCATAAAGTCAGTTTTCTGTATACAAAAGCAGTCACTGTCCAGCCTTGGAATGCAGCTTGTGTGGATAAATATTTGTACATGAATCGGACTGCAGCAATTTCCATAAGCATCGTGGTTGCAACAAATACTGTGGTCACAGAAAAAGAACTGCAGCTCACTGCATTCTGTGTATAGCCCTATTCATGTTAACTTTTTCCATGCATAATTTCAGGCACATGATGCCCAAGGCAGACTATGAATGCTTGTATTAAGGGAAATTGACTTAGTAAGCCAAGCCTTTGTTATCAAATCTGAAATACAGATTTTGGAAGCTTTGTTATTTATTTCTGAAGGTCCTAAGAACTGAGCAAGGTCTCTGTATAGGTAGGTAAGAATAAAAGGTAGATCCTGCCTGCAGGGTTGCAGTCTAAAAGAGGAAGGGAAGAACAATAACATTTACCCTGGAAAAGCCAAGGTACATGTGGGTCTTTTAGTGAGGAAGTGTTGTAGGAATAATAAAATAAGAGATCAAACTAATGTCAGAAAAAGAGGATTTCCAGTGTTAGCAGAAGATCAAAAGTAAAGGGATGCAGTCAAGCACAGAGGTTTAGTTAATAGGAGGTATGGAACCCTAGTGTTAAATCTATAGGAGTCTTTGTCTTATTTCTATGGGCTTGTGTTGCTATTTGATTTACACCTGGTGTCACTGGTGATATGGTCATAATCGTAAACATTAATCTGGCAGTCAGGTACAAATGTAGATTCATTCACTCATGAACTTGTTGAATGGTCATAGGCAAGCCATGAATTCTGGGGTCCAAACTACATGTTATGAGGACACTAAAGGCTATCACATTTCTCCATGGTAGTTTACAGTAAAAGAATAAATGTGTGACATGACATTGTGTTAGCTTTTATACAGTAACTATCAGTAGCCTCCCCCATGTAACTATCAGTAGCCTCCCCCTGCAGAAAGCAGGGCTTGAACTGTAGTGACCGGCTGATTGGCATTGACTTCAAGCGTCACATTAATCTTTCTTTGCAGTGTGGCTTGAATTCAAGCAATAGAAAAATGGGATTTCTGACATCATTGCCCTGTCCACCTGTCATAGTAGTCCAATTTGGGGCAGCAGAGCCAGGGTCCAGTTCAGTAGCTGGAAGAGATTCCCCACCCTGATACAGAGCTATCCCTCAAAATGAGCTGGAAATGGTTCAGAAAAGGTAACCAAAATTATTAAGGGACTGGAGCAATTCCCCTATAAAGAAAGGTTACAACATTTAGGGCTTTTCATATGGAAACAAGGCCAGTTGTTGGGGGATATGATACAGGTGTTTAAAATTACATATAGCATTGAGAAATTAGTTAGAGATAATTTTTTATCCCTGTCTCGTAATGTTAGAATAAAGCTGAATGTTGAAAGATTCAGGGCAGGCAAAAGAAAGTGCTTATTCACTAAGTGCATAGTTTAAACTATGGGGATAACTCCCATGAGATGTAGTGATGATGGCCATCAACTTGGATAACTTTAAAAGATTGGACAAAGTCATGGAAGATAAGGCTGTCAATGAGGTCTGTGAGTAAAGATGCCTGTGTACTGCCTCCGGTATTGGATTCAGTATGCTTCTGAATACCAATTCTTGGGGAATCAAAAATGGGGAGTGGGCTGTTGCTTTCATGTCCTGCTTGCAGGTTTCCCGTGGGCATCTAGTTGGCCACTGTGAGAACAGGATGCTGAACTAAATGGGTATTTAATCTGATACAACAGGGTTGCTCTCATGCTTTTTGATTGCTCCCCTGTACTTTCTATTCATCTCATGCAGCAGCATTTTTTAATCAGCCAAAAGTAGGTAACACCTATAATTACATAAACTTACACAAATATCCTTGGAGCAGTGCTCATGTGTGAAGCAGGAAGTTGCACATTTCCACTATGCTTGTGATTCAGATGTGGGATGTCCCACATTTCTTTGTCAGGTAATACGCAACACTGAGGCTGTCTCTGCAATATAACTGTCACAGATGAGAGAAGCCCTAGCTAGGCTGTTTGTGAAGGTCATATGCCTTCCTTCAACTAGGCCTTGATCTGAACATGAAAATTGGTCCAGGTAGCTGCTTATGTGAACTTGGCCCTCTGCTTTGAATAGTTACCAGGTCAGTGGATCCGTTAGACCTTTTAGTGTTAGTTTGACCCAGACTCAAGGAGCTGGAGGAGGAGGAGAGGACAGAGGGTGAAGAAAGAGCTATGAGTGGAGGGTGCCCCTATCCCCGTCCTTTGGATTCTCTGGGAAGCGCAGCAAACCTGCTGCACCTGGAACTGGCTGGGTATGGAGAATGCAGTTAAATGAGACACAGCTGTAGGCAGCCTGAGGAATTACCATCCACCTTGGGCTTGCCCATAAAAACAAGTCTAGAGTGAGAGACTAGGGTGATTCCCCCTGTTTCCAGGAACTCTTCTCATTGTGAGACTTTTGTAGCTGAGCTGAGCGTTTGTTGGACCCTGGGTGAGAACCCAGAGACTAAGAGGGAAGATGTGTTAGAAGGAAAATGAATTTCTATTTATTCATATACATTTGTAACCTTGTATCAATTAGCATTTTTATATGTAATCGTGTGTTTTTTGTAATATTTTTGTTTAAGTTGTCTTTTGCTGCTTCAGTTTTCAGTACACTGCTTAGAGATATTTTTAAATATATCAAGCGGTGTAGAAATTAAATAATCAGATTATGCTTCAGATGAGTAATCTTGAACTGACTGTGTTCATTCAGTCCTCTTACAAGTGCAGGTGAACTGTGACAATAGTACACATTGAAACAGGAGGTTTGTGATTGTGCTCCAATAGAGAAAGACATTGTATAAACCGAAAGAAACAGAAATAGCCTTTAAAAAGAAATGGAACATAGATATGCAGCATATTTAGCTACTAACTAAAGAGCAAATTGTATTAGAGTGGATTTCCGGTGGCATTGGGCAAATGGAAATCTCACAAAACTGAGGAAAGAGGTGATGGTAGATGTTCACATTGTAAGAGAGAGAAAGGAAAATTTATACATTTGTGGTGGGAATGTGAAAAAAACTGGAACTTTTTGGTCTAGGGTCACTAAAGCCCTTAAACAAATCTACAGAAATGAAATAACATTACATTTTTTTTCTTGTTGCCTTATGCTTTTTAAAAAAGTATTCTGTATTCCAGATACCTAAATTGATGAAAATGAAAAATAAACAATGGCCATTTTAAGAATGAGTAGTGGTTTTTCAAAAAGCTTTCTCGCATTTAGGCAAAATGATGCCCTTTCTTGGGAAAAAGCACTTCCAGGTGAGGTTCTTGACTCATCACATGGACATCTTAGTCCTGGTGTTTTCCTGCTAACATTGCTCAGGCTACTCAGGGCAAATTTTAAGGGTGAAAATTTTAGCTAAACTTAACATATCTTTAGGAATTAAAAGTTACCGACAAAAGCTGTAAGATAGTTTGTATACTGTAGAGAAAGTAACTGCTTGTGCAAAAAAATACTTTCTCCTCTACAAAATGAAAGTGTACTGGTACATACTGAAGTGTAATGTGAGCAAGCCAACTTCATTGCCAGGCAGCTTTCTCACAAGTCTTTCCGCGCGCCCCCCCTTAGGACAGAAGTCTGTTACTGCAGTCTAGACACTCTTCAACATTTGTTGGATGAATATACAGCTGTTTTGCTGTATGTGCATTCAAGGACACTAAGCTAGAATAAAGGCTCTTTAATACAGGCACTCTGGTTGGAATTAATCATAGCTTCCAGGCTGTCTGAGAAGCCACACTGACGACTACTTCATATTTAAAGAGGTCTTCGAATATGAATGCCCATGTTAGTGAGCTTCCTAAATGTAACATATATGATTTACTGCTAAACATATTGTGGAGATGTGGAGTCAGATCCAGAGGTTTGAATCAATAATGCTAGAGATCACTTTTGGAAGCACCACTGTGCATTCAGAGTGTACCACATTACCTCTGGATTGGGAGAGCTGAAGTGTTTAGAGTGCTGAACTATGACCAAGGGAGACCTGCGTTCAAATCCCCACTCTTCTGTGAAGTTCATTGGGCCAGTAACTAAATTCTCAGCCTAGCCTACCTCACAGGGTTGTTGTAAGGGGGAAATGGGAGGGGGGGAGAACTTGTACACCATCTTGAATGCCTTTCAGTAAAGGTGGAATATAAATGTAATTGATAACGGTCATACAGTGGACTATATGCTCCTTATTCTTAAGGAAACTTTAGAAGCAGCCTTTGACAGAACGCAAGGATCTGCTGCAGGGAAAGGAAAGTGGGAAGACACTCATTTACCTGTATCTGATTTGGCCAGTACTATACATTTTCAGTTTACTTTGACTCTCTTCCATCCTGGACATGAGGGCTTTTTAAAGCCTTTGGGTGACTCACATATCACAATATAAGAGCATTGTAAGGCATGACTTAGTGCAAATATTGCAAAGAACGTCTGCAAATAGTTCCAAAGTTCAGTCTTCCTTTTACTCTCACTCTGCTACTATTCCTTTAATATTCTTTCTTAAAATGGTGTTGTTTTCTTGAGGTCTTTTGTCATGTCATTTGGTCTTGCTGAGTAGGGCAGTGAGCAAAAGTGGTTATGAAGGATGCTTGAGAAGCTGGCCACTAACTTCATCTTCTTGACCCAGTGAGAACTGAGTCAAGGCTCATACCTTTCAGCTCCCTGATATTTGTCTCAGTGACTTGTTCTTTCTTACTCCCCCTCCACAGCCCCTGAAATATAGGGCTTTATACTGAAGCTACCCTATTCCCTTTGGTGTGTGAAGTGGCTCAAATGTCCTTTGAGCTGAGCTGTAGCCTATACTATAGCTTTGCTTTTCTAACAGAGAGGTATATGGGTAAGGAAAGAGAAGGACAGGGAGCAAGCTGGGTAGGAAAAAATGACCATGGAGACAGGACAGGTATGTTCGACACTGAAGCCTTGGTTTTGGAATTGTGAACTCTTTTACAAAGCTGGATTTAAGGTGTCAGTCATAACCTTTAAAGCCAATACAAATCTTGTTTTAAAGTCATTTAATTTCAGCTGCATAAATTGATTGGGGGGTTTTCTTCTTCCTACCAGTGTTGCATAGTGTTCGTTTTGGAAACCCAAAACGTGGCTCTGTTTCTGAATGGCTTTGGAACAATCAGTGGCTCTTGGCCTAACCTACCTCATTTGAGGATCAAAATGAGAGTATTCTATGTATGCTAGCCTGAACTCCATAGAAGCAAGAGACAAAACTGACAAGGTGGGATATAAATGCAATAAATATGCTATTCTGCTTACCTGCTTAAGAAAGCTGGAAGGGCCAGCCAGATAGAGATGTCAGTCACCAATCTGGCATGCAGAGATCTCCATGTGGTTGCAATTGGACCTGCACCAGTTGCAAAATGTGCCTGGCACCTGGGGAATTTCTAACAATAGATGTCTCTATTGCTGCCTTCGCCCACTGTACACATGTACCTGGCCCAGCACTGAAGTCAGTGGCAAAGTCTGCTTCCATAGGAGACTCTCATGTCTCCTGTGTATCAGTGGAACTGTTTAGGCTTAGAGCTGCTGCTTCTGCTTCTGACGCAGGCTAGGGTGTTGTTGCTTTTCTTTGGTAAGTTGTTCGTTTTTTCAGATAACTTGTTGTGTTTGCTTTAATAAGTTTGAAATCTGTATGTCGGTTCAAAAAATAATTCTGTCTTCTTTTCCTTCTGTTTCCCCACCAGTCTAGTGAGCCCTGAAGATGGCAGCAGAAGCCAATCATGTCCATTCAGGGTTTGAGATGGCAGAAGTAAATGATGGCCCACCAAACAGCCGTCGCACGATCTGCCTAGAACGTATAGAAAAGAGCACAGACATCAAGGCACATGTGCTGAAGAAAGTGAAGAAAAAATGCACCTGCACCCCAGCTACTGCCAAAGACCTGCTCTTCAGCTTCCTCCCAGTGCTGAAATGGCTCCCCAACTACAACCTGAAAGAGAACATCTTGGGAGATTTAATGTCTGGCTTGATCGTGGGGATCTTGCTGGTTCCACAGTCCATTGCCTATTCTCTGCTGGCTGGCCAAGAACCTATCTATGGCCTTTATACGTCGTTCTTTGCAAGCCTCATTTATTTCCTGTTTGGAACTTCCCGTCACATCTCTGTTGGCATTTTCGGTGTACTGTGCCTGATGATAGGAGAAGTAGTGGACCGTGAAGTACAGAGAGCTGGGTATGATTTGGCACCAAACGTTCCTAGTAGTTATAACTCAGGCATGCATCTTTCCGTAAATAACAGCACACTGGGGCCTTTGACTGTGAATGAGACATCACATTTGTTATGTGACAGAAGTTGCTATGCAATTAGCGTTGGAGCCACAGTGACTTTCATTGCTGGCATTTACCAGGTAAGAGGTGACAATCCAAAGGGCATCTGTTTTATAGGCTTCTTGTAGTTTTCCTCTCATTGCCTTCCAAGACGAGATTGGTGACAGACTGGTAACAAAGTTTCAATGCAGCCTCGTAATTAAGCATATACATGGTGATTTGGAATTTTGTTTTTGCAAGAAAATGGTTAGATTCCAATCCCCATTTAGCCCGTTACCTTGATGAGTTGGTTCAGATGTAATGCTGAACTGTAGTTGATGGGAAATGAAAAGTTGCTACTTTGGGGCTTAAATACTGCCCCCACCTGTGACTGAGAAGAGGAGCTTGAAAGATTTTCTTCCATTTTTAGTTTAGCTGGAGGTTACTGTGTTGTATGAACTAAACAAACTGACAAATTTTAATTATGGTTTGTTGAAACACGGCAACTTCAAACTATAGTTAAGAAGCTGACTTGTTTCAACAAACCAAATTTAAGATTAACCACAGTTTAGGATTTGGCTGTAATGTTTAGCAGTGGTTATCCTAAAAAGGAAGCATACGCCCCCAACCAACCCACTTACCCAGACTATTTCATTACATTGGTTAACCACCACAAATCCCCAGGTCTAACACAGGCTTAATCCAGCCAACTCATCACAAGAGTCAAAACTTTGTTGTGGCATCAGACAACAGATAAATATTTAATAACACTGTAAAGACACACATAGCTAAATAATATAAAATGCATTCCTTATAAGAAAATCATCAGCCCCAGTTTAATATGTACATGTGCATACCTATATGTGCACACTTGCCCCATATACATGGTGCTGTTTTGAAATTTTTAAATAAAATATTGGAGAGAGGAAAACCTTCAAATCCAAAAAGGTTAATAAACAAAAGCCAAAAAAAGAAAGAAATTCTGTAAAGAACTTGAAACAAACACAAACTGATTTTAACTGGTCCCCCACTGTCAGGGAACTGACATCGGAGCTAGAGGCGGAGGGAAGGCTCTCAAATGATGCTGGAGAAGGGCCCAGCAGGGAGAGAGGCAGCTCCGCAGATGGGGAAGCAAATCAGCGCAACACCAGGGATAAAGGGGGGCAGATGGGGGAATCGGCGAGAGGGCTCCAGGACTCTTCACCGGACACCAGCGGGGAGAGCACGGGTCCTCCGCTACCCACGCCCTCCCTGTGCAGAAGACTTCCGCGCAGAGAGAGTAGGAGGAGACTGGGTGTCAAACAACTTTTATGTTGGAAAAGATTTAAGAAACGCCCCCTGACGGATTCTGCTAGCGACTGAGGCAGCCACGAAGTGAAGGGCTGCACAGACTGAAAGGTTTAACAAGGCAACAAAGCCAGGAGAGGCGGCAACTTACGCACGAGCAACCCATACTCATTACACCCACCATGACTGATAGTTATGAACTGATACTTTCAACTGAAATAATGTTTGCATTGTCTAGTCATACTCTTCCATCCTGTGTTGCAAAATTGTCTTCTGATCTTTTCTCCATTTCTTTTCAGGTTGCCATGGGCTTCTTCCAAGTGGGCTTTGTCTCTGTGTACCTCTCTGATTCCTTGCTCAGCGGATTTGTTACAGGTGCTTCCTTCACCATTCTTACCTCACAAGCCAAATACCTGTTGGGCTTAGACATTCCCCGTAGCAACGGCATTGGTTCCTTGATAACCACTTGGATGAACATATTCAGAAACATCCACAAGACCAACTTCTGCGATCTCATCACCAGCTGCTTGTGCCTTCTTGTTCTTATCCCAACTAAAGAGCTGAACGAGCGATACAAATCCAAACTTAAGGCGCCCATGCCCACTGAGTTGGTGGTGTTGGTGGTAGCCACACTGGCATCTCATTTTGGGAAGCTAAAAGAGAAGTATGGCTCCAGTGTTTCTGGGCATATTCCTACTGGGTTTTTGCCACCGCAATCGCCAGACTGGAGTCTGATTCCCAGTGTGGCTCTGGATGCAATGGCCATAGCCATTATTGGCTTTGCCATCACAGTTTCTCTCTCTGAGATGTTTGCCAAGAAGCATGGCTACACAGTTAAACCCAACCAGGAAATGTATGCCATTGGTTTCTGCAACATCATCCCTTCTTTTTTCCATTGTTTCACTACTAGCGCAGCCCTTGCCAAGACACTTGTCAAAGAGTCGACAGGCTGCAGGACTCAGATCTCCGGTGTGGTGACTGCCTTGGTCATCTTGTTAGTCCTCCTTGTGATTGCTCCCCTGTTCTATTCCCTCCAGAAATGTGTCCTAGGGGTCATTACCATTGTCAATCTCAGAGGAGCCTTGCGGAAATTCAGTGACCTGCCCAAAATGTGGCGGTTAAGCAAAGTGGACACATTGATCTGGTTCGTCACCATGTTATCTTCAGCACTGATAAGTACTGAACTTGGCCTTCTGATTGGGGTCTGCTTTTCATTGCTGTGTGTCATTGTGAGGACGCAGAGACCAGAAGGGCACTTACTGGGCTGGGTGCCAGAATCTGAAGTCTATGAACCCCTTCCTGAATATAGGAACCTTCAGATGAAACCAGGGATCAGGGTTTTCCGTTTTGAAGCACCCATCTACTACGCTAACAAAGAAAGCTTCAAGTCCATGCTGTACAAGCAGACTGGAGTCAACCCTCTGTGGGAGTTGGCAGCAAAGAGAAAAGCGGAAAAGCGAAAGCTTAGTGAGAAAATGGTCAATGCCAACGGAAACCAGGCAGAGGTCTCAGTACAGCTTGTCGCTCACCCACTGGAGTTTCACACTATAGTGATTGACTGCTGTGCGGTGCAGTTCTTAGATACAGCAGGGATCCACACGCTCAAGGAGGTTCACAAGGATTATGGGGAAATTGGCATCCAAGTGCTGCTGGCTCAGTGCAGTCCCTCTGTGAGGGAATCCCTAGACCGAGGGGAGTACCTTAAAAAGGGGGAGGAACAATTCCTCTTCCATAGTGTGCACCAAGCTGTGGAATACGCATTGTGTGCTCACGGGAAGCATGGGCTCTGTGCCTCCGAAACCTAATTTCACTAAAGAGTGAATGGTGAATATTGGCCAAATTCAGGTAATGGCAGACTTGTGTGTGAGAGAGATAATGCTGGGCATACACTCGCACAGAAGTAAAGGGCTAATTATTTTATTCATATGGTGTGGGATCATACAAGAAGTTTTGATGCTTTAATTTTGCTATGTTGGACACAACATTAAGAAGGTAAGAGGCAAGGTGGATTATTATGTCTACAAGCTCTCGTGACAGACAACAGAACAAATACTCTTTAACACCAGATGTACCTCATAGTCACACCCCCTTCTCCTTTTAGTGTTTTCATGTCCCCAACTTTTCACCTCGCCTTAAAGCCCACTTTGGTGTATGAAAATAGTGCCGCCTTTCTGGGTGGTCCCCCCTCCCCCCGCCTTGAAATAATAAATATGGTTTGGATCCTAAATGACAGGAAGTTAATGGAAGGAAGGTTTTCTGTCCTATTTTGCTTATTGGGTCCCTTAAAAAAAAAATCTACAGAGGGTCAGGAGCCCCTTATGAACAAAGTGGATGAGGTACTGAGGGCTGCTGGGGAAGGAGAGAATATTTTGAGTGGAAATCTGCCCAATATGAGGTGATTCTCCCCTCCCTCAGCAGGCTCTCACATTATTCAGGAGGATCCCCAGATACTGTGAAGAGGCTTTTTAGGGGGCCCAGGCAGTAGCAAGGCAGAAGATGGAATAGGGAACTTTCATTCCATTCACTTACCTTAAGATCTAAGCTTTTGCCATTTGATCAAATTTATAGTTTCAACTAATCATTCTGCACAATTCAGGGGAGAGGAGTTGCTTGCTGACTTACCCCTTGATTTGTCTGATAAGTTACTGGGGAAAAAATATGTGTCCTGTTCTAACCTGTTGATAAGAAAAAGGTCAAAACTTTCTGCTGTTTAAAGCTAATCATAAGTGCCTTTACTAGGACTGTAAACAATGGAAAAAACATGTTGTTAGCTGTTTCATAACTGAGGGTTCTGGTTGTGTAATTCATAGTGTATGAAACAACCTGGATACTTAATCAACTTCTCAAACATTCCTTTGGTAAATAAAGCAGTGGCACTTCTGTTAAGAAAACCAATGGATGATGGCTGCAGGGTAATCAGAGCAGGTTACAGGACATTTTGTAAGTAGTCTTTTTTCTTTGTCAGTTAACTGCTATTACATAATGCATAAAGTAAACAATTCTACAAGGATAGAGTTTCTTTGCACTTTTTATTGTTCATGACCCAAATGTCTTTGCAGAAATAAAATCAGTTGGTTGTTTCCAAGTTCTTGCAGGTTAGGTATGTAAAATATAAGCAAATGAGAATGAGATAAAAAAAAACTTTCCCCGCCACTTTTAAATTAAATATTTATTTCCATCACGTGATAGTGGTGGTGGAGCTGTTTAAATACTGGATTGGGAATATGCATGTTCAATTGCAGTGAGGGGTTTTGTTTTGTTTTGGAGGAAATAATCTTGCATAATTAATAAAAAAAGGGGGATTCATGAGACTGAGGAAAGGGAAAGCTGAACATAGTCAGCTATTCTGATTTCTACTAGCATAGAGAAATACCAGGTACAATCCCATGGATAGAACATATTGGAGGAGAAGAAATTTTTAGAAGAGAGATATTGAAGGTACAATTAGGCGGCATTCCAGTGAGCAAGAAAATAGGGAGACGTGTTCCCCTTCTTCAAAAGGGGTGAAAATAGTTCTAGGTTGCACTATTCTGCTTTGCCCAGACATTACCTGGAATACGGTGTCTCGTTCTGGGCACCGCAATTTAGGGATATTGACAAATGAACATATCCAGAGAAGGGTGGCAAAGATGGTGAAGGGCCTGGAGACCAAGTCCTATGCAGAGAGATTGAAAGAGTTTGGTGTCTTTGTCTGGAAAAGAGATGTTTAAGCGGTTATATGATAGCCACTTTCAGATACATGAAGGGCTGTCATGTAGATAATGGAGCAGACTTCTTCCTCCAGAGGGTAGGACCTGAAGCAAGAAGTTCAAATTTTAAGAAAAAGGATGTAGACGAAACATTAGGAAGAACTTCTTGATGGTATGAGCTCTTCAGCAGGGGAATAGACTGTATCGATGGATTCTCATGAGAGCTTTTTAAGCAGAAGCTGGGTAGCCAACTGGCTTAATTCCCCTGAGATAAAAAGGGCTAAAGTGGTTTAGGCAAGCCATCTGTGGATGTGACCAGTTCCTTCTTGTGACACCATTTCCTTTTCTTCATAGGAATATAATTTCCGTTAACTTGGTGAGGGAAACAGCAGTTATTCGATCTCTGTGTCATAGGGGCTCCCCCTTCAGGAGGTTTTGTAATAAAAAGAAGTAACACATACACAACATATAACCCTTGCTGTAGTTTCCCACCATGTTTACCAAATTCATACAGAAGTTTGATGTTCAAGGTAGGATAGTGACCTTTTCCCAACAGTGGAGTTGTGCTTTTATGGCTGCACTGCAGACAGGAATTCCAAAGTTGAGACATTTCCCTCCAAGGGATGTGAGCGTATTTTGCCAGTCACTTTGTGGAAACAGGTATACATATGTACGACTCTTTCCCATGCTTTGTATAGAAGTATGAGAATCGTATGCAGGAGTGCACCAGTAACTTCTGAAACTTAAGATGAGAAGTAGTTTCAAGGCAGTAGTGCATCTGTCTTCCATAAATCAGGACTGGACTTTGGTAATATGGCACCCTGAGTGAGGGCAAAATGTGGCACCCCCCTAAATTGCTCCCCCCCCCTCACAACTCAGTCGCCCGTCTGACCAGGGCCTAACTTTGTGTAGATATCTGTAAAATTGAGTTGGTGTTGTTGTTGCTCTCCCCTTGGCTTGGTGTCCTATGCAGGGGAACTGCCTGCACCACCCTAAATCCAGCACTGCATAAAGGTGCTCTGCAGGTTTACATACTGCATTCAGGAGTAAAGAAGTCCAGCAGAACAGTTGATGGATTTCATTTAACTCTCACCATTAATTCCATTAAAATTTGTGGAATTTCTTTCTTTCTTTCTTTCTTTCTTTCTTTCTTTAAATATAATTTTTTTAATTGCCAAGTAAATACATCAATACATCAATACATCAGTACCAAACCATGCATAAAGAATAATATAAAGAAAGAAAAAATAGAGAAGAAAAAGAAAAAGAAATGCAAAGAAAAGTAGTCAGTAAAAGAATAAAGAAAAGTATAATATTTCAATACAATAAACACTATTTTACAAAATAATAGTAATAATAGACTTCCATCACTCTCACAACACTTCCTTTCACATTTTATATTTTATCTGTATTTCAGTATTATTTCCATCTTAATATATAGATATTTGTATTTCCCCTTTTCCATTCATGAGGTCATTCTAAGACACAGCCAAAATTTTACATTAGAACCTTGTCTTTCATTCAAGTACTTCCATTCCTTCTTGACTGTATTACTTTTATTATGATGACCCACATGTCCCAGTTAAGTGTGCTGCATGTCCAGGTTTGATTTGGGTTTAAAAAAAATTCTAGGAGACCACCATATATTGGAATTAACACAGCTAGAAAAATGAACGGCTTGACAGGCTCTTCACTTCCCCTCAAATCTGCAGTGTTGCTGAACTCAATTTGTTTTGCTATCAATCTGCATGTAGCATCATGGTTTAGTCTCAAAGAGTTGGCATAGAGGTAACCTTTCCCATCCCAAGATAGAGAGGGCTGCTTTTCCTATTTCAAAGTTTAGCTCCTGCTTCTGGGCCAAACTAAGGTGGCTTTGTTGACGTAAATCGGAGCTGTTGATCCTGACTTCATGGCCTTGTTTTGCATGTGAGTTCTACTTGATGCGGCAATACCCTTTACAGAGCCAGATTTTGTGTATAAGATTGTACAATCTGCTCAACAATATGCAAGTTTTCATCAAGCAGAAGAACTTTTAATTGAACAATACAGATTTCTCCCGCTGAGACTTCAGCCTTTTTAATGCCAAAAGGTCCTATTATGGTCTTTGCCAGCTGGAGTGACAAGAAGTATTACATTTTTAGCACTTTTCTATATTTTAACAGCAGGGCATTATGGAAATTAATATCCACAGAGCTTCACTTATAAACTTAAAATATCTCTTAATTTAGCTTTTCTCATATTACAGCTGCTGTTTATAGCAGTTTCTGTTGCTCTTAATGTATCTAATGCACCATAAGTGCTGGCATTTAATAACTTAACAGATTTTACTTCTTGAACTATGTGTGCAATTTCAGTAAGTTACTGTGGTGTTAATTTTAATCGGGCATTTACAAGATTCTAAGCATAAATACTTAGAAGCGTGCATGCAACTGTTCCTGATCGAAAAACTTCCTCTTTTTAATCACATAAACAGAATTTTTAGTTACATTGTGTGTCTTATGCCATTTTATGTTTGCTTTTTTGGCAAAAACAACAGCAGGTAGCATATTACCAAAAAAGGCATGATATGTGACAGTAAATGGAGCCGTTATGTCTTTCTATGTTTATTATATCTTTTTATTTGGGGACAGTTCAAAGCATTTTTAAAGGGGCATGCTCTGTGACTTAATTCATGCTATACAAATTGATGATGCTATATATTATATTAGTTTGTATTCTGCTACATACAACGTATTGCACAAAGCAGTGTATGCTTCCTGCCTCAAGTGATGGCTGCTTAAGAACCACCTTGACCTGAGAGGAAGGGAGAGAAGGCAGAACAGCCTAGCAAGCTGCTCATTTCAGGTGGTTCCAGTTGACAGCATTCCCGTCCCCTGGTGGTTCTTCTTCACCTTGCTCGCTGGGCTCTGGGGATGCTCTCCCTGAGATGCTATTGCGGGGTCATCTGAATTCCCATGGGATTTTGTGAGAGCCTCCCAGAGCCCCATAAGCAAGACTGAAAGTTTAAAGCCTCTTTCTGTTCCGAGAAAAGCTTGTGCAAGAAGGAGCTCTCTGTCTTCCTTGCATATCATTTGTGTGATTTCAACCGCGTAAAGTTGAAGTTGCACATTTTAAAACGTGCATAAGTAGCGATCATAGTATATATTTTTCTGGAACTAAAAGATTAGGAGCGGCTACCTTTCTGTGCTTCTTTATCCCTTCTGTCCCATAACACAATTGGCCTCTTTCACGTGCCACAATGAGCCAGGGTTTAACATCGACTAGTAATCATGGCTTAAGTGGGAGATTAACAAACAGCGATCTTTGGTTTGGACATACCAGGTTTTCCTGATTTTTCTCTTACTTCTGCCAAGTGGCAACAACTGGGCAGCATGTGCCAACACACTGCTCATTCACAATAAACCAGATGTTACTAACGCAGCACCTGTGAGTCCAAATGTGCCCACAGAGGCTTTCCATGGCACCCACAGGGCCTCCTCCCCCTGCTGATATTTGGCTTGGAAGAAGCATTCTGTTGCATCCAGTGGAATAAGTTGCAGCGCATGCTTGGTTGTGGTGTGAGAGTGGTGTCTGTGACAGTTTATCCAGTTTGTAAATGTGCCCACAGGCCTTAAAAGCTTGCCAACCCCTGCAAGAAACCATGATAAGTAATTAAAAAAAAGGGGGGGTTCCCACTCATTGTAACATGTAAATGTGGCCAATGTGTGATGTGAGTTTCCTTACGCAGAGAGATGATGTGATGTCACATTGTGTTAAACTACACATTCTCAGGAAGAGGAAACATTAGGAAGCAGCAGCTCTGTTTCCCTTGTGAGTTCCAGGATTGGCCCTTAGGGATGTTTTAGAATTTTCTCATTTTGAGCGCTTAGTGTTTTACAGTGTGGAAGATTGCCAGTGGCGTGCTTTGCTTTTGCTTTACAATACATTGTTGTTAAGGGCCCGGAATGCCCTATTACTATGAAGCTCTAAGCCTCTTAAGTAGTGTGAAATTAAATCTCACTTCAAAATAATAGATGATCATTTTAAGCCTTAGGACCTGGATGTTTCTGTGCTTTTGAGAATAGTAATCAAGCTTATGCACCAAAGTAACCCAAACGGCACCATTAAATACTAAATTTTGTAACTTGTATAAATCTTGCAGCCATGCAAATATATTAAAAATTGCTTTATTTTTCATGTTTTTTGTGCTAGTCACACAAAGGGGAAAAGGCTAAGTAGGGCCCTAAACAGTGAAGAAACTTGATCAGGGCTTTCTTTGGGTTCTGAGATTTCATCAGACTTTGCCTGAATTGCAGCCATAGATAGATCTCTCTTTTGAACAAAAATAAAAATTTGATTTTATGGGGTGCCAGTTCTACAGAATATCCACAGCACTGCCAATTTCTTCTTCACAAATATAATGATCCTCCTGGGCAATAGTTATTGAAAATCCTCAGTGGTCTTCCATAAAAATTGTACAAAGTGTTCTATAAGATTCTAGCAGTTGCTCAGTTGTTTGCATTGATAATCACAATGAAATCAAAAGAGATACTATGCAGTACTCAAGTTCTCAGTCCTCAGTTCAAACATAGCAAGGACAATGGTTTGCTACTGCTAGTCACTCTCCTTTAACACTTGGCTCAATTTGTTATTTCCTAGTTTGTGGCAAATCATAGTTTGTTGTTGCATGTTATCAGGCAAACTACAGTATATTGCCCGTGAGCTTGAGTTTTGGTCATGTAATACAAAACTCTGGTTTAGTGTTACATGTGAACCAATCCAAAGTCTATTTGCTATGTTGACGTAAGACCAACATAACGCTTCCCCATGGACTTGTGACATTTACTGGCTACTTCCCGGTAGGCCTCAGAGATCTAAGTTATCAGTATGCAACAGACTGTTTAACCACCATGTGTTCAGCAAACTAGTGTCCTTTCTGAAATATAGTAGATGTGTTGATTGGACCCCTTCAGAATTTTTCTTATGGAATATCTCTGCTCACTGAAACAGGGAAGTATTCATCCCAATCCACCATTAGAAGATAATTAGCCAATCATAATTCAAATGTTACTCTAAGGTGAAAACCGACTTTGTTTTTGCATCTGGAATATTCAAGACAAATTACTGGCTTAGTATCCATAATGTGAAATGTTATAATGAACTGTATTAAGCAGTCACAGCTTTCTGAAATGAATGTCCCAAGACTTTCCTTTAAAAGAAATACCACAATGAAAATGAATATAGAATTGATCAGCCTTCCAACACTTACGGGGTTATTCACTTACATGCCATAGGATACCTTGAGTTAAAAGGTCTGGCAGAAAAAAATCTTTTGTTTTTTCAGGGTACATGGCAGAGATTAGTGTGTGCATGTGTCATTTTAGAAGAACAGTTGTGAGCTATGCAAATATTTGCTCTGAAATTTCCAGCGGCTTAGTATTGTGTGTGTGACATTATCTTCATGCTATCAAAGATAAAGGGATTTTGATATTTCCCCCTCTAAACTGAAGAGTTGTATGTGAAATATTTATGAAACAAAAATATTAAGGATATTTTTATGGAGAGGCATTATTGCACAATATAGATTTCTTTCTCAATATCTGATTTTATTGTGAAGGTGTTTTTGAAAAATGAGAGAGACTGGTGAGAGAGTTTCTTTTTCTTGAGTGATATTTGTTCCTGACATGCGTGCAGCTTAGCTTAGCAAACACTTTTCCTGTTTGCTCTTCATCAGCCATTATTTATTATGACACTCCAAGAAATGGCTGGTGGTTCTTCTGGCATTGCTCCAGTAGATCAAATGGAGCCAGCCTGTGTTGTTCCCCCCCCCCCCCCCCGCTGCCGCCGCCACCGCCGCCCTAGGAGTATATGAACAAGTTGTCTCAGGAAGAGATCTGCAAATTAGAGGGAGCTCTTAGTGAAATCCACAAGCCCCACCCCAACTCCTTCCATTGTTCGCCAAGTCACTCAATTACAAAAGGAAACACCTGCCTCAAATTTCAAGCACTGATTCCAAACCAAAGAAAAAACATAATAAGGCCAAGCTCAAAAAGCATGATGGGAACTGGATCTTTGTACTTTACAAAATTGTTATGAAATGCAATCTGCTATGAACCAAATGTTTACTACTTTTATTACATAGTTATAGTCTTATCACTTTGCTACTCTAACAAATAACTGGGACACACACAGACACTATATGTATATACCTACATATCAAGTATAGATGAATGAGCTTTAAAGAGATCTCCTTTACTTGAATGTTATATTTTCCTTGAGCATCGTTCGAGAAATCGTCATTGTTTTGAGGCCTTGAGCATTTGTTTCTATACATACAAAAATCACTTAAGTGAACCTCTATTACATCCTTCCCTTTTGACTACCGGTAGCTCCTGGCTATAAATACAGGTGGAAGTATTTTCCCCTCTTCACTGATGTCTTTAATTAGTTAGGTCTGACTATGCCTGTGGTTGCTTATACCACGAGAAGGAGCTGGGCTTGCCGGCATCTGGAAATGCCCATCTTTCTTTACTTCTGGTACACAAATGAGCCACCAGAAAGTAACAGGCATTTGTGAGCACAAATAGCAAATCGGAAGACAATGGGAGAAATATTAACTTGGTCTGCTGTATTCTTGTCCATCTGGACAAACCCTAAGTCACATTCACCACACTATCACAGAGCTGGTAGGATTACCGTGAGAGGGCTGTCAGAGTACCCCCCCCCCCCCAATACCCACCATGTGAAGTAAATGCAATATCAAAGTGTTATTATTCTTGGTTACATCTCTTGGCTATGTTATCCAGAAAACACTAAGTTGGAACGTCTTGTGGAATTAAAAAAAAACAAATTTGCTATTGATAGCATTGTGACCAAATATGGCTTTGTGAAATGGCTGCTTTTTATTGATAGCTCTATATGTTTTTTTTATATGAGAAAGACTTATCAAAGTACAAAAATACAAAACAAAGCAATAATCACAAAGTGTGTGCAAGCATGTTTCCTATAATGTTAAGCTCCAGCTGCTAAGATACAATGCTAGCGTCTTTTGTTAAAAGTCTCGAGCAGGAAAATGAATTTTGTATCTATTTTCATAAGATTGCTTTGTAAATATTTTTGCTATTAAAATATATTTTATAACTCTGTTAATGTGTTTTTGTACTTCTCAATTGGCTGTCTGTTCTATTGAGTATATCAAGATCTCGGTAACTGTATAAGCTCCATAGTGACATGACCAATTTTGATATGCAGCTCAAATACAGAGCAGAATAAGGGTGTTCACATTTAGGCTGCTTCAGACAAGCCTGAATTGTTTGCAGAGAGGTTAGATGGCAAACACCCAGTCTTTGGAGGAGGGAGCCAGTTTGTTTCACAAGAGCTCCAAATCATCATCGTTGTTGTTGTTGTTGTTACTACTACTATTATTATTTACCTGCCCTTCACTATCAGGTTCCCAGGCCAGGTTACAACATCAAAAACAATTGAAAACCAACCCTCAACCATAAAAAATAATGGTGCAGCCTGAATTTGCTAGGGTGTGATGGAATCCCACCCTCAAATAGTGGCAATCTGGAAGCACCCTTAGTCTATAATATTCTTAGACACAGAATTTATGCACAGTTAATTAGTAACATTATTCCCCAGTGGGCATTAGGACTAATTCATATATACTGACTCCCCAAATTTCTTCAAATTAATCTCTGTGACATCACAAATCCCATATTAGGTGTTTAATAATATGGACAATATTGCTTTTGCACACACACAGGCTTTCTAGATGCTTTGTGCACTTAAATATATGTAGGTAGGTAAAGCTATAAGGGTGAAGGACCCCTGGATGGTTACGTCCAGTCAAAGGCAGCTGTGGGGTGCAGTGTTCATCTCGCTTTCAGCCCAAAGGAGCTGGCATTTGTCCACAGACAGCTTTCCAGGTCATGTGACCAGCATGACTAAACTGCTTCTGGCACATAGAGGACCGTGATGAATGCCAGAGCGCACAGAAACACCATTTACCATCCCACTGCAGCAGTACCTACTTATCTACTTGCACTGGTATGCTTGCAAACTGCAGAAGCTGATAGAGCAACGGGAGCTCACCATGTTGCACAGATTTGAACTGCCAACCTTACGATCAGCAATCCCAAGAGGCTCGGTCGTTTAGACCACAGCGTCATCCGTGTCCCTTAAATATATGTAAAATCCTCTGGGAAAGGCCGTTTCCCTTTCCTTTGCATACCTGGATATTTTTTCCATATAAAAACCCCACTTTGGGCAAATACAAAGTATTGTTTTTCTTTATTATTAAATTTCTATACCTCCCTTCTGTTGAAAAAATGCCCTGGGGGTGCCTGCAAGCCCCCGAAACTCTGAGCGTCCTCCGGTACGCACAGCTCTGGAAAAGGCATCTCCCTTCTCTTCCAGTGCACTTCCTAGCGACATATACCAGCTGGTATATGTACACTAGTCTTCTGGCATAACACAGCAAGAAGAGTGAGACATCGTAGAGCTAACCTATTTATTTACACGCTATGTACAGACAAAACCATAATGGCGTCTGTTCTCTCCAGCTCTGAGAGAACAAACAGAAATAAAAAAGCGAAAGTACAGTGTAATAGTACCCGCAGCGGAAGAGATAGGACTGTTTTCCTTTCCCAGACTCGTTGCAGACAGGCATGTGATTTACAACAATCTCATCTGTAGCATCGGAGGAGTGAAACTGCTAACACCTTCACCAGGTTTCCAATATAAAAACACAAAAATATATACCACAGAACAAAGAAAAACAATAGTACTCTCTGGCTTAAAAGGCCAGAGATTGCTCAATTAGCCAACAAAAGCATGAGAGAAGAGGAATGTTTTTGCCTGGCGCCTAAAGATATGTAATGAAGGTGCCAGGTGAGCCTGCCTGGGGAGAGCATTCCACAAACGAGGAGCCACCACAGAAAAGGCCTGTTCTCATGGTGACAGCCTTTGGACCTCTTGTGGAGGAGGCACATAAAGAAGGGCCTCTGATGATCATTCATAGGGGGAGATGTGGTCCCTGAAGTATTGCACTCCTGAGCAATATGGTTTTCTAGAGATGATGTTTTCTACAGACAGGCCTTAGGATAAGCTTCCGTTTCAGTCTCTCACCATTCCAGCTTCCTTGTTTCTTAGACTGTGTGAATCCCTTGAACAGTTGGCCAGTCACATGACAAACACTGTCTAGATGAAGGCTCCTGCTGCAGAATTCTACACTTTGTAAAAAGCTGAGGGGAGGGGGACAATGCAAAGGGTTAATGTACACTTTTTGTTTATTAATTTCAAAAACCATTGCTTACATGTGCTTGGACCATGTTTATTTATGAGATAGATATCACTCCATAGAGCAAGGGTGGTTTTAGTTATCTGTTTGTATAAATCAGTGGTTCCCAAGTAGGGATCCAGGAACCCCTGGAGTTCTGGGGAACACACCCAGGGGGTCTGTAGCATCATCGCCTGCCAGGGGACTCACTTATCTTGTTGATTAAATTTTTCTCCCCCCCCCCCAAAAAAAACTTTGTCATTTTTACATGGTAATAAAAATTTTATGGTCTGTTTTTTAGTATACCTAAAATCCTTTGCTTATGAGGGTCTACCCCACATTTTATTCAAGAAATTGCTTTGCACAGATAACTCCCATAGAGTTATCAACATTTTCAAAAGTAGGGGATCCATGGCTTGGCTTTTGAAAAATAGGGGGTCCTCAATAATTAGCTAATGGGGAACCACTGGTGTAAGTCCTTGTAGTCAGGTGGGCAAGTTGGGTGGTTGCCCAGGGAGTGTGGGAGGCGCCAAGCAGAGCTCAACGGCAGTGATTTTTTTGCCCACATTGAGCCAGGGTGGCAAACAGGAAGTGTCTGTACCCAGCTGCCCCAGGCCTTCACAAAGCAAGAATCTTGTATGTACCAATAACCACCCAAGGTGAATGAAAGCCACCTAAGATTTCTGGAGAATAATTTCCCATGGCAGTTGCCACAGGCAAAGGTGTAGGAGTAATGTGAAGCCAGGCCTTAAGGGAAGAATCATTACTGAGTGAGTAGTGGAGAAGGCCAGCAGCAGGCCACAACCAGAAGAGAGGGAACGAGAAAGAAGTTCTGCCAGAAGCGGGTTGGAATCTGGAGGAGGTGCTCAGGAGAAATATAACCCGGTCCCTATTCCCTTATCTCCATGTAAGAAAAAAAATGAAGCACATCATATATTGGCTTCAAGGCCCCCAGCTTGATATACACACACATGCATGGCTCCTCGTAGAGGGCAGTAGCAGGGTGTCCAACATCACACCAGTGCCAGGCCACATAAACCCTCTAGTTGGCTTTGCAAAGCTGACCACAGGGCCCCTCCTAGGCTTTTATTTATCCTGGGGCCAGCCCTGTTTGTAGTAGTATGGATCAACATAGTACTATTTTTACTATAAGCAGCCTATATGAGCTTTACCCCTTAATTACAAAACAGACTATATTGAGACAGCTTTGTTGATGCCATCCTTACCTTAAGAAGCCTTTTAACTTGAGTTACCCTTACTCTCGATTACCTTTACTCTAAGTTTGACATCTGGCATCCCCAATGGGTTTTTGTGGCTATAAAGGTAAAGGGACCCCTGACCATTAGGTGCAGTCGTGGCCGACTCTGGGGTTGCGGCGCTCATCTCGCTTTATTGGCTGAGGGAGCCGGCGTACAGCTTCCGGGTCATGTGGCCAGCATGACTAAGCCACTTCTGACGAACCAGAGCAGCGCACGGAAACACCGTTTACCTTCCCGCTGGAGCGGTACCTATTTATCTACTTGCACTTCATGCTTTCAAACTGCTAGGTTGGCAGGAGCTGGGACCGAGCAATGGGAGCTCACCCCGTTGCGGGGATTCGAACCGCCGACCTTCTGATCGGCAAGTCCTAGGCTCTGTGGTTTAACTCACAGCGCCACCCGCGTCCCTTTTTGTGGCTATACGGGAACTTGTGCTAAATGGGGAACTTCAGCTTTGTGTCCCATTTTCTGTACAATGGTGTGGGCTGGAGAAAAAAGGGCTAATCCCAGGTTCAAATTATATGTCTAGATAAAATGGACATAAGGACCAAAGGTAGAACTTCATTGCTTTTAATTAGGGAGAGATACCAAAGATAACAGAGATCTTTTGCCCATGAGGCCATTTACCCCCAATCATGGCCACCTACCCCATACTTGACATAATATGTGACATCAGGTGTGGGGCAGGTGGAGAAATGGCTGGATCGACAATGATGTTGGCCTATAGGGTCGGAGACAGATAACTAGCTGGCTTGCCAGGCCAAAAAAGGTTCACCATGATATGCATGTTTCATGATGGTAAAAGTGGTAGTTTTAAATAAAGTTCTACAAATAACTTGTCAGTCTTCAACAGGGGAAGTATGTTAGATGTGCACCTGCCCCGTCTCCTGTTATCTAAGTATGTTGGTGTTCCTTTGTGGACAGGGATAGCTTAACTACTGTTATCTATGCGCTGGTAACTTCAAGGTTAGATTACTGCAATGCATTATACATAGGGCTGCCTCTGAAGATGGTTCGGAGACTTCAGCTAGTGCAGAATTCAGCGGCCAGGTTGCTCACCGGAGGAAGACGGTTTGAGCATATTACACCAATCCTGGTCCAACTGTACTGGCTACCAATTAGTTTCTGGGCCCAATTAAAAGTGCTGGTTTTGACCTATAAAGCCTCTAACAGCTCAGGACTGCAATACCTCAAGGACCACCTCTTTCCATATGAACCTACCCAGACCTTAAGATTACCTTCTTAGGCCCTTCTTCATGTGCCTCCTCCTCGAGAGGTCTGGAGGGTAGCAACACGAGAACAGACCTTCTCTGCAGTGGCTCCCCGTCTGTGGAATGCTGTCCCCAAGGAAGTTCACATAGTACCTTCATTATACAGTGGTGCCTCGCAAGACGAAATTAATCCGTTCCGCAAGTCTCTTCGTCTTGCGGTTTTTTCGTCTTGCGAAGCACGGCTATTAGCGGCTTAGCGGCTATTAACGGCTTAGCGGCTTTAAGAAAAAGGAAACAAACTCGCAAGAACTCGCAAGACGTTTCGTCTTGCGAAGCAAGCCCATAGGGAAATTCGTCTTGCGGAACGACTCAAAAAACGCAAAACCCTTTCGTCTAGCGAGTTTTTCGTCTTGCGAGGCATTCGTCTTGCGGGGCACCACTGTACACCTTTAGGCACCAGGCAAAACGTTCCTTTTTAATCAGGTCTTTGGTTGATTTGATTGACATCCTATGCCCTTTTAAAATGTGGGGTTTTTTGGCGGCGGCGGGAATTATTGGGTTGTTGTTTTTATTTTGATCATATCTTTCGTGGTTGTATATTTTGGTTTTGTTCTGTGAACTGCTCTGCGACCTCCAGGTATAGGACATTATGTAAATTCAATAAATAATAATAATAATAAATTTGTCCTCATCACTACCCAACCCAGGGAGCAAAAGGATTAATGGGCTGAGTCACCTGCTTGTTCTAAATATATTTCCAAACATACCACTGAAGAAGACACTTTGTCAAGTGAGTCCTATCTTTCACCTTGTCGTGCTCAAGTTGGTACCAGTTTCTTTGCTGCACAAACTTGTTTCAGAACGGAAACCTACATCGTTTAGCAAGTTTATACTGGTTACACAGAAGCAGTATTTTAAAAGACTGCCCTGAAAACAAACATTTCCTTGATGACAGATAACTCTGGTGACCTTTGACTAGCTTTTGTAAAGTTAAATCTATTGCACTGGTCTTCAACTGGTAGATCAGGAACCGCAAGTAGGTCCTGGCCTGATCCAAGGTGGGCCACAACAGGAGCACTACCATCATGCAAATCTATTGTAAAAGATTAAGAAATCGGTCCTCAAAAGCATGGTTGAGTTAAAAGAGGGTCCTGGGTCTGAAAAAAGGCTGAAGACACCTGATCAATTGGATCAGGTATGTGTGAAAACCCTGTGTGAGAACCCTGTTATATTAAAAAAAAAAAAAATTATTATTGTACATTTTATGGAGTGATCTGTGACATGTGGCTTCTGTTGGCCAATAGTTCTGATGTGCCAGACATTATTGAGCCTAACCTTAGGAAACTGAAATAAATAAATAAATTTTAGAAAATGTCCAGTAGCACCTTAGAGACCAACTAAGTTTATTCTGGGTATAAGCTTTTGTGTGCATGCGCACTTCGAAGTATCTGAAGAAGTGTGCATGCACACGAAAACTTATACCAAGAACAAACGTAGTTGGTCTCTAAGGTGCTACTGGACAATTTTTTAATTTGTTTATTTGTTTCGACTGCATCAAACCAACACGGCTACCTACCTGAACTTAGGAAACTGAGACCATCTTGCTTTGTGCAAATGATGTAAGTAGGCATGTCAGAGGTCAGCAACTGGGGGCGGGGCTGGTTGAAAGTTGTCTCTGTTTGAGTGTTTGCCAGCTTGCCCCTCCTCAGAGATGGATTTAGGGGAACACGACCAGTTCAGTTGCACTGGGCGTGGAGCCTTGGCATCGCACCTACACACTTGCACATCCCTCTATGGATGAAGTCATGGAAAATTCAGAGCCCCACGTACAATCCTGATTCTACAAAGAACCACTTCTAAAACCTTAGTTTGCCCTATGTGATTTATTTATTTGCCATCAGTGTGTGTGGAGCTACCCCATGAAACTTACAACTAATATTTTGACATGGGGAAAACAAGGGAGGAAAAGGGAGGTAGTATGTTGCTATTTCATGCTTTAAGCTTGGCTACACGTCGTTACAGTATGACATGGGTGGGGAGCCTGAGGGGGGGGGCATATTATTGGGCTACAGCTCCTTTTGCCGTAGACTATTGGCCATGTTGGCTGAGGCTGATGGGAACTGAAGTCCCAGCAGTATCTGAAGGACCACAAGTTCCCTGTTCCTGCAGCTGGGTATGAGATCTAAAGGGCCGTGAACCCAGACTCTTGCACATTTGCACTAAACCAAGGTTTGGCTTAGCACTGATTGCAGATTGAGTCCATGTGTGCTGGCTAGTGGATCAGCTTATCAGTATCCCTTACCTAGTCCCTTGGTGAAAAGATACAATAAGGTGCATGGGAAGTGACGCCTGAGCACCAGCAATTCCCTTTTGTTTAGCCAACAAGCTCAGGAGAGCATGGCAGTCCTATCATCCACTACTGTTTAAACTTTTGAAATCATAAATGATAGGTATAGTTCAGGTTCCCATAAAAAAATATTCTATTTAAGTGGTGTTTGTTTTCAAAATATACCTCTGGAGTGGCTGGGCAGGAGTTGCAATAAAAGGGCGAATGAAGGGGATCCAATTCTACTTGTCTTCTTGTGCTGGAATTGGGGATCAGTTCGAGAGGAGGAGGAAGCAAACACTGCAGGTTTGGAGATTGTATAGGTTTGATTACTTCATTTTCCCCACCAGGACAAGATCGCTTGTGGGTTTGAAGGCTAGAAGTGATTTGCATTTGAGAAGAAAGGCATAACCAATTACTTACCAGAGGCACTGCCTGATTTCTGGTACCTGTCCTTCTGGTAAAACACTGTCCTCATTTTGTCCCTATTTTTGTCTTTGGGGAAGGTGCTTTGGGTGTGTGTAGGTGTTTTACCTGCTGTTTTGAGAGAGGCGTCCTGAGCATTGCCAGCTTCTCTTCTGTGAAATGCGTCTTTTGTTGAGCCAAAGAGATTCTTACATTTCCAGATGTGTCCCCTGACTCAACAGGGTTGGGAATCTGTGAATTATACCAATAATACTTACCATGTGTATAGTACTTTCCAATCCACCCACTCTTTAAAAGTCTCTCCTCCCCCAGTATATACTGTATACACTGCCGTCCACTATAATGGTGGCTCCAAGTGAGTGGCAAAAGAGACATTTTTTTATTGCAGCAGACAGTAGAAGTTTAAACGTTTTATTTTTAGAAAGTGTGTCTTAGTAATTCTGTTTTATTAGAAAGACCTTAAGATCAGGGATGAGTAGTATTATATGTTTTGATGAAGTAAGCATCCAAAGTGATATTTCTTGAACTTTTTTTTAAAAAAAGGTTTGCAAGTTTTCTATATAGCTATGCAAGAAAAACTGTGTACAAGTGCCAACTTCTTTAACCATAAATTATGATTTTTGCATATTTATTATTTATTATTTACAAGTAATCCAAGATCTAACAATTACAAAAAGGTCCACTAAGACTATGAATATTTACAGAAGACAGATTATTAGTAACTATTTACTTATCATTGTTTGCAAATCTCATCATTCCAAGAGACAAAAAATAATAATAATCTGATAAAAATGGGCCAAATGGTTTTACTGAAACTTTTCAACATACAATGTAATAAAAACTAATCTAAATAAAAATAAAAATAAAAATAAAAAAGAAGAAAGAAAAGAAAAGAAAAGGAGAAAAAGGGAATAAAATAAAATATAAAGCCGTCTCCCAGAGCTAGATATTAACGCTTGTTTCATGTAGAAAAGGGTGGACCCTCCCAGCTCTCACTGGGAGCTTCCACCCTGGGAGATCTTCCCTTCCCTGCCTCTCCCACAGCGTCTTTCACCTGCCCACCATCACCTTCCTGTGGGTACCTTCATTAACCCAGAATAGAGGACATCAAAAAACAAAATGTAAGCAAAAGCATAGCAAAGGAAAACGAGAAAAGACAGGAAGAGAAAGATCATAAAAAAGAAAAAGAGAGAAGCGAGAAATAAATAAATAGGATTTCTGATTCTCTATCAACAATGTATTCAATATATTCAACAAGATTATTCAATATAATTATTCAATATAAAGATTATTCAAAATATTCAGTGTGTTCACTCCAGGATGGTATCCAGCAGTATTCCAAGGTAATATCCAGCTGTTCCTCATTCTGCTAGGCAACATTTTCCCAGTCTTCAACCCCAGACATGCCAAATTAATTCATTCCCCTTTCCACACAAAAATTCCAAAAGGGGCTTTCCAGTTGCTATTATCACTAAATGCCAAGAATAGTCTTCCTTCAGTCTGGCATGTCAGTTCACATTCCAGGTGTTTCTGACTGATAAAGCAAAAGGAGAGTTTTAGATTATTTAAAAGCCTGTTTCATATTATCCTCCAACCACTTGTGTAGCACAAGATGAGCTGGTGTCGTACATAGTCATTGTGAATATATCTGGCCAGTATTTTTGTATAATGGCGTAATGTTTGGAGTTGCAGAGGCCCTTCACTTATAATTAATGTCTCAACCAATTAATGGCTTTTATGATTGGACTACTATGCACCAAAGGTTTATCAGTGCTGGTTCCTTTTATGGTCGTGCCTGAGCTGTGATTGTAATCTTGCTCAGTATGAAACAGTGCATCATTAGCCGGATAAGAATTCATTTGCAATCATGCATGAGTGGAGTACCTTCAGTTAATAGTGCACATGCTGCCCTCTTTCAGCTGCCTTGGAGCCATGGAGAATGGCACTGCTACCCAGATGCCTAAGCAGAGCATTGATATGCCAAGCATGCCACCACCAGAGTCATCTTCTCATTATGTGCCTGTCAAGCTTGAAGAGCATGAACCTCCAGGTCTCAGTGTCAAGAAGCTCATCAAGAAAGCCAGGGAGAATTCCGGGTGCAACCGACGAAGTGTCCTTGGTGTCTTCATTAAGCTGTTTCCTGTTGTAGAGTGGCTTCCCCGCTACAGTATCAAGGAACAACTGCTTGGGGACATCATCTCCGGCCTCCTGGTTGGAATAGTTGGCATCCCTCAGTCCATCTCCTACTCCCTCCTTGCAAGTCAGGATCCCATTTACGGACTCTACACAAACTTCTTCTCTGTCATTATCTACTTTGCCATGGCTACCTCACGCCACAATTGCATTGGGACTTTCGGAGTCCTTTGCCTGATGATCGGGGAATCAGTAAACCGGCAACTGACGTTAGCAGGATACCAGTTAGAGACTGACATACCGGTGAATGCCACGTTGAATGGGACAGTTGTCTGTGACAAAAGTTGCTATGCTATCACTGTGGCAACTGCTTTAACTTTTTTGGTTGGGCTTTACCAGGTAAGATAACTTCCTGATCCTTAACACAAGTGCTCTCTTAATGTTTCGGGTGCTTAAACGCTATATTCAAACCTGCCAACACAGTTATTGCTGCAGCTGCAAAAGGAGCAAGTGAAAAAGAGAAGCTGTGCTACTGTCATGGCTAATGGTGAGCCTGACCCCTGAGAAACTGTTGCAAAATTCCTTCATCTCTCGAAGAAATTTGGTGAAATGATCCTATCACTCCCCCCCTCCCTCCGATTTCTGTGGCTAAGAGAGGCCACTTGCATACAGCTCTGGTTGGAATTAGATACGAAGTTACAAAGAGAATGGCTTCCTTTATTATAGTTTCTGAGTGATCACAGATGTGGATCTAGTTTGCACATGGCAATAGCATCAGGTGATAACTTTCCTGTAAGATAGATCAAACACCACAGGCCGAGTGGGCACATCAGCTCGCATTACTCTAAGCTCAAGTGCTTTACAATGGGGTCACTTCACACATTAAGCTGGGGCAGGTGTTAAGCATGCAAGTGTTTTACATGTATATGCATGAACCAGAATACAAGAACAGGAGATTTTCTCACAACAAGCAGAGAGTAACAGAGAACAAATGCAAGTGCTGATAATTTGCTTCTTGCACCTTCACCCAGTCAGATTAATCAATGCAACTTGCTTTCCCTTTCAGATCCTTCTAGGGGTCTTCCAACTGGGCTTCATATCCGTATATCTTTCGGAACCTCTCCTGAGTGGCTTTGTGACTGGATCCTCCCTTACCATCCTCACTTCCCAAATGAGTCTTCTGCTGGGACTGAAAATCCCTCGCCACGATGGAGTGGGCTCTCTTATCTTCACGTGGGTTGACCTATTCAGATATATTGGCAACACCAACATCTGTGACCTAGTCACCAGCCTGATTGCTCTGGTCCTCATTGTGCCAGTGAAGGAGATCAACAACTACTTTAGAGACAAAATGAAGGCTCCTTTCCCCATGGAGCTTCTGGTGGTCATTGCGGCGACCCTGCTTTCGTATTTCTTCAACTTCAACAAGAGATACAAATCTAAAATATGTGGCTCCATTCCCACTGGTTTCAAGCAACCTGCTGTACCGGATCTGAGCCTTCTTTCAAACCTGGCGGTTGATGCTCTGCCCATTGCCATCATCGGCTTTGCCATGACTATCTCGCTGGCAGAAATATTTGGCAAGAAGCATGGCTACCCAGTTCGGGCCAACCAAGAAATGATTGCCATTGGCATGGCGAACTTCGTACCATCTTTCTTCTGCTGCTTTGTCTCTAGTGCAGCCTTGACAAAGACCCTGCTGAAGGAATCCACCGGGTGCTGTACCCAGATCTCAAGCCTGGTATCTGCGTTTGTGCTGCTCCTGGTGTTGTTGTGGATTGCCCCTCTCTTCTACTCACTGCAAACCTGCATCCTGGGGGTGATCACCATCGTCAACCTCAGGGGGGCCTTGCGGAAATTTGCCGACACCCCGAAGATGTGGCGGATCAGCAAGATAGACACCGTGATCTGGTGGGTCACCATGCTGTCCTCATTACTCGTCACTACAGAGCTGGGCCTCCTCATAGGCGTCTGCTTCTCCCTCCTCTGCATCATCTTCCGCACCCAGAGGCCCCGAGCCACGCTCCTCGGCAAGGTGAACGACTCTGAAATCTACGAGGACCAGTTCACTTACAAAGAGATCAGCAGCATTGCAAATATCAAGATCTTCCGTTTTGACACCTCCCTTTACTACGCAAACAAGGACTACTTCAAAAGTTCACTTTTCCAGAAAACAGGAGTGAATCCCTCGCTGGTTGCTGCCCTGCGGCGAAAGGCTGAAGCGAAAGCAAACCTGGGCAAGAACGAAAGCTGCTTTTCTTCTAAGTTTAACTGCCTGAAGGGCACCAAGAGAGACGCTGCCAAGGTTTCGGTTTCAGATGCTCCTGGCCCAGCCATAGACATGCACACTTTAATCCTTGACTGCGGCGCCATGCAGTTTGTAGACAGCGTGGGCCTCAGTGTGCTGAAGGAGACTCGCCAGGACTACCAGAAGATTGGCATCCAGGTCCTGCTGGCCAACTGCAACCCATCCGTGCGGCATCTACTCCAGGCAGGTGGTTGGCTTACTGGGATGGAGGATACGGAGCTGCTGTCCTTCCACAGTATACATGCCGCTGTGCAGTTTGCAGAGAAACAGCACCAAACTCAACAGATGGGCAGCAAAGTGACAGGGGATGCTTTCCTTAGTCCTGAAGAAGACAATGAGACCTCAATAACACCCAGTCTGGAGGGGCAACTGTAGGCCTGGATAGAGCAGAATGTGCAAAGACTGGGAAATGGTTTCGTACTTATTTTTATTGGTGCACATGACCAATAGCTGGGAATGACCTAAAAAGGACATTGACATTCAGTTTCTTGCAGCAGGCCAAGAGGCTTTCAAGAGGACTGTTAAAACTCAGGATGGTAACAACATTATAATGCTGTAGTTTTCTCAAAGGTTTCAGTCCCTCTTTATTTACTATTACTGATTTCAGCAATTTATATACGGCTTAACTCCGCATGGCCATGGCATAAGGGTTTCCACTAGCATAATCAGGGACAGCAATCATATTTTACTCCCTTTGGATACTATGTGGATCTAAAGAGTGAAAGAAGAAAACATGTTTGAAATGATTTTCTGTTTCAGATGTAGAGTTTTGTTTTAGGTTATTTCCCTTTTCATCCCTCCCATTTTTGTCAGGTCTCAATGTCTGGGCTTGTCTCACACAGGAGTTCCTCAGAGTTTGGCTTTGCAAGTTAACAGAGTTCAAGATGGAAGGTCTACTACCCGACAGTGGATGCATTGCAGGAAGCAGGGTCAGTTTATATGCCTTTCTTTAGTGGGATTGGCTACCCTACAGATTCTCAAGTCTGCCATGCAGATCATGCAGGCTATCCTGGGAACTGGTAGCAGTTGTGCATGGATGCCCAGTGGCTTGTTGCCTAACAAAAGCATCAGTGTAGGAAAAGAGCATCAGAGCTTGGTCAGGGGTAGATACTAAAAGAAAAAGGAGCAAGGTATGACATGCTAGAGAGCACTAATGGAGTGGCATTGGTGTGTGTGGGAGGGCAAAGGGTGATGATTTTCCAGGGAGAGTGATCAGTCTTAAATTAAGAGTACATGGCGAATCTTGGCATTACAAAGCCACACCAGAAGGCTTTAGCAATCTGATGTGTCTATCTGAATACTGGAGGAATTCCTTTACTTTCTAAAAAAGACATTCCAATTTATCTTTTGACATCTATTTCCCTGGCAGTACTTCATTTCCTTTTCTCATGCACTAATGAAATCAATCAAAAACAAGACCAAAAAACCCCTTGTCTGTATATTTCATGTTTTTATATATTTCACTGTATTTATTGCATTTATATGTTACCCTTCTGTTCAAAGAATTGCATTGGCCACCAATTACCTACTAGGCTAAGTTCAAGGTGCAGGTTTTCATGTGTAAAACCCTCTACAGTTTGGGATCAGCATAACAGAAAGATCGCCACAGGCTTCATATAGCTAGTTGATCACTGTGCTCTGCATGTGAGGGCCTCCTACAGATACCATGTTATCAGAAGATCCATTTCACACAATATAGAAACCGGGTGTTTAGTGTTGTGGCACCTACACATCGGAATTCCCTCCCCTTAAATACTGGACAGGTGCCATCTCCGTTGTCTTTTTGGTGCCTACAGAATACTTTCCTCTTCCAACAGGCCTTTGAAGCTGAGATCTTTCCCAGTCTGCACCTCTATTGAAATTGTTTTAAAGATCTTTTAAACACCTTTTAAAAATTGTTATATCACTTGTTCTTTACACCCCTGGGCTCCCTTTGGAAGGAATGGTGGGATGGAAATTTAACAAATAATAGGAATTAATAATAATATATATGCCACCTTTCCTCCAAGTAGTGCAGGCACTTCCCCATTTTATTCTTTCAACAACCTTGTGTGGTAGGTTGGCTAAGAGTGACTGGCTGTTACCCAGAGAGCTTCTTTGCTGAGGGAGGATTTGATTTTCTGGTGGATGTGAGGGGGAGAAGAGATATATGCCACCCAAATACCCTGGAGGACAGGCAGAATATGGATATTATCAAAGTAATACATAACTATCTGATGCATCAATAATATTACCTTACATTGACCACCAGAGGGCAAGAGTATGTCACAAAAACGCAATCTATAGCACTAACAGAGCGACTGTTGAAGGAAGTGATCTTTTTGGGGATAAAATCTAGAGCAAGTGACAGTGAGGACTTTGTTCCAAGCAGCAATCTTAGGGCATATTAAACTTCATAAAAACAGTTATTGTTTAGCCTTCATTGAGATTTATTTCTTTGCAAACACACAGAGATAGGACGATTGCTGTATATTTCTGCCACTATCTGAACATGATTTATTTCCCAAGGGAGAATAGCACAAGTGATAAAGTACGTTCACCTCAAGGTGCTAATTTCCATCAGTTAAAAAGGGAATTATACTGAGACTGAATATATGAATATTAATATAGATGACAACACCTTAGCATTGTCACAGAAGAACATGATTGCAAGCTGTTCACTATTTTTGATTCACTGAGATTATGCCTGCTCAGGTGACATCTTCACAGTGACACTTGTGTCACACAAGGAATGTAAAACATGACATTTTCCCACCCCCTAATAGACCCCCATTTTGTTGTTCCCAAGATGTGTAGGTTTGCACTAAAGCCAAACTAACGGTGGCAATTGTATGTTACCAAAAACTGCTGGACTGGTGGGATGAGAAGGGGGTATTTTACCTTTTTTCTCTTTCCCTGCCATTGACCCTCCCAAAACAAAAATATATCTACTAAGCAGTCAGCATTTGTGGGGATGCTCCAGCCCACAGGCCAATTTCAGCCCACCAAGGGGTCCAGTTTTGCCTGTGAGGCCATTTCCCCCAAACCACACCTGCCTATCCATTAACTGACTCACAGGAATAGAGGCTTCCTTTGAAATGCATATAGCAGCTTCAGAGAGGTGGCCTTTTGTACCTATGATACTGAGAGGAAGAGTTCAATGAACTCATCCCTCTCTAGAGTCCTGAAGCTGCTCAGCCAACTTCCCAGTGGCTGCTCGCTCTCTCTCACACACACACTCATTCATATATATATATATATATGAGAATTAATTGAACCCACACAAATGTCATGTCCAGTTGGGCCTAGGTTCTGCTTCCATTGTTACTTTCACAATGCACGCCTATGCTGTTACACAGATCAATGCACAAAACAGTTTACCAGTTAAATCTAATTTTGGCCTTAAGAGCAGCACAGTATTGTATCTTATCCTTCCATGCTTCCACACCAGAAAATAGTCACCCTCCTGATGTAGTTAGAAGCATACAACGTAGGCTGCATATTCGCCATTTGTTTAAAGTACCATCGCCAACAAATCCTAGGAACTGTTGTTTATCCCACACAGAGCTGCAATTCCTACTACAGTTCACAGTATTCTTCAGCTTGAGGGATGTGCTATAGGCTTATTCCTTTGCAGGCTATCAACCACTATCAATGACTAATCCACTTCCCAGTGGGGAGGAGTTGTGGTGGACGGCGTGGCCACCCACTCCCCACCGGGGGAGGGGGGACTTTCTCCCCCATTGCCTGGGGGATCCCGGCCACATCAGAGCCCGGCCAGCCCATCCACTGGCTGGGGGAGGGGCGTGGCTGGGTCCGTTTAAATCAGAGGAGTGAGCCAGAGGGCTTCCTCTTTGGCTCGCTTCCTCAATCACCCGCCCTCCCTCCCTATTTTGCAGATTTTAGGCACTGGCCTTGCTATGGACCGCAGTTGATCACTGTTGAGGGGCCTGGTAGGAATTTTTCCACTTGGCAAATTGCCACTGGCCATTTGGTTTTTGCCTACCTCGTAGCAATCGTCACAACTTTGTTAGGGTTGCGGCTAGGCATTGTTTGACCTTGTGTGGGGAAGGGGAGGTGTGGCCATCACCTGCCCCTCCAAGCTTAAGGGTATTCTGTTAAAGGAATCCGGGGGTGTTGATCTTGTCTGAAGCCCGGGTCAGGGGCTAGGGCCATGACACGACCCCAACGGGAACACCAGGGGGAGCTCGAGTTGGTCTGCATCTACAGGGCTCCCCCTTCCAGTGGTTTACCCTTACCGGACTTCCTGCGCAGCGGGCAGGAGTCAGATATAGTCAGGTCCAATCAATGCCTAAGCCAATACCGCTCACATTCTGTAATTCAATAAAGTTGTGGCCAAATTTGCCCAATAACTTAAACCTAATATCCATGTCCTTGTGTGTGTTATTTCCCAACGAAGGGGTGGCTGCGGGGTCTTGACACGCAAGTAGCTCTACCTCCACAGAGGCATGAATGCTTCTGAATACCGGTTGCTGGACGTCACAGGAGGGGAGAGGGCTCTTTCCATGGGTCCTGCTTGCAGGTTTCCTGCAGGCATCTGGCTGGCCACTGTGAGAACAGGATGAGGGGCAGATGGGGCTTTCTCATGTTCTTATTAAAGGCACAAATTGCCTGCCTGGAGGGAAGGAGCTGAAGAATTGTCATTCTTAGGAAACTGGAGTTGGTAATAGCTCTGCAACAGAAATTGGATCAGCAGCATTTGTTGCCTCGTTTACATTGAGTTTTCGCAAGCCCCATGCTCTACTGCTGCTCAGTTTCCCCCTATTCTTCCCCCTCCCTTGGCTGCTGTAGAAGCTTCCTTCTCTCCTTACTGTAAAACCCTAAATCCTCCATCATTCACTGAGATTTATAGGCTGGCTTATTGCAAGAGTGCAGTACCTTAGACAAGATCATGAGCTCTACAAGTGGCAGCAGATTGTACAGCAGCTGTTACTTGTGTTTAGGAAGCAGCTGGGTAGATTTAAATCCTTGGAAACTTTAAAAAGTTTTGTCTCTTTCCCCCCCACCCCCCACTTTCCCAGCTGTCAGATAGAGGGTTTAAGGGGCAATATTGAGTGTGAATGTTTTAAACAACTTTAAAAATGGGATTCTTTAAAAAAAAAACTTGACAAAATATTACTAAAAACATGCTGAGTGTTTGCTGCATGAATTGTGTAAGTAAGTAGAGAAAATGAAATTTCATTCTTTGCTGGGATTGTGATGCACACAGCCCTAGAGAGCTAGTGGCACGGGTACAACATTATCCTTTCCAGTGTACCTTGTACCACACAATTGTCTTTGGTCTTTATTTTCCTTGGTGAATGGAAACCAATAAATAGGTCTGCCCCAAAACATTTGAAGGCGCAAACAGCATTCAAAGCAGGATTGCATCTAACTTGTGATACCACCATTAGCACAAATCATCATGAAATCACCATATAAAGGACGTCTGGAGGGGCTCTGTGTGATGGGTCAACCTGCTAATATCTTGACAGATATATGATTGCTACCTCCGCTCCTGTGTCTTTAACAGCACCAGCCCTTTAAATAAGCAGGTGCAGCTTCTTCTATGCCTTCATCTTAGGAAAGGCTCAAATAACAAGGTGTTAACCCTACCCAGGTAAGACAATCTGAGGCTCCTATAATTGTTGAGTAAAAAAGGGAAATTTGTTGTGTTATCCTGTATGGTTGTTTTGACTATGTTGGTTGCAGTAGAGCAAATAATACTTGTTTCTTGGTAAGGAATATCACCTTGCTCTTGAACGTGCTCAAGGATTTGTGTGTGTGTGTGTGTCCCTACATAATATTACCCATTAGAAGAAATGCTAAGGTTGTGCTGCCTTTTCTCTTCTTGCATTATATCCACCAACTTGTAAATGTGACACTTGAGGACGGGGGGAGGAATTCAGTTTGATTTACATTTTAAAGCAAGCCTACCCAATTCTTACTCCGAGAAACAAAATACAGGTATCTTTTCAAATTTGCACTTCCCTGGATTTGGTGATGCAGTTCTCCAACCAACCAATGTGTACAAAAATGCATCTATTAGGAGACAGTATGCAAAAAATGCATATATTTGAAGAAGAAAAAATGAACATGCAAAATCGCGTATAGAAATGTGTCTAGTATAAAATGATGATGATTTTTCATGATGACTTTTTAATTTTTTAAAAAAAATAACAAAATGATGTGGAAATGTGACATACTGTATTTAAGGTTGTAAAAATGAGAAATGGAGAGAAAGCAAAATGGACAGATCCATCCATCCCCATTGAAAGGTAAGCTGAAAAAGGATATGCTCATGGTACTTTTCCATCCTATGACGTATCCACTTGATTTTTAATCTCTGCTACCAGCCTTTCCTTCCTCAGGAAGCGCTTCTGTATCTTGAAAGGGTGAGTTACAGCTGCTGCATCATATTGCCCAGGCAATGATTGCAAAGTCGTGCTCATGTTAGTCACACTAGTGTCTGTGATTAACCTTAAACACAAGACAAAGTGTTCCACAAAGGAGCCTTGCTCAGCATTCGATCTTCAGTTTTGTTCAACTGGCAGCATCACAATGTGCTTCCTGCCTCAGTGTTAGCTATATCGAGTTGTGTGGACAGATGAGCTCAAGGGTGTTTGGATATGGTAATACAATGTTATCTGTAATGCGATGCATGCAAGGCTGCCTTTGATAAGTCTCTGGAAATATCATTTGGTTCAGAATGCAACATTATAGTAGAAAGGAAGCACGTTTATACCTTGGTGGGTATAATGGAACAAAAGCAATCACACAAACTTAGAAGTTCTTATGTGTTAAGTTGTATTAAGTGAAGGATGCACTTTTTTAAAAAAAAAAAATGCTTTATCACATTGATTGAATATAAATTGATGTTCTTTACTGTTTTTCTTTTTCTTGAGGCAACTGCCACACAATCTAATAGCTGAATGCTTCATGATTAAGTTGGCTGTTTATTCAAGGGAGATATTGACTAAATTGCAGCCTCACTCAACACTGGGCAAAAGGTGGGTTGCTATCACAGGAGCAAAATCAGAATTATTATTTTTCTGAAGTGAATTGTGTGTGAGCATGTCAGAGATCTGTGATGGGCTGCATTTCAAAGCCTAAAAGCAGCAAGGAGTACAGTTTAGTTCACAGAGAGACTGTTGGCAGCTTTGGAGAAAAGGCCATTTCAGTTTCAGGAATGGTATGGGGAAGAATGAAATGCCGCTTCCCAAACATCACTGACCCCCCCCCCCCCGAACAATTTGGCATTCCCCTTGCATCTATTTTTCAGCTTTAAAAAGGTTTAGCCTTAGTTTGATGCTATCAGCAGAAAACCAATTAATGGGAACTACGAAGGCAAAAATGTCCTGTTCTAGACATTGGGGAAATGTCAGGATTTTTTCCCTTTTAAACCAAGCATCACATTGCAAATGTTGCTTTACTGAAAGCATACATGTGATGCACAGCTTTTGTTGAGGAGGGTAAAAGGCAAGGCTCTTTTTACAAGCCCCTTGTAAATCCCTTTACAAGTTTCTAAGATGTAGCAGGATTGCCAGTGGGATTTACACCCAAGGTTCCCAGAGATCTTCATTTCATTTTCAGCTCAGTGCGGTGTGCATTTAGTCAAAGTTAAGCCCTGCAAAGTTCAACGGATCTTATTCCTATGTAAGTGTAAACAGCTAGGGAAGCTCATGCCAGATGGCATCCTTATCCAAGGCTCCACTTCTTGGAATTTTTTTATGGGGAGGTCATATTAATGAGCTTCTGATTCCTGCACATTTTTTTCTTACAAGGCTGATGCTTGAAACAAAAGCTGAAGGGAGCTGTTGCATTACAATTTTATTATTATTATTTTTACTAACTGGGACTCAAGGTGGCTTATGGATAAATATAGGAACAGCTAAAAGCATAGAAAAAATAATTAAAAACAATTAAACACTGATAGAATTAAAACTATTAAAAACTTAGAGATAGTTCCAATAAAAAATACCACAGCACCAGTTCCTTTCATTAAAAGCAATCACCTACCACAAAACAGTTTATTGTGTTTTCCTGACCTTTCCCAAACTGTTAATTTCTGCATTATTTTTGAGCTTCCACACAATAGGAAAATCCACTTCCAGAAATAGTGGAATATAGTGCAAGGCCACAATTTCAAAACAAGGTGGGACAAGACAAGAGGGAATAGTTTCTCCTTCTCATCCTAGAAATATATTTCTTTCTTTTCTTTTCTTTTTTGCTGTAGATACAGCTGGAGAGCACTGGAAGAAATTCAGGCAAGGTAAGCGAAGCAGAGAGACTGTCAAGACAGATTCTTATAGGGCATTTGTCAAGGAAGGAGTTGCAGTTGTTTTCCCCTGACTAATAGCACAATTCTGCACATGTCTACTCTGTGTTTCAGCACTTTCTCAAGCTGCCATACTCGTGGGAATTGCTGCCATGTGGTTTTGCTTCTGTCTGTGAATAGAACAGACGACAGGCTAGATTCTGTGTCTAATTTAACACCGCAGACTGCCAGGGTGCAGGATGTGGAAGAAATGTGTGAGCTGCCTGTCACTTGAGTGGACTACCACAAGATGGCATCATGACTTCACAATGATATTAACTGGAAAGGCCCAGCTGTCATAGACAAGGAGCATTTCCCAAAAAGCCAAGACTTCTAAGTCTCTGTGTAGTTAGCTATGGAGTTTTTGCATCATGGGAGGAAAAAAACTTCTCAACTTGTTAGTTCATGGTTGGCAGTTTATGGTTCTGTCATGCCTGCCTGGCTATCAAAGTGACTCTACAGAAAGTGTCAGGGACTGATCTCAGTGGTTATTTATTCACAAGAGAAACTGCATACTTTGAACCGTGATGATCACAATCCCTAATTTAAGAATTCCATAAACTCACTACTTTACTTTATAAGCTTGATGTGATATTATGTAAATATCACACATTCACCCAGATGCCTGAGTAATATGTGCGTTGTTACTCTTTTTTTAATGGGAAGAAGGCTACAAAAAACAAAACAAAACAAAAAACTCCACAAAAACATACTTTACTAGGTTAAATAATTTCCTTCCTGGAGTATTTTCCTGTACTTTTTCCTTATACCTGAGAAGAATTTCTAGTCTCTTGTGAACTGAAATCAAGGAGGGAATTGGTTGATACTGAGGGTTGCCACACTTTTTTTCCTGGCAGAGCTCCTATGTTTCCTTACAAGTGTGAAATGGGCATTCCATGGCACCTGTAACATTGCCAGTTCCACAGACGGAGGCAGTTTTTTCAGCCGGAACTCACTGGAACTCAGTTCTGGCACCTCTCAGGTGGGCACCATTGCCATTATAAGAGAACAAGGGAGGCATTCATGGTGAGTTCGGGCACCTCTTTTTCTAGAAAAACAGCATTGGTTAAGGTGATCCTGCCGGTAGACTAATCCCAAGTCATTAAGGGCTTTATATGTTAACAGTAGCACCTTGAATTTGGCCCAGTACGTAGAAATCAATGGAAAACCCTAGAAGCATGTGGTGTCTGCACAAAGGGGGGCCAGGGCAAGCTGTGATTTGAAGTGGCCACCATGTGACATATCTGAGAGTTATGTGAACCAAGTTCCCTGCAGCCAGTAATACCAAAAAGACGAACAACATAATAATCTTGTGACACATGGCATTGGAGAGCTTTTTTTGTTTAGTTTAGTTTTTTAAGAATTAATGTTGTATAGGCACAGAGAAGGCAGAGTTTTTGTGAGCTCTACCACCTGGTTTATCATTAGACTCACAGACACGGAAGTCCATTTCTTGCATTCGATGGTGGAGGGCCGGCAACACAAAAGGTCTTGTCTTCACAGCCCAATTAGTCTCTCTGGGTACCATTCCACTATTTTGCTTCTTAGGGAAGATGTAATACTTTTTGAGAGACAGATTGAGCAGTCGAGAGAGAGTCTGAACAGTGCTGGTTATTTTCCAGGGAGAAGCTTGCAGGAGGTCATGCATACTGCCAGAAGATAAAGCTTCCAGTTTGTCTCCTATTCAAACAATGCTCAGTTCTCCTAGTCTGAATAAGTGATCTGCATGCCAGGTTTTTTCAATAATGCCTAAGTAACTGGAATGTTCTAAACTTAGATAGATAGATTCAGAATCTCTTTCAGTGACTTTTCACCCAACTGAATTACATGTTTGCTGGGAAAGGTCCCAACAGGCTAGGAATAATTTTCTTAGTCAGCAATGGAGTTGATTGAAGTTGTAAACCTTAACCCCTTGCTCCCTGAAGCATGTAAGCAGGAAGCTGACAGTGTTAGTCTTTTTGCAAGTGAGTTCCTTCTTTCTTTACTGTCTTTCTCTGAACATCAAACTGAAAAAGGTATTTGAGAGCTGAGCTACAAGTTCCCCTGGCTAACCCTGAGCTTCAGGTAGTGAGTGATCTGTCATGTAATACATGATGAACACATTCACTTTCCGGTCCAGAGGAAATGATTTTTGGATGTCAAGTAGACGATATTATGGAAATACACTAGAGCAGGCATAGGCAACTTTCGGCCCTCCAGATGTTTTGGCCTACAATTCCCATCATCCCTGACCACTGGACCTGTTAGCTAGGGATGGTGGGAGTTGTAGGCCAAAACATCTGGAGGGCTGAAGGTTGCCTATGCCTGCACTAGAGATAGGAAGCAGGGCTATTCCACCATCTCTACTGAAATATTAGTTCCATTGAGCTCCCCTTGTCATCAGTGGTCAGCAGGCATGCCACTGGATTGCCACAGAGGGAATGATAGGAAGCAGGGCTACTCTGTCCACTCTGCTGAGGGTCTAGCTAACTTTGTCTCTTCCTGAATGGTTTGTTACAGCTTGATACAGTTTTTAGATGTAACATTTAAGAGCAAGTGCCTGAGATTGTATGCTTACTTCTTCTCCCTCATCTATTTCTCCTTTTATGTCCTGTCTCTTCAATTATAAGCCTGTAGGCAGGAACTGTCTTATTGATCTTATATAAGTTGTTCCAGGGTCTGTAGCAGTTGAATCTCTGAATGAATGGATATACCTTGTCCTGCAAATTTATATGCATGAGCACTAAGGTAGCAAGCAGTGTGCCTGTCATTTCACATGCTGCAGTTGCCAAGGTCTGTTTTAAACCAGAGATAGTCAATGTCATGCCCTCCAGATCCCAACTCCCATCATTCCTGACCACTGAGCTTGATGGGAGTTGTAGCTCACAACAACTGAATGGTAGCATATTGGCTACCCCTTCCAATGCAAGAAGCAAATTTAGTATAATTAGACCAATCGTCCAGCAATTATCCAGTAATGTTAGCTAGTCTCAGTTCTTCACAGAATGTTCAGGCTATTAAGTTAATACATGAAGAAGTGGGAGGTCTTTCCCAGCCCAAGAAGCTTCAAAATGCAAGCCAGATGGAAGCCAAGACCATAACATGCAAAATATACAGTAGGCCCTGCCACTAAGGCGAACCCTTGAAGAACCCAAGACTTTTGAAAGATTGGTGATGAAAATCAGGGAGGCAAAGCTGAGTTCCAGTCTCTATGATGGCTTGCAGGCCCATGAAAACTGAAAGGGTGATTTAAAGAAACATTTTCATATATCTTGCTTGACTGTGCAATAGGAGAACAGGAAACAAGCCATGTTGGTGTTATTTGGTGCAGGCATTACCATTTCAATTCTTGGGCAAATGTGGGTGTTGTGTTATAGATATCTGCCCAGGATGAAAAGGCTCCTGGAAATGGACGGTTGTTCACAAGCAGCTGCTGGGACTGCTGAGAAATCTGCAGTGTGGAATTCAGATAGTAGAGCCCCATGACAAAGGAAAACAACAAATCTTTTGCTATAAGCAGTTAGTACTAGGTGAGGCAATCTCCAGCTTGGGCACTCAAAGTTTCCTGTTTATCTCCAGGCACACCCTTCTCCAATTAGTTTTCTGTGTCTTCTCTGATGCTTTTGTGTCAACTGATTTCACCAAGAGCACTTTGTGCTTGGGTGTGCATTAGGTCTTTATAGGGGCCAAATAATGGGGTAAATATGACTTGGGAAGACAGGCGAACTAATGTCAGTGTACTGAAAGAAGCAAAGATCACCAGTGTTGAAGCAGTTTGTTGGACTGGTTGTATTGTTGACATGCCAGATTATCATCTTCCAAAGCAACTACTCTATTCTGAACTTAAAAATTGAAAGCATAATGCTGGTGGTCAACAAGAGAGGTTTAAAGACTCTCAAGGCAAATCTTTAAAAATGTCGTATGAACATCAACAATTGGGAAACATTGGCCTGCGAGCACTCCAATTGGAGAGCAGGCTTTACCAAAGGTGTCATGGACTTTGAAGACGTTTGAACTCAAGACGGAAGGGAGAAACGTGCTAAGAGGAAGGCACGCTTGGCAAACCCTCACCATGATCACCTCCCACCCAGAAACCTATGTCCCCACTGTGGAAAGATATGTGGATCCAGAACTGACCTCCACCATCACTTACGGATTCACTGTTAAGACCGTGTTCATGGAAGACAATCTTAGCCAGCTACAAGTGATCGCCAAAGAAGAAAAAGAAGAAATCAGGAAGATTTGAGGGTTCCCTCCCTTGAGTCAAAATATGATATAAATAAACATCCAAGCCAGATTAAGTCCCTGCAGAAAGCCTTGTGTCACTGTTCTTTCTCTTTCTTTCTTTCTTTCTTTCTTTCTTTCTTTCTTTCTTTCTGCACCAGATTCTGCTTCTTTTTCCTGCATCTCTCTCTGTTTGCAATAAGTGAGGCTGTCCAAAATGTGGCCTGCGGAGGACAGGAGAGGTCTGGATTTTATTTTATTTTATTAGTTAAAAGCTTGATTCAAGGGGTGTTTGTTTGTTTGTTTGTTTGTTTTCTTAATCCTGTATCATTCTGCTTTAGGGATGTCTAGTTGCATCCTTACTTTGTTACTTGGTGGTGTCAATGGATATTACATTAGTCACCAATACAGAGAGGAAACCACACTGGAAGCCTGGAATTCTTGGCATGGGCCTTTAAGTTCAAATTTCTGCAAATTCAGTATGCAGGAACAGCTTAGTCACCAGTCTTATGTATTTGTACTTGCATGTTAATAGTAGGGTTGCTCAGAGAGGAATCTTCTCAGTGCTGCTCTTGAAACAACAGGCTGTGTTTGATATTGTGCACACTGTGAACAGCCAATGGAAACAGGAAAACCGCTGGAATTGTTAAAACTCAATAGCCAACTAGATTAATGGGGCTGGGCAGCGAAGGGACATCTTGTAAACTGAAGGCAATTTGACCAGGTAACCAAATTTAGTTTAAATTTGCTAATCTGCAGGGCAGGTAATGCGCTACAGAAATACATATATTGCATCTGCCAATGTGCATTTTAAAATTGAATTGTGATAAAGGGTGGCTGCAACTTCTGAAAACAAATAGTGTGTCTGTGTGTGCCAAAACCCTGCACAAAGGAAAACCAAAGAGGGAGGTTTTAGGGAATTACTACAGCTCTGGCTTGTCATAACATGCTCCCAAGTGCCCTATTGGAAGGTAGATTGAGATCTCTGGATCTGGTACATCTGTTTCCCATGCTCCATCCCAGTGGTATGAAATACTCCATCTGGAACTATAAGGAGCTCTGTAAGAGCAAAAATCAAGTGTGTTGTTTCTGCAGGGTTTGGATATTTTTACCCCTACCACAAAGGGCAAGAAACATTTACCATATTTCTTCCTGAAATAAGATACTAGTAGCTGAGATATTTTGGGCAGGATTGACCTAACAAGCCCCATCGGCAGAAGCCCTGCACAGGGACTTCTGCTTATACAATGGGGCTTCCCACCCCCTCCCTCCCTCTGTACACCCTCAACCCCCTGAAATTGGCATGGGGTGGGGTTTGGAGAACCCACAGAACAGAGCAGGGGGCAGGCAAGGAAAGGAGGGATTGTTCTATTGGAACATTCCCTGATGGAATTCCCTGTTGGAACATTCCCTGATGGAATGTTCGTCATAGCACGACATTGAATTCTGCACATTTGGTGGGGGGGGGGAATCTTATTCTGCTTCATTAGAGCAAGAAGTCAACACAGAAAAGGTGTTTTAAGTTACATCTCACTCCCAAGTTATGGTGCCCTGGGGTGATGGAACACAAGATTTCAGGCAAAGCTCACAGCACTTGTAATAAGTTTGACAGCACTTCTCTCCTTATTTTAGTGTTGCAAATTGTTCTTATGCTTTTTTTGGGTGGGGGCAGCAGTCCTTACTTAATGGTGAAAGGAGGCACTGATATGCCTTAATCCCATTAGCACTGGGATTGCCCCTTTGGAGTTGATTGGCCAGTCACTGTAATAAAGGGGTCCTGCCACATTTACTCAATGTACCACTTACAGTAACAGCATCACAGCAGCGAAACTGGAGAAACAGGAATGGGCTGGTTAACTTTTACTTACACTTAGGGAGAACAAATTGTGCCTTTAATCAGTTGCTGCTCAGAGCAGTCAGGAAAGGCAGGAAAACCAGAGAATAATCTGTAAACTGCCGTAATCACGAAACTCCCATCGTATCAGTTATGAAATGCAAACAAAGACAGGCGCTTGCAAATATACTTATTGAATATACTTAAATGTACACATGCAAATATTTCTGCTTACATCAGCAGTCCTATACCTGTGCTTAGATTGAAATGTATTTCTAAGCATTGATGAGGCTGGATCTTTAAAAGCCTTAGTCCCGATGGTATATGAATGCACTGGAGGCGGGGAGAATAGAAGACTTTTAAGTTTCTTCTCTGTTACTTATTTAGTTGAAGTACATGGTTGTAATGTATACCATCCTGGAGTGTGAGCAATAGGGCAAAAGTCACACAGTTAAACCTGGTTCCCAGATTTTCTGGATGGGGCTCTGGCAAATGAGATAAACTTTTTGCAATGTATGATCTTGCCTTAGGTGGCTCGAGAAGTCACTGTGAGCCATTATCTGTGGTTGCTCCATACCTAGGCCTACTGAACCTTGAAGTGCATAATTTTTCATAGCTACTATAAGAACTTTGTTGGGAGTGGTGGTGGGGGTTTTTACTGAGCAGGAATGGCTTTCCAGGTGTTGACTTCCACCAGGCAGGTCAATGATCAAGGCTGATGGCAGTTGTAGTCCAGCAACACCTGGAGCTTTAGAGCAGGGGTCAGCAAGGTTTATCTTGCCTGGGCCAGATCAGTCACACGGAGATCCCTCTATGGGCTGGATTGTGCACATGTGTGAGCACACCTGCGCACGATTTTTGGTGTCTGTGTAGATGCGATTTTCAGTGCCGCGGAAGTGAGTACCCACGCTGTGCTGTGCCAGTTTAGTGCAGCGTGTGAGCGGGCAGCTCAGTTGGGGGCGGCTTGTGGGCCAGTCAAATGACCTGCGTGGGCTGCTTCCGGCCCATGGACCTTAGGTTGCTGACCCCTACTTTAGAGAGTAGTTTACCAAACTGTTCTCTGAATTGCTTCCTGCCCTCCTTTAAATGCTACTCCAGTGACAACTGATAGAGGGGGGGCAGATGTTTCAAGAACTGTGTGTCAAACCACTCTCTGAAGCACCTCCCAGCCTTCTACTCCTACTTCTACTTCTACTTCAGCTATGTTTAGCAGGGAGATGGGGCCTCAGAAAGGGGTTTGGCAAACTGCTTTCTGCAGTGCCGACTCCCCTCCCTCGGACGTTGTTCTTTCCTCAGCATCTTGCCTGGGCTGCCCACAATCTGCCCACCTGCTGTTCTGTTGTTTCTCTGTAGTTGGTGTGTCACTTGCCTTCAGCCATGCAAGCTGCAGTGTGACCATTTTTCTTACCCAAACACACTATAGAAAGGGAAATGTCTTTAAAGAGAGTGTTTAAAGAGAGTGCTCACTTGATGTTACTCAGTAGGGTTTGGTCAAATATCTTTGGTTTCAAGGTATTTTCTGTGAATATCATAATAATGGGCCTTTTTTTTTTTTTAATGTCCACAACTCTGACATTCCTGTAATGGATTTCTTTTCCTTTTTTGGGTGGTGGTTGTAAAAATGTATTTTAAAACCATACTGTTAAGTTCACCAGACAAAGAGCAGAAGCAAAAGCTTATCTTACTCAATGCCACCAAGATTGACACAAATAAAGATGCATATCACACATTGCGTGTGGACCTTCCAGGAGCTGAGATAATATTTAACATATCAGAACATTACTTGCCCATCTGGTGGCTTTTCAGATTTGCATGGTGCTATACATGCATCCACAATTATACATTATGAGTTCCGATCACTGCCTAAACTTCCATGCCAATATTTTCATAATGTTTCTTGGCTACTGTTAGGGAAAGGGTCTGGCCTGGCAGTTTATGTGTGAATGTTATTTGAATAGTGGTGTACAAACTGATCGGTCTGATAGAGGTAGGGAGATGTGAGCTTAAATTCCCTATTCCCAATTAAGTGGAAGCAATTTGAGCCACCGCAGTCTTGCATTCTTCAAAGTAGCAGTTTCTTAACTATGCTTATTTAGAAGCAAGTCCTATTTATTTTAGTAAGACACAGCCTCAATCCATAAATTTTGGCCTATTACTTTTTTTCTTTTCAAAGAAGATTTATTGAATATTTCAATATCAAAAAGCAAGATATATATGGCTACAAGCTATAAACAGTGAGATGAACTGATTATAGCAAACTTTTGGAACCACTCTACAGTGTTAATTTGGGGAGAGTGCTGTGTGCAACAGTTACAACATAGCACAAAATTAGACAGTGCAGACATAGTAAAGCTTTCCCCATAATTGTATTTCCATACTAGAAAAGTTTTAACCTGTTGAATTGCCCACCCTCTGACACACTACTTGGATTCTTGGCTTGAGGAAACACAAAGGGCTTTTTAAAGAAATTAGTACACTGTCTCATCATCAGTTCAAAGTATAAGATACACAAATGTGTGTCTACAAGCAGAAGTCTAAGGATACAGGGCTAGGCATGATCTAAGATGTTGTCCCAACATTTGGCACACCCCTCCCACATCAGTTTTTTTCAGGTGGCACCAAACCCCATAAGTCACTGACTCCCTCTCCTGGGTCAGCCTCTTGGCCCCCTGCTTCTGCCACACACTTGCCAGAGCACTGCCAATCCCTGACACTTTTTGGGGTTCCTTGATGGACAAGTTGATGTGTAAAGGCAGAAAGCTTAGCACTTTAATACAGCAGAACTGCACCTAAGTAACCTTCTTTAACAAAGATGTTTTCTCATTATTTTCCTAGCAGGCAGGTCTAGTTTCTATGCAAAAATGTGCAACACTTAAGCAAACCCCATCAATCTTCTTCCAGTATTCTATTACCACCTTTACCTCAGACCAGGAAACCACAGACAGTTGCTCTGTTTAATATGTTTATATTCAGACTGTGGCTTTTTAAAAAACAAGAAAACAGCTGAGGTAGATAAGCAAGAGGATGCAAGGTCAACTTTTCTGGCAGTCAGCTGTGCATATTTTCTTTTAATATCTCTCTCTCTCTCAATTCCAAGAAATAGCCCAGTATTTCTCTTCTTGAAAGCGATCAAGCTTTTGAATAGCACCAAATTGTTCCATTCCTGCTTCCTTGTATAAGAGCTGAAATAGATGTGCGTACAGAGGGCAGACTTTGCTAGAGTTTCCTATAGAAATGACATGGCACACAAAACATCCCTCAATTTTGATCGCAGAGCTCTTCAGGCTAAAATCAAAAAGCATCCTGAGCAGATGGATCCAATTGTGGCTGCCCAGCCCTGATTCATAGCCAGCCTTGGAGGGAGCACTGTCAGCTCAAAAATGAAAAGACCACCCCTCCACCCCCACCACCCCTTCACTGATCCTGTCCCACGAAGTGCTTCTTACAAGAGATTTTTCTTTTACATGTAGCATCGCTTCAGTTTAAACACATTTCTTGTGCCATCTTATGAGTGGGAAGAGGAAGGCAGAACAGTTTGTCCTCAGCAGATCTTGTTTTCCCAACTGCATTATACATGTGTTAAGAAATGTGCAAGATTCCTTCCCGTTCCATCATCTACCTGCTTAGCAAACACCCTCTAGCTTATTTTAAATTCTTACTTTGTTTAGCTGGTCAGTGATGAGAACACTTTTGTTGTTCTAGTATTCCTGCATGTTTGCCTCTCATCAGCTGCATTAGGCTAGTGTTTTATCTTTAGACTTTACCAGCAATTGACTGCTGGAACCACAAGTTAAATTCAGTTGACAAAGTAACCCGATACTTGAGTTACACCAGATGAGAGCCAATTGAAGTTGGTGGAGACCCCACTATGCCAGGAGAAAGTGAGATACATTGCCATCAACATGAAATATACACTGGCAGGACACGCCAGGGTTTCCCACACACTTTCTCCCACTCCCAAATGAAACACTATTCATTTATCCAAGCTGATTCAGTTAAATGAGAGGGCTGTTTCCATTTTCTGATTTTTTATTTTTTAAATTTTCATTCTTCTTTGACTCTCCAAGAATTGCCTCCTCCTTCTCCTTGACAGCTCCGTTGGTAGAGCATGAGGCTCTCAATTTCATAGATTTGAGCCCCATGTTGGGTAAAAGATTCCTGCACTGCAGGGGGTTGGACTAGATGAACCTTGGGGTCCCTTCGAACTCTACAATTCTGTGATTCTTCTTCTTTTTCATTTCTACTACAAGGTCATTCCTAGTTCTCCTATCTATCTTAGTCACTACACAATATTCTCTCCTTTAGATGCTGCTTCCTTATGATCCCCCACAATCCAGATCATCTAAGTTTCCTCTAGCACAGGGATGGAGGACTTTTAATCAGAAGTTGCTCAACTACAACTCCCACCATGCCTGACCATTAACTATTCTCACTTGGACTGATGGGAGTTGTAGTCCACCAACATCTGGAGGGCGAAAGCAGACTTACATTAGGCAGGCACTTTCTCTGTTCTGTTTTCAGCACCTGCTAAAAAAATATATCTCTGTTTAGGCAAGGCTACCCAGAAAAGGTAAAGCTGACCTATATTTTAACACGTGGTTTTCTTTTATAATGTATATTTTTAACAGCAGGTTTCATTTATTTATATTTTGCATATTTTAGGGTTATGGTTTACATAAGAACAGAAGAAGAGCCTGTTGGATCAGGCCAATGGCTCACCTTAGTCCAATATCCTGTTCTCACAGTAGCCAACCAGCAAGCAGGATTTGAACACAAGAGCCCCCTCACCTCCTGCCATTTCCAGCAACTGAATGAGCTTTATATTTAACAGAATACTGATTCTGCTAAATTATAATAATAATAATATAATAATAATAATAATAATAGCACAAAAGAGTCAAATTGTTGAGAACATTCCTGAAAGAGAAGGAAATTTCCTTTGACACACATAGGAGATGCAAGTTTCTCATAATCATAATCTCTATTCACGATGAGAGGGGGCTGATGGACATGATGGCAGCAGCTGGAAGGGAAGATGACTAGGCAAGACTTTGCATGCCAGGTCCCACTCATCTGGTCCCAAATCCCACGCTTTACGCAAACAAGCAATTTCTGAAATGAAGCCCGTGGTGCTGCAGGAGGACAAAGACAAAACAAATTCTGCCGAAGTCTTTCATGACTAATCAAAGCTATTATCAAACCTTCCCGGCCAAAGTGGAGGACCAAGCAGACATCCAAAGAGACCCCTTTCATTTTACTGCATGACTCAGAAAATCCAGCAAACAGGCTGGTTAACAAGCTAGCAGCTGAAAGGGTATAATGAGTGTGGGCTGTCAATTTCTCCCTTTTTCCTTTTTCTTTAGTGCATATAGCATATTTTCTTTTTGTTGCTGTTGCTCCATGTGGTGGTGCTCAAGAAGGGCTGATGATGGTTTGGCAAAGCATCGGGTATCTTGTGTCTGTGCACTTCAACTTCCTTCCTTTGCCCCTTCTGTCAGCTATGACTGGTAAAAGCAAAAACTCATGAGCTGACTCTTCAAAACTATGCATGCACACACACACCTGGTGTCAGCTCTCGGCATCACTGGGCAAATGCCTGGACTCTGAGGACCCAGCAAGGCCTACCAATGCTAGTGCCAAGTGTATTATTCCAGCCTCCTTATTGTTACTATTCCTTTACCTGGGGTTTGTAGGTAGATATGTAAGGATACAGGCTGCCCTTCAAGTGCCCTAAGCTGTAACGTGCTTGAGCAGAGAAAGGCGATGAATTGGCCTGGAAATAGATTGAGATCCAGTGCCATTGGCATAGCCCGGCATAAAATGACCATAACACCCAGTTCCAGTTACCCTGAGGGAGGGGTGAGGAGAGTTCCCTCCTTCTGGCTACTCCATAATCTAGCTTTGCATTTGTCTTGAAAAGTGCAGGCAGGCCACGTTCTGTCATATTTTCCCAGGCAATGCAATGCAAGAAGGGAATTGTGCACATTGACAGTGATTGGTGTTACTTAAGCAACTCCAAGTTTTTAATAAAACTCTTGGGACATTTTGACTTGCGCAGCCATATAGCACTGCATGTTTGCGCTCTTGCTCTCATTTGCTTGATTTCTCTGCTCCCTTGGGCCTAGAATAAATGAACACCACCAACAAAGCTATTTTTAGTCTTACTCAAGTTTAAGGTGCCTTCTTAGGATTAATGGTGGCTACCGTACAAGGAAAAAGTGATGTTAAGTATTTGCCAGCCAAATAATAGATAAAAGCATATGAATTCTGAGTTCTTTCATTGTCTGAACTTACTGAAATGTGTGTCATGCAAATCTTATTTAATTGCATGCATTGGTAGCTCAATAAGTACAACATTTTTGTAGTAATGGACCAACAGATTAGAGCAAATGTACATTTGCACATAGGCACATAGTTAGAACTGCTCTGTGTTATGTTTTATACAGAGTAATGTTTATGCAGCAAAGTGTCTCTTCCATGCTGCCAGACCTGTATTGATGTAACATACATTGTTATTTTTAATAATCTTTCTTTCACTTGTACTTCTCAGATACCACAAAACTCCCTCATTTTGCAACAAATGGATATCTAGCGCTTTCTCATTCTAATGGTGATCATCTGCTTCCTTTAAAAAAATGGGGGTGGAAAAGAAGAGAAGGGAGATGAAAAGCTTGTGCAAATGGCTTGTCACATCAAAATAAAATTCTTGGGGCATTCCCAACAGTTGCTGCGCCAAATGAATTTCAGCAGGAAGCACCTCATGGAATATGTTTCTACTATCCTTGTCTTGGCACAGTGATAACTTTGCAGCTAAAATAATCATCCTTTTGTACTGGCAGAGCTTGGCACAGGAAGCAGCATCCTTACCTGCAGATTGAAAATGATCAGAGGTGCTGATAATCTCCCATAGTGACAGACTAGATGCCTCTGGGAAGCCCACAAGCAGGGCTTTAAGACAGCAGGCCTTTCCCACTATTGTCCCCCAGTAGCTGGCATTCAGAGGATGCTTCTGCAGGTAGCAAATAACCATCATGGCTAGTAGCCATGGATAGCCTTACCCTTCTACATATTTGTCTAAAATCCTTAGACTAGGGATGTCTAAAATCCTTAGACATAGGAAACCTATGCCTTTCCAGGTGTGTCGGACTACATTATCCCTCATCATTGGCCATGTTGGTTGGGGCTGATGGGAGTTGGAGTCCACCAACATTGGGGGAGCAGTACAGATTTCCTATCCCTAAGATTCTTTACATTGCTCAATCTTATCATAGAATTGTAGAGTAGGAAGGGACCTCTGGGGACCATTGAGTTCAACCCCCTTTAATGCAGGAACCTCAATGAAAGCATCCATGGCAGATAGCCATCCAACTTCTGCTTAAAAACCTCCAATGAAGGAGAGTCCACAACATCCCAAGGGAGTCCATTCCACACTCAAACAGCTCTTACTGTCACAATGCCGTTCCCGGTGTTTAGTCAGAATTTCCTTTCTTGTAACTTGAATCCTTTGGTTCGGGTCCTAGTCTCTAGAGCAGGAGAAAACAACTTTGCTCCATCTTCCATGTGACAGCCCTTTAGATATTTGATGGTGGCTATCATATATCCTCTTAGTCTCCTCTTATCAAGGCTAAATACACCCAACTCCCTGAACCGTTCCTCATAAGGCTTGGTTTCCAGATACTTTATCATTTTAGGCATGCTTGCTTGCTTACTTGGAAATAAGTACCATTGAATTTAAAGGGGCTTATTCTGAATAAGTGATTGTGGGACTGCAGCCTCAGATAAGGTTAAGTCAAGATCTCTTAAGTAAGAATAATGTAAAATCAGTGTAAACATAATGGAGATGAAACAGTGGTACATATGGATTTTGCTCTTGGTTGGGTAATGCCAAGAATATATTACTGTATTTTCTGTGCACTGATGTAAGTGGCACACCAGCTTCCAGAGCCATTGTAGAGAGCCAGTCAATATATTGTTGGAGTGGAGCCCCTTCTAATTCCTGGATCCCGAAAGGATTAAAATGTAACGAAGGATTCCATTGCTGGAATAGCCAGTCCAGCTTCATGGTAATAGCCTCCTAACTATGAGTCCTTAAGATAACAAAGCAAGTGGCTCTGTGCCAGAACACAAATGGGTGGGTCCCCCACCCTCAGCTGTCTGTTAGTGGGAAGGACAAAGCCAAGAGTCAAGGTGTACGTGTGTGTGTATGAGACAGAGCTAGTGGCTAGAAGCAGGCTAGGCAGCTGAATGACAGAACCAAGCCTGATTTCTGCTGGGATCCAAGGCTGTGGCTATGGGAGAAGCAGGACCTTCTTGGGGTGTTAATGATGTGAGCACCTCCATCGTAGGCTCAGGTTGTATATATGTGGAAATAAACCATCATAAAGACACCACAGTCTCCGCTGTCCCTCATTTTGAGAAAACCAGACTCTGGGTAAGTGCCTGGGACCCCTGGAATCTTCCACTGCTCAGAGATTGGGGTGGCATGAAACAATATATATATTTTTCCTGAATAGGGCAGGGGTAAGATAGAGAAATGGAGAATGCTCTGGTGCTATTTCCCTCTCCTTGCACTTTAGTGGGATGTGTGGGAAAGAGCACAATGAGAACTAGCTCTGTTTGCAATCGGCTATATATCATGTGAGTGTTGGACCTTCTGCTGATCATTCTTCCTGGTTCCGCATTTTGGCTCATCTCATTTCCTGTTCAGAAAACACCTTCCAAATTATATGTACTACAGTAATTAATAATTAACAACCAATTAACGGTGCTGATGCTTTTAAGAGGTAGCTATAAAAGATTAATGAGTGACTTAATAGAGATTTCATATTTTTATAAGTCTGCCACTGCAGCTTCCTGGGAAGTCCTTTAACGATAATTCACTGGTGTATGTATCACCTTTGACAAAACCATCTGTAATCTATTTTACTACAACATACTGTGATTAATAGCTGTGTATAACTGGGAAGGCTCTATAAATAAACATAATCTTGTATTATGTCTCTGTATCAGTACATTTGCCTGACTTCATTCAAGGATCTATAAAGTGCTTTAGAGAAATTATGAACGTGGAAGTGGATCGTATTTTATTTTGCTGTTTTCCCTGAGTAACAGTTTATATAATCAGGAGAATCAAATGTTATGCATTGACTAGATTATTATTTTAGTGTGCAGCTTGTATGCAAATATGTTGAAGCACTAGAGTCTAGGCCCTATAGCATAAAGTGTGGCACTCCAGGAAAACTTTGTCACATGGTTCTGATGATATTTAAAGTGACCTAAGAGGAAAGGAAGGGAGTGGCCTTTGCTATTTCTTCCAAGGTTCTGATTCTAATTTGAGCTCCCTTTCTCTTAGAGCCTTGTCCCAGCTCCAGCTATGAGCCAAAACAAGGAAGGGTTAAAAAGTTTCCCCTTTCTCACCCTTTCAGTGTCTTAGACAGTAGAGCGAATAATAAAGTCAATAATAAATTAAGAGCACCTTCTTCAGTTGGTTAGAGTGTGTTGTTGACAATGCCAAGGTTGCAGGTTCAATCCCTGTATGGGGCAGCATTGCAGGGGGTTGGACTAGATGATCCTCAGGGTCCCTTCCAACTCTATGATTCTGTGATTCTCCTGTCATCAATTCTGTACCTACTATTAAGGCATCTGATAGAACATTGATGTCTTTTTCTTCTGGCCTTTTATGCTCATCCCATGTAAAGGACACTGGAGGGTTATACATGTTTGTTACCCATCTGGCGGATAGTGAAATTCAGCTAATTAAAACCTGTCAGAGTCTCAGAAGTCAACTGGAGCAGCCTTCACTGTTGGCCTTTCAACTTCCATTTCAAATGAATTTGGACAGTTGAACTGACTGTTTTGCTAGCACAACCAGAGACTCTTGCCCTGATCTCTCTGGGATTTTCTGGCTGACAGCTGGTGGCTTGAGACATATACAAAAACTCGGCTTTGAGATTCCCTACCTCTAAATGGCCTAGATACAGCACAGTGCTGCCAGATGGCTGACATGTTGATTGAAGACTGGCTGTTTTGAGTCAAGAGCCAATGTTGTGGCTCCAGCACAAGGGCTGCCCGCTTGTCGGTCATGGGCAGCATGTGCCCCCAATGAGGTTTATTTCTGGCAGACTATCTTATGTTTTATTTTTACTTATGTTCCCATGATTGCAAAAACAATTTTCATTGGCAGCGGTCAAAAAGTATCAGTGCCAAACCAGTTGCTCAGCTTGCTCATCGGGTCAGAATATTCAGTTCCACACTTTTTAGGGCATATCCGTGTTCCTACTGAATTTCAAACCTGAAAGTTCTGGACTGCCTGATTCCTTATGTTTCTGCCCAATCATGGAGAGATTCAAGGGAGTCACTGCTAGTGGTCCCCCATTGCTTGAATGCACAACTCATACCAACCAGGAGTCATGCATTCAGTATCGTGGGCCCAATTTTATAGAACTCCCTTCCAGCTGAGGTCAGAAAGATCGGAACTGAACTTAAAAAACACCAGCAGGCATTTAAACTGAATACTGATATTATGGTTTCAACTGCTTTGTTGTTTATTGCATTGTTTTTTCACTTGTACACTGTTTAGAAATGATTGTAATTAAATAGTATATACATACATTGCTGAAATAAAAAGTATATGTTAATCGCTTTGGAAATGAATATATGTAAACACTAAGGTCTGATGCTTCCAAAGCAAATATTGTACGCGCACACACACACATATCACTACACTACATATCAATATAGGATGATGATGATGAATTAAATTTCCATACCTCCCTTCAACTGAAGATCACAGGGCAGTATACAATATAAAAACACCAAAATACATACCACAATAACAAACAAAAGCAATACCCCCAGCCATTTTAAAAGGCTATAGATTGTTTAATTAGCCAAAGGCTTGGGAGAAGAGGAATGCTTTTGCTTGGCACCTAAAGATATGTAATGAAGGCACCAGGTGAGCCTCCCTGGGGAGAGGAGTCCACAAGCAAGGAGTCACCACAGAAAAGGCCTGTTCTTGTGTTGCCGCCCTCCAGACCTCTCTCAGAGGAGGCATATGAAGAAGGGCCTCAGATGATGATCGCAGGGTCAAGATTGGTTTATATGGGGAGAGGCAGTCCTTGAGGTATTGCAGTCTAATATGGGTATGGTATAAAGAGCTCCATTTACAAGGCCTGTTGCAAGAGAAATATCTTTAGCAGGAACCAAAAGGACAATAGAGACTATTACAGTAGTTTTATATAGATATAATGCTTTGTACTCAAAGCATGCACCAACTCTGTAATCTGTAGGCAAAGTATCTGTAGGCAAATATTGTGTATGACTGAAGTGGGATTTGATTCAAGGACATCCTGGTTCCCGTTCCCATCCTCTTAAGTGCAACATTAGCTCTTGCCTGACACAAATCAGGCAGCTCAGATTAATATCCCATTCGGAATATTCCCTCTAGACAACATTTTGCAGCCAAAATGCCAGTGGAGATGTTTTCCCTTCCTCATTCCTATACTTTTCCAAACCACATGTGCTCAATTGGGTCAGCTTTAACAGGCATCAATTGCTTTTTAGTTGCCTGAAATAGTAGCCTAATTAAACAAGTTGATTTTAAGCAAAATCCTTGGACAAGATACTTATACATTCATTTTATGTTTCTGCGCCCGTAACCTTAAAAAACAGACTGCATAGTACATCTTTGTAAAAAATGTATCAGTAAGAACAAATGAAGTATCTAGCTGGGTCAGACCAAAGATCCAGCACCCTGCTTCCCATGGGAGCCAACAAGATGTCTCTGGGAAGCCCACAATAGTTGGATCAGGTGAAATAGGAAGTCTGTATCACAAAAGTGGCAAGCACACACTGATACAAATGTATTCACTCAAATAAACAGTGAAAGGAAGCCACAAGCATCTCGTATGCATTGAGTGCCCAGAAATGGCATTCTCTTTGATCAACCACTGCAACTACAGCCAACAAGCAACTTGGGGTGCAATTTGGTATCTGCAGGCTGAGTGGCTGTACGATCTGGGAGAAGCTCTGCTATATGGGCAAAACTTATGATATGCTGTCAACATAGAGATACATCAGCAGAACTCGCCCAATAGACCAGCAGAGCAGCCAAAATGGGATGCAGAGTTGGGTGGGGTAGGTGGCATGGAGGAGTACACTTATGCCAAGTCCTGTGCACCTTCAATCCTTTGCCACCCACCATTGATGGCAGAACTTTACACCCATCCTCAACCTGGTGCAAGGAATTCCTCTCCCACTGAATTCAATGGAGGGGGGGGGAATTAAGTAGTCTCAGATCACATCCTACCCCGTCCCCCTTGGCAGTGCTTACGATAGGACAGAACTCAACACACAATCACAGCACAGCACCACCAGTATATCAGGAAGCGAGATGACAGGGTGTGCAGCACGGGGGCAATATCAGATGGAGTAGAGATGCTATGGTGTTGTCTTGCATGCTCTCTCTCTCTCTGTGTGTGTGTATTTGTGTGTGTGTGCAGTGCTGCTACGTGTGTGCTGGGGACATTTTCCCATTGCAGTGAGGTCACTGGCTACGTCTTTTTTGGGTGTTTGTGATGACATGTAGAAACTATGTATAACAATGCAAGTTCATGCACAACAGCTACACCAGTGTCCTGGCCTATAAGGTTCCTCTTAACAGACATTCTACTACCCATGTAGTTCCCATGTCATTCAGATAAGGCTGCATTCCGATTGCTAACCTGACTGTATCCTAGAATGATTATTTACATGTCACCAAAGAAAGATGGCAAAAGGTAGCACAGATGTGAATAAAACCTTTGTGCTAATTTATATTGTTACATGCCACCTGCAAGCCCTGCTGAGCGGTAGCAAGATTCCAGGGGGTTCCAGGCACTCACCAGGGTCGTGTTTCGGTTGGGGAAATCAAGGCACAGTGGAGAATAGTTACTTTAAGAAATATGGTTTCTTTTACATATACTTAACCTAAGGCCTTCAGTGGAAGGGGAACAGAACATTATACCCCAAAGCTGAAAATTGAAGTGTACTTATCAGAAAATAAGTCTTATTTAAATGGATTGTCTTCCAGGTAAATTTGGCTAGGATCATGATGTAGGAAAGACTCCTAGCAGAATATTGGCTTGCGGTGAGCCACAAATACTGAGAACACACCAGAGTTTCTAATCCACCAGATAATTTGCCTCAGTTCTAGAGATCATGTAGAGCAGGGACAGGGAACCAGTGGGTCTACATATGACTACAGCTACCATCCTTGACTACAGCTATCATCCTTGACCATTTGCCTTGTTGGCTGGGGCAGATGGGAGCTGAGTCCAGCAATAGCTGGAAGGCTACAAGTTTCTGTTCCTGATGTAGAGGCAGAAGCTTGTGACCAAAGAGTCTCCCAGGGTGCTACTATTATAAAATTGGGTAGGTGCATCAACAAGCAGAAACAAGGAGCCTGCAAGCGTGGGTGCATGTGGTCCAAAAGGACAAGAGAGTCAACACCCTTAGAAGAAGGAACTGAGTAATGCAAAATTATAGTGATGTGCTCAGTGAATTGAGATATAAAGGCAGAGTTCCAAGCTGTACATATTTATACCTTGGCAGGGAGCCACTGCTCTATACAGCAGGTGTCAAAGCACGTGTCTCTCTTCGAACATGTGTCTTAGAGGTGCTTCTTCTTGCTTAAGGAGATAACTGTGCATCTTCTTAGGAGCAGAGTGTGCCCTGCCAAGATGCCCATGTTACACCAAACCATGCAAATCATGGTTGTTAACCGAAGAGCTTTATCTCAGAAAACAGACATGAAAAAGCCGTTATAATCTGAACTCTCCTTTTGTTTAATTGTTGGTTGGGACACAGTTTGCTATAGCCCTTGGCTTTCAGTTAAGGAAAAAACTTTCCATGACAACACCATTACCATATATAATTCCTATGGCAAAATAATATTAATCCCAGCAGGTACGTCTGTGAGCTGCCAAAACCTGACCTCCCATGCTATTCTTTTGTCTCCTTTAGGCCCGATGGTGATTCTGAACCCCTCCAGATATTGTTGGGCTCCAACTTCCATCAGCACCAGCCAGCATGGCCAAAAGGAACATGGGAAGCTGCATCAGAGTGAGACAGACCATTGCTCGATTTAGCTCAGTATTGTCTACACTGATGGACAGATGCTCTCTGACCTTTCAGGAAGTGGCCTGTCACCAGAGGTTGGACATGGGACCTTTTTTGCATGTGCAGCAGGTGCTCTTCCATTGAGCTACAGGCCAGGAACGTCTGGAAGACCGCAGATCCCCCAACCTATTTTAGGCTGTAGCCTAAAGTAAAGAGCCCCTTGTTGCTGGCATCTGTCTGTCTCAAAAGCAGTACTGTAGCTATGGGGGCGGCTAGCTGGCTTTTTTGCCCCGGATGAAGCCTCCAGAGGGGTGCCATAGAGGCTCCTGGGTGAAATAAAACCTAGTTTTGCCCTTCTCAAAAGACAATGGAGTGCACCTCTGGGGTGAAATCAAACCGCTGTGTTAGCAGCAGCAAAGTGAGCTTCCTGGGGCACAAGCCTGGGCAGTGTGTATGGAGGTCCTGGGCTGCCCAGGGACAAGACTTCCCTCTTGGGCTCACTGATGTGGTCCAAAGGAAAGCAGAGCAATACGCTTGGCACCAGCTTGGCTACGGGAGTTGACAGGAGGCATACAAGATGCCATCCAACCACTTTAGGGACTCCACTCCGGATTTGTGTTGGGTTTACTCCCTAGTCCTTCCTTGTCCTGAAGATTCCTCATTACTTTGGGGGTACACCTGCAGGGCAGGAAAAAGTTCGGCTTTCTCTGGGCTCGCAGTACCGCGCTGCTGAGAGAAGCAGCCCCTCCTGCTGCCTGTCCTCCGGCTCTGCAGCCAATTAAAGCGCAGGCCTGGGACCGAGAAGCAACTCCCGGCTGGAGGGACTCGGCGGCCAGGTGTCTGCGGTTGACTGGAAAGCGCGCGCATTCCCACGCCGGCCGCCGCTTGGGAAGCCCTAGGCGAGATCAGCAGCACCTGTTGCCACGGACGGTTTGACCCGCGGCGTGCGGAGGAGGCAGAGGCGCTTCCACGAGACTTGGCTGCGCGGTCGCCCGCGTGTTCCACGAGCGCGAAGGGAAACGCAGAAAACTCCGCGGAGTCCTTTCTTGCGCCGCAGGTGGGGCAGCTGCCTCGCTCCCCCCGCCTCCGCATCGTGATATAAAGAGAAGAGAGGCTTCCGAACAGGCGCCTTTTCCTTCTCTCCAGAGAGAGAGCGCTCGCTCGCTCGCGCGCGCAACCCTGCAGCGTTCCGTAGCGCAAGCCGGGGAAGCGCCTGGTTTCCCTCGTGGCCGAGTTGCTCTGCGGCTCCCCACGGATTATTCTTCCTCCGCCGTTTCCCCCTCTGGAGCGGAGGAAGGCGCCCGGCGGGGAGCCCGCTCTGATTGGCTGCCACTGACTGGCCCGGCGCAAAGCAGGCAGCGCGCTTCCTACCTAAGAAAGGCAGCTGGAGGGAAAGCGGGAGAAGCCGGCTGCCTCAGAGAGAGGAGAGGAGAGGAGAGGAGAGGAGGCAGCCCGTCCGTGAAGGAGCTTGAAGGTCTGCTCTGCGCGGGCTTTCCCTTCGCTTCATCCCAGGACAGCAACTTCACTGAAGCGGCGGAGGGGCGCGCAAAGTGTTAGCAGGCGGCAGCCGCGGCGGCTGAGCGGCTTTGACTTCCCTCCGCGGCGCCGGATAGTGAGAGAAAGAAGCGGGACGGAGCGAATGGTCGAGGGGGCGCGCTCCTTCCCCGCCCTGCGAGACGCCCGCCTCGCCTCTACCGGGAGGAGACGACGGCGCGAAGAGCCGCCGCGGAGCAGATGCAGCCGACCACGTGAGCAGCGGGGCAGCTGGACCATGGTGGGGGCGTCCGGGCTGCTCTCCCTGCAATGGTGAGACGTCGCTCCTGCTGGGTTGCCCTTGCGCGCGCGCGCGCGCCGGCTTGCACGCCTCCCAGTCTCCCCAGTTGCTTTATTTCCGATCGCTGCTTTATTTTATCTCTGGACCTCTTTTCCAACAAGGAAAGTAAGCCAGAGTTGTCTCTCCACCCCCCTCATGCTCTGCCAGGCTGCCTAGGGATGATGAGGTATTCTGCATATGTTCAGAGGCACTCTTGCGTCTACTAATACCGGTTCGCAGGGCTAAAAACAATCCCCCATTGGCATGCACGCTGCTGATAGATTCTCCGTAGCAACTTCCAGGAAACCTATCTTTCGAAGGCATGTTCGTACACGCACTATCGGGTGGTTCTGGGTCGCCTGCCTCCAGATAGTGCCTCGAAGTAATTTGCTAGAGTAGAGGACTCTTAAAAAGAAGGCAGCCTTCCTGCTGGAAAATATAACAATACCTGGGAAGCAGCCCAACGTAAATAATCCGGATCAGAAGAAATATAACCTTTGTCTGAAAGAGGGTGTCAAAAACAAAAGTTTCCTGCCTCTCCAAATGCGTCCACCGAATTAATAGCTAGGTGATGCTAGAGAGTTTATACTTTCTGCTAGAGGTAGGTAAAGGAACGTGGCAGAACTTTGAACTTTGCTTTATTATTGCTTTGTTTTGCTCCATAATTTCTTACCTGGTCAGAGAGGGAAGTTCTGTATTGGCAACCCCCCCCCCCCCCGGTGATGTAATAGATATCTTCTGAAGTAACGGTACATTAGAAAGGTTTTTTTTTCCTTCGAAAGGAATAATAAAAGGCATGACTATCAAAAGCAAAAGTTTCCTGCCAGTGGAAATGCATACTGACCAAGTAACTAGGTGATGTTGTAGTATCTACGGTGTGTGTTAGTTATGTAAAGAGGAACGTGAAAAAGAGGAACCCGAGGAAACGTTGAACTGTGTTTGATTAGTGCTTTGGTTTGCTCTGTAATTACTTATAAGGAAGTTGTGTATTGGCAAGGGGCTGCCCCAGGTAATAATAGATAGCCTCTGATGTAAGTTAGAAACCTTTACTTCACTGCTACTGAATACTGGGCATGGTGCAATCGGATGGAGGGTAGGCAACAAAGCACAAGTATCCTTTAAGAGGTAGAAAGTGAGGGGAGGAGGTGGGCAGGAACGAAGCTGGGGTTGGGGTTGGGATGGTGAGTGTCCTGTATGCTTTTATGGTAGTGAGGTTCACAGCATTGTGGAAGATGTTTCTTTTACTTAACAGAACAGTGGATGGAAGAAAGAGCAGTGTATGTTAATGGAGAAGGGCTGCAGTTTCTTGGAGCTACCTAGGATTAAACTGCAGCAAAGTAAATAACTCATTGCAGTCAGTTTTGCCTTGCTATTAAGCACAGAAAAGTAAGTGTGTGTGTGTGTGTGTGTGTGTGTGTGTATAATATATAGGGAGGGGGAGCCAGTTCATGAATGCGAGAAAAGACACACAAATGAACTGAACTTAAAAATTCAACATAGAACACATTGGATTCAATAATATGCTGTACCACACAGCGACACAAGTAGTCGTCTTAGGTTTCCATTTATTAAGGGAGCAACTTTACCACCACAGGATTTGAGAGCCATAGCTGTCATACTTTTCATGTTACAAGTATAGGATCATATCTTAAATGCAAATATGAATTTATGTAATTGAAATTGCTTTGCAATTTCAAATCATTTTCAGTAAAAAAATTATTTGCATTTTTAAAACATGTAGTTTTGTATCTGTGAATATTGATATAGTCACATAAGTGAAGGGATTATTTATTTTAAGGCCAGGTGCACACATCACATTCAAATGGCTTGTTTTTCCACCGTGCCATTATTGTAGGTGTCCAGCTACACACATACACATTCAGTTACAAAATTTTTCAAGAACAATTTTTGTGTTTATTTGCACTCACTTTTTAAACTCTTTTTATTGATGCTTTCCTATAGTAATGACTCTGCTAACATTACAGTATGATCCTGTGCATGTCTACTCTGCAATAAGATCCACCAAATTCAATGGTCCTTTCTCATTAGTAAGTATAGGTTTGTCACTTAAGTGACATTTTGATGATGCTTGGACAAGTGAAACAGCTTTTTTCTCTACTGAACTGCCAATCAGCAGTAGAGAAAAGTGGAACTGGAAGAACATTTCTGGATATGTGCCAGCAAGGAATTTTCTGCTGAGCTCTGTTTGAACTGGTATATTTCTGTGGATTGGTAGTTGCTTGAAGGCTTAAGCATTTCGTATGCATAACAATTTCATTTTCTTTGGCTGCTGCTAATGATGAGTAGATCTCTCCAGAATTTCCAGACTTGCATATCTAAGAGCAAGGTGTCACAGCCTTTCCTCAAACTACTTGCAGCTTAATACTCAAATCAGCACATAGTTAGATCATAGGACTTTAGCTGCTGTTTTATCTGACTTGTCTGCTCCTTTAAGTAGCTGCTGAATTAATATAAAACACTGTTCCTTCACTGCATAGGATTTTCCTATGACAAGGGGTATACTCAGTTGTTCTTTTAGCTTGCTGGCAAGAAAACTTGCTTCCCTCCCTCAAGGTTTGCATATCTGAAGAATTTCTTGAAAACTTCAAAAGTTGCAGTTTTCCCCACACACCATAACTAAGCAATAGGATGCAAATATGATAAATAAATAAATCTCTGTAGTTAGTCATTATTGATTCCATTTTATAGACTGGGTTCACTGAAGCCCAGAGTAATTTAACTGAGGCTATCTTCTGAACTTGTGGCTGAATGGAGAGGTTTGAACTCGGAACCCATGGTTCCCAAGTCAGTGCACCAATGACCAATGTACACTTATGCAAAGAGTCAGATGAAAAAATAGGCTGACTTTTTGTGATAGCATGGGATGTCCAATCAGTGGGAGAAAAGACAAGGGAGACACAAAGAGATGAACCTAGTACAAAGATAAGCACCATGGTGGCATACAAGGAATATCTGCCATCACAATTTTGTGAGGACACTTACACTTCTTCAGGTTGGGGCAGTTATCGCAGTGATGCCTCTGCTTGTTTGATGTTTTTTCAGTGAAAACTAACCACAGAGAAAGTCAACTTAAAAGTGACACTAGTTTACTATGCTATTAGCTCATATTCAGTGTGGACAATACTAAGCTAGAAAAACCAGTGGCCTGACTTAAAATAAGGCACCTTCCTGTGGCACTTCCTAGGCACATGAGTAGTTAACGGAGAACACTCTGTGAATGCTGCCTGTCTGTAGACTGAGCAGTGAAAGTGTATTCTGCTAATGGATCTTTCATTAGAGTTTGAATTATTGGCGCACTGGGGGGGCGGGATCTGGAAAGTCTTATTAGTATCTTTCTTCGGAGGCATCTTAAATAACCCTCCAGCAATGCAACGAAATAGAACTCGGAGTCACTGAAAAAAATCGAATGCCTGGGTATTGCAGCTGCTGTTCTGTAGCCATCATTAGATAAACCCCTCCTCATTTCTTTAGACCTTGGTACCCAAACTAGGTCCACTGGAAAGGTAGAAGAAACCGGCTTGAAGCATATGATGCCACTTGCTTTAGAAACAAAGTTATTTAAAACACTCTACGTCCTCTGGTTTGTGAGTGAGCCGGAGAGAGCTTCTGTGTTACTGTTACTGTTATTTTTAACCCTCCTTTTACTCTAAGGTTTCAAATGTAAAACACAAAATTTAAAAGAATTTAAAATAGCTAACAGCAGCACAGGTACTTAGTATTTCATATGTGGAATCGCCAATTAAACTGTGTGTGTTTGTGTGTTTGTTCAGAAGTAGCAGCTTCACCTTCTGTTTACCTGAATACTTATTGCTGTCTTTCACCTCCTGGGTTCACTGCTGGAAATTTCTGCAGGTTATCCATAAGGCAAAGGTGCGGCTCACCATTTGGCAATGGCTGGGATAACAGTGACTCTTGCTCCTTGGGAAACATGGAGGCCGTTTTCCTTGGTAAGGTTCCTGGGGCAGATGGAAAGGCTCCAAAGCTCCTTCATGGAATTGGCTATAGTTGCATCTCTGATGGGAAAGCTTGTTGGAGTTAGTCTCTAATATAAAAAGCTTTGCATTCTGCAGGAAGCTGTGAAATACCAAGGGACAAGACGGGAGTACAAATTGTAAAATATCTTAGTGCTGGAACTAGGCAGCTGTTGGCTAATATTATACACACCATTTTTCAAGGTGAAAATACCAGGTAGAGATATCATCTCTCTCACACACCCTTGGTGTTCTCTCCTGAAAGGAAAATCATGCTGTTTGTGTTCTCTCTCTCTCTCTCTCTCTCTCTCTCTCTCTCTCGCAGGATAGTCTTATAGCAAGATTGTTGCCATGACGTTTGGTCGAAAAAGGGAAGCAATTTTTTAATGTTTTACCGGGTGTTGGAATAAATACTTGTTTACATTGTAATTTCTGTATGGAGTTTTCAGTGTGTGAATGTTTGTGGGTATACACAATATAAATCCTGGTTTTCATAACTTTATGAAATAACTATACTACTGGGAATAGGAGTTTCCCCTTTCCTTTCAATTTCAAATGGACTTATTATTTCTGAGCTTTTCATACATTTTTTTACAGGTGGTTGTTGTTGGTGGAAATAGGGCTTTTTCTGTGGGGTTTTTTTTTGGGGGGGGGGGGAATGGAAATGCTTCCTTGCAAGACTTCCACTATGCCACCTGAACTTCCCTACAGTGTTCCCCCTCCTCCCCTACTTGCAAGCATCCATCCCCACAATTTACCTTCCAATAGCAGTTGCAGAAGCTATACATACGCATGTGTATGAGGCTGCTCCACTGCCCTTCAGTAGACCCCAAAGTTTTACCCACAGAAAGTACCCAGTGCAAAGAATCATAGGGTCTTTGTTCATTTGTTGGAATTGTGGTTTACCAGGGCTTCCAGGTCCTTAGTAAGGATTGAGGATTTGTGCACCACTTCATAAGTATTGGAGGAAGGGGAAGGCAGTGGGCCAGCTTGGAATGGGCCAAAGTTATTTCGGAGCTGAGCTGAAATTGAATGAGGTTTCGACTCGGATACTAAGGAACTTGAATCTCAAACTTTGGAAGTTTCTGTTTTAGAATCTGAGTTGGAAGAGACTTCTAGGTGATCTAGTCCAGCCCTCTTGCTGCTGCTGCTGTAGGAAACCCTCCCCTGCAGTTCTGCAACTCAGCGACATTATGCTGCTTCTAATGGTGCCATGAGCTGTAGCTATGGTTTGTGACAACATTCTTACTTCCCACTCCAATCACTCTAATTTCATTGTTTTCAATATTCATCAAATATTCTGATCCTTTCTTTTCTCAGAATCTGTTTTGGTAACTGGTCTGAAATATAGTTCCAACCTACTACATGAATAATGGTTGCTTGCTTGCTCATTTATGGATTTGCAAGCTGTGGCTGAAATGCCTTACCTTGACCATGATTTTATTGAACGGCCAGTAGCTACCACTACTGGTAGCCAAACCTACCTCACATACTTACTATGGAGCTAAAATGCTCCCCCTTTTTTAGGAAAAGCAGGAGGGGGATAAAAATTTAAGAAAACAAAACCACACTCTTGCTTTCCCTCTTTATTTTTGTCCATTCTAGAAGACACTTTGTAACCTGGGATAGACCCAGGATTTATGTTTGTGTGTAGGGGAGCGGGGACAGAGCCTGTTTGTTAAGTCTTTTTAATTATTTACTTAGGGGGGCAGCTGTCCTCCCTGCCCCCCTTGGCTACACCCATGGAAAGACCACTTGGGGAAGGAAGAGGGGAAAACTGGATTAGATTGCTTTCCCCCAAAAGCAGCTGGTTCTGATTTGTTCACGTTATGCAATTCTATTAGCCTTATTGTTATACCAAATAATTTCATTTTAAAAGAGAAAATAGCCCTAAATGAATAAAAGTGGTTGCAGACACACGAGTAACAGTGGGAGATGCATCCACTAATGTACACCAAAAAGCAAATTAATTTGAAAGAAGACAAATTAGGCTAAGCCAGTTTTATATAATTAGGTGAACAATTATTGAAAATAATGGAAAATGTAATCAGCACTCAGCTTGCACTGTGATTAGGTGTTGAGGTAAGGAGGGGATGCCTATTAAACAGTTCAGCACTGCAGAATCTTAATGTGTGCCACAATGTTTCTGGTGCATATTTGAAGCGTGCAACAAAATTAATCGCATTACTAGGAGACAAGTTGGGCTTACTCCTGGGACAGTTGGTTTAAGATTTATAGTATTAAAACATGGAGGGGTAGGGGTAGGGAAATTAAACTCCTAGGTACTAGCCCCAGGGTTGTTTTTTTAAAGTGCTGGCCCTCAATAGATATATTTCAGATTCCAGGTGTGGGGCTTTTTTCACCCATGCTGAAACGCTAAACTTAAACCACACATGGGTCAAGAGATTGATCAAAAAGTTAGCTTACATCTCTTCTTTGCTAGTTAAAACCTTGAGGTGCAAACTGACCTGGACCCTGCACTTTTTATCGGAGGCGATTTTGTATGTTTTCCCCGCTTCCAGCAAGGTTCAGAGGGTGGCAACAAAAGAACGGGCCTCTTCTGTGGTGGCTCCTCGATTGCTGAATACTGCCCCCAGAAAGGCTCGCCTGGCACCATTATTATGTGTCTTTAGATGCCAGGCAAAAAATTCCTCTTTACCAGGCCTATGGCTATTAAATAATTTATGGACTGTAAAAGTGTGGACAGTTATTATGATTACAGTGGTACCTCAGGTTAAGAACTTAATTCGTTCTGGAGGTCCTTTGTAACCTGAAACTGTTCTTAACCTGAGATACCATTTGGGGCCTCCTGCTGCCGCTGCGCCGCCACTGCACGATTTCTGTCCTCATCCTGAAGCAAAATTCTTAACCCAAGGTACTATTTCTGGGTTAGTGGAGTCTGTAACCTGAAGTGTCTGTAACCTGCAGCGTCTGTAACCCGAGGTACCACTGTATTTTACTATTGGGCTGTCTGCCAGTAAGCTTTTGGCTTTGTTTTTATCATTGGACTTTTGCAGTAGTTGGGAGTGGGCAATAGCAGAATTTGCCATGATAATGCCATGGCACCAGGAGAGTGTTGATACTTGGCCCCTAAAGAGCTTTAACCTGCTTTCAGGTGTGTGGTGTTAACTCTTGCTCTCAACACCCCTCTCCCTCGGTCAAGGGCCCCAGTAACCTAGCAGAGACTGCATGGTGCCTGTATGTGGGCCCCTCTTTGATATGCCCCCTTGAAGCAGCATAAATATAATGTTTCAGCTGGTAGGAACAAAGCTGTGACTCTTGTATAACTACCAGTCGTGCTATAGCAGTGGTGGGGAACCTCTGGCCTTATACCACAACCACCACCATTCCTGAATGGTGGTCTTGTTGGTGGGTGCTTTTGGGGAGTACAGTGGTACCTCAGGTTAGAAACACCTCGGGTTACAAACACTTCAGGTTACAGACTCCGCCAACCCAGAAGTAGTACCTCAGGTTAAGAACTTTGCCCCAGGATGAGAACAGAAATTGCGTGGTGGTGGCGGGAGGCCCCATTAGCTAAAGTGTACCTCAGGTTAAGAACGGTTTTAGGTTAAGAATGGAGAATTAAGTTCGTAACCAGAGGTACCACTTATCTGGAGGGCCTCAGGTTTCCCATCATTCTGCTGTAGCAACAGCTATAGAAAGAGCTAGAATTTATACCCGCTTCTGCAAATCAACAGGATGAATAATTCATGCTTGGGGTTTTTTTTGATGGGTTTTTTTTTTTTTATGGCCACCAGCCCTGATGGCTGTTCTGCCTCTCCACTGTTGGAGGTGGAATGCCTCTGAATGCCAGCTGCTGGGAAACACAAGTGAGGAGGTTGCAGCTGTGCTTGGGTCCTGCCCACAGGCTCCCCGTGGGCATCTGGCTTGACCACTATGAGAACAGTGTTGGTCTGGGCTGATCCAGCAGGGCTCTTCTTTTGTTTTATGCAAGTCCACCCTGAGCAAGGAGTAAGAAAGTGTATTTTTTCACGCTAGCTGCTGCGGCAGTGTCCATTCATTTGCATTGCAGAGTTCACTCCCATTAGCTTTCATGTTTTATGATGGTTGGCCCCGTTAAATTCTGAATGGAAATAGGTTTGATGTACTTAAATTTGTGTGTGTGTGTGTGTGTGTGTGTGTGTGTGTGTAAGAGAAGCCCTTCTGTTTCTATTCAGAGCTGCTTTTCTGCCTCGACGTAATTTGGTTCTTGGAGTGCAGGATGGATATGAACCTGATGTACCGCATTATTACTGGAGGTGAAGAATCCTAACTCCTGCCATTGAAGTCCCTGCTCCAACACTGGCAGGTTCTTACTGGCCATGTACATAAAATCCTGAGTTGTTACTAGGAATGAGGGACAGATTTGATTCAGGAGAGGGTCAGTGACTGGAAAGAAGTCAGGAAAGAGAGATGGAGGAGAAGGATGGAAAGAAGAGAAAGTGAAGGATGGAGAGGGAAGAACGAGGATTGAAAAGATAAAAAGGAAGGGTGAGATGGAGGCAACAAGGAAGTGAATGGAGCTAAGGGGCTAAGGAAGAGACATGGGAAGTAAACCTGACAAGGCATGGATGGATGAAAACAAAGAGGAAGAATAGAGGGAAATGGAGGAGGAGTATGTTGTGCTTTGGCAACCCCAGAAATCCTTCTCATGTGGCCTGGCCTACTGCTGCTGCAGGGTCTGTGCAGGTAAACCATAATGATCAGTATTACCATTACCACCATCAATGTAGCCTCAGTGAATATAAATAAAGCTTTAATATTCACTGTGGGATAAACTCCCTCCCTACTTTTTAGGTCCCTTCCCCTACTTTTAGGCTGGTGATGGGCCTGATATAGGTTGCAGTCCTAACCCCAGTTACCTTGGAGTAAGCCTCTTGAATTCAGTGGAATTTACTTTTGAGTAGACGTGATTAGGATTATATCCTTGATTATTTATACGGGATATAAGTCACATATGTTCTTTTGCAGATATGCAACTGAAGCTGGATATGTGACTTGCGCAGTATTGCAGTTAGATCTATAACAGGCTTCCTCAACCTCAGCCTTCCAGATGTTTTTGGCCTACAACTCCCATGATCCCTAGCTAGCAGGACCAGTGGTCAGGGATGATGGGAATTGTAGTCTCAAAACATCTGGAGGGCCTGATCTATAAGCAAGCAACAACGTTAAACTCATGTTTTCAAGTCAAAGCCCAGGATTGTTCCTATGTCTCTAAGTAAAAAAACCAAAATAAAACCACTAATGTTGTGTGAAAAGGAGACTGAAGCTGCAAGGGCTATATGCCTGGAAATGTTTGCATGTTCAGCCTTTTTCTTGGACAGAAAATTGCATTGACATTTGTGGAGAAGGTTTATTGAGCGGGCATTATAATGATCAGTCCTTGGCTTGCTTCATGCAGTAGCATGAAACAGCCCAGTTAGATTTCATATGGATTAGATAAATGTTAAATGTTAGAGTAAATGCTTATTGAAGTGTCCTGAATCAAAAGCTGTTTTTACTGCCGCGGTGGTTCTTGTCATAAAAACATTAAGGGGGTACTGACGCATGTGGTTTCATGATACCGCAGGAATGGGGTTTTCTGGTAGTTGCTTGTGTCTTGTTAGTACCATTATTTTCAGATTCTTGCTTTTGGCTTTGCACAAATTGGAATCTATGATACAACATCTGTAACAAAAAGATATTCTGTAGAGCTTGCTAAAACTAGTTTAAATTGTCCTAAATTCTTTGGTTTAAGGGAGCACGGTGGGCATGTGAGGCTCGGTGGATTTTGAATCGAATGCTTGGTGAGCATTTCAAGTATAACCAAGACTAATCACATAATTAAATATTTAACTTTCCCCTCAAAGACAGAATCTCTTTGAGCACTGAAAGTTCATGTACATGTGTGAAAGAATGGTAATTCCTGCGCTTTGTGTTTTGTTCAGTTATAAAATGGTTGCTTTTGGGAACCTTTGGGTCCACAGATGTTATACTACAGCTTCCCATCCTCTCTGCTAATTGGCTCTGCTGGCTGGGGGTTGATGATGGTTTTAGTCTAGCACCATCTGGACGGCCACAAATCCCCTCCCCCATACCTGTTTTAGAAGCTCTCCTGAAGAAGAGGGACTGGAAGAGTTCATACAAGCTTAAAGGTGCAAAGTTCTGCATGGAAGGGTGAAAAGTCTTTCCAGGAATGTTTGGCTTGCATACAACATGGACAGAGGTTCATTCTAGGTACCTTGCAGCTAAGGGGAGATAACAATTTAACATGTACCCAGCCATTCTAATTGGCTAAACAGTTCAGAGGGGAACTGAAAATTATAGGGCCCCTGGCATGACTCTGTGTTAAGAGTGAGTCACCTGGATTGCATTATTCCATTATAATGAGAAACTGAGGTTTCAACAGACAGACTTGAAACTTGGCAGTGTAGGAGAGGTGAACTTGAGCATGCTCCATGCTGTATTTGGGATGTAAAAAAGAAAAGAAAAGACTTGCTTTGGAAGAGTTAAAGGTGTAGTGAGCAACTTCAGGAAGCTGACAGATGTTGTGAGCTTTTATTCAACGACTTTGGGGTGTTTCAGAGAGAAATGTTTTGTTTTTGTTGGCTTATGGGGAGTAATCCAGTATGTGCCATTACGTGAGTTCTGTAACATGCTTGTAGTGTTTTTTTAAATAAAAACTACAATCGGGGTTAGTATTGATTTTAAAGCTGCAGTCTCAGCAGTATTTTTCTCCTGAAACAGGTTTGTTTTGTTGTTTTTTTAATGGGATTTATGCAATATATCATTCTAAGCATTTACAATATAGTAGAGGAAAACCACTCATATCCCATGAGGATAATCTTTCACATTCTGCATACGCATGCAGTCCATACTCTGGGGCCAACACTATAACTATAAATGCTACTGTTAACCATAAAGTATTAGGTTCTTAACACTGATGCATTTTCATTATTGCTGCTAGCCAGTGGCATGTGATCATTGGACTAGGGAGACTAGGTTAGTCCCCTAAATGTTCCCCTGGCACCTCCATCTCAAAGCCTGGGAAGCTTCTGCCTGGCTTAGCGAGAGATATGTGATTCTCACACATGTGACACCAGGATGTCACAACCCTGCCCCCCAATTGCTCTCACAAGCTAGCGCCTCTGGCCCTAACTGTTCCCCTATGAAAAATTTCACTGAACATTGCTGCTGCTAGGGTATATCAGGGATATCAAAGGATGAGAAGTGTATCAATGAAATCACCCAAAACCATAGTTCTTTAATCCTGCAGAAGTCACAGCTTCTGTCTGAGCAGCAGCTGTATTTTCTGTGGAGAAATGTACAGAAGTCATCTGAATCTGTGGAAAGTTCTTCATTCCTAAAACCTTTGTTTCACTAATGTGAAGCATTTGTCAGGCATCATCCCACACATGTGGAATTCTTTGACATTTTATTATCTCAGGGGATTAAAAATGAACAGCAAATGACCTGTAATTGACGTAAGTGTAGTGCCATGAAGATTGAGATGTGATAATGAGCCAGGATATGCTCCAAGATGCTGCTCCTGGAAGCCAAATCTAGAAGACTGTTGTCTGCCCAGAAGAGAGAACTTTAAGAGTGGTGGCTGGATATTTGCAATGTGACATTAATCAGGCTTATCAAGGGAGATGGAATAGTCAGAAAACATTCATTTGTTTCCCATATTTTCCATGATCTTTGTGTTTGCTGTCTAGACCTGCATTATATATAGAAGGGAAAGCAAAGTAGGGAGATGACTTTCTGACACTGAATGAGTCACGTAAATTTTATGCCCTTGTACTTGAATGAGGTAGTTCCTCTGACTTGGTGGGTAACAGACATGGTGGTAAAACAGATAAAAGGCCAGCAACATGTGCTAAGTCCTAGAGTCTGTCAGTGGCGTAGCGTGGGTTGTCAGCAAGGCAAGTAATTTGCGCCCCCTAACCCGTGGATTTTAGCACGCCCCCCCAGAGTGCCCCCCCAGATGTTGCGCCCGGTGCGGCTGGCCCCCCCTGCACCCCCCACGCTATGCCACTGGAGTCTGTTGACTGTTTATGGCAACATTTGTGCTACATTTAGAACCATATTCATTTGCTCAGGTTTTAAGAAATGTTTGAAATCGGCATTGACGGAAAACTATGTGTGTCTTCTTCAGCTTTTGAAAAAGCAATAGCTTGGCAATTCTTTTTGTTAAAGATCTTTGAACCAAGTGGAACCTGGAAGAATATGGTTTTAAGCGTGATTGGACAGAAGCTGCACTAGAGCACAGTTCCCATGTGGCCTAGGTGCTAATGCACCATAACATCTCTTCTGTACCTATCTTAGAACTATATGCTCAGCCTTGAAATTAATGAATGCATGCAAGGATGCCTGAACATTCCAGTACAGCTTGAGCATCCTTTGTTTACTTTGACTCTCAGAGGCTTTGTTTTCTGTGTGGATGCCCCTAATGGCTGGGCACTGCTTGCTCAATCCCTCCTCCCATTTCTTTGCTTGACATTTTATAAGGTCTCAATAGATAGAGAATCGCAGATTGCTCAGGTTTTGCAGCTGATTGGAGGCAAATAACCAATTAAATCCTAGGTAAGAATAGCTTCGCAGCACAGCTGCTTGATGCTGTTCTGGTGCCCTCTGGCTACATGCTGTGCACACAGTTAGACAAAGGGAACATTGAGAAGAGCAATAAACTAATTTCAAGTTGGTGCCAGTATTTAACTGCTTGTGCACTATAGTGAGAGAGAAGAAAGCCAGCTGATAGGAAGCACATTGCTGCAGCAAATACCAGCTTTGGTCCTTTATTCATCAGCCTTCAGTGACTGTACTAAACTCCTTACACCCTCCTGCTGAAGTTCATGCATAAGCAGCACTTTGCTAGATGATACCCCTAAGCAAGGTAGGTAATTTGCATCACATTCGTACAGGCTTAGGACGTTCAACTCTATCTTGCTTTCCTCTGGGACACACTAAGCAAATTCAGTTTATTTTTACTAGTGCTGTAGGAAATATACTTGCATATTCTAAAAAGAGGGGTTTTCGTGTGTTTTTAGTGTCACTGAGAATTTCATCTTAATAGGATCAAAAATCTAATTTGACATCTTGATGCTTTCCGTTTAGTCTCTCCAGTCAGTTAAATTTTCATGACATGACTGTGTTTTTCCATTAGACAATTTTCAATCACTTAAATGTTAAGATACATTATTTTGAGAATTTTCACATGAATTCCAGTTTTGAAACAGTATTTTGGGATATATCAAAAACACAGGTGCTAAATGGGTGAACTAATGTTCATCTTGCCCTTGGATCTAGTCCTGGGGTAGCACTTGCATTGAAATTTGGTTAGTTGTTGGCATTCCCATGTGGTCACCAATGTTGATGCATGGAGTGCTGGTGACATAGTGTATTTTGGTATATTTTGGTGCAGGGTTGGGGTACCTTGGGACTCTCCCCAGGCCATAACCCTCACTGGTCCTGCTTCATGCCCTCCTGGAGTGTTTATGCCTGACTGTAACACATCACTGAACTGTGATAATACCTTTTGCTTGCCTGGATGGAGAAATATGCATAATACAGAGACTTGGTTCCTTTAGTGGGATTTCCTACTGTGTGCACATGTCATCTGTGCTGAAGGAACTGCACAGGCTGTTGGCTAGCTACTGAACCAAGTTTAATGTGCCAGTTCTGGTCTATGAAGCCATAAGCAGATTGGAACCAGGATATCAGAGGGGCTGCGTTCTCCTGTATAGACTGCTTAGGTTGCTATGGCCTGTGGATAAGGCCTTCTTGACTGTACCACAACCTACAGCTCATTGGATGAGGGTCCAGAAGAGGGCCTTCTCCATTGTGGAGTGCTTTCCTTGTTGATACCAGGTGGGCACTGACCATGGGTTTCTGTCATAAATTGAAGGCATACCTGTTACCTTGGAGTTTCCATGACTGTTGGTACTAGTCCCTAGTGTCATTAATTACCGTAATGTTTTTGCTGATGACTATTGATATTTAAAATTATTATTATCATTGAGCATTGCTATGTGAGATGTGCACTGCTTTGGTGTTTCCTTTATAGATGAAAAGTGGTATGGAGATATTTTAAATATAGTGGTATGTGATGAAACCTTTTGATTCCTGTGCGGTTGTTGCTCCACTCCCTTTTGTTTCCTGAGCAAAACTAAAACTGGCATGTGGGCCCTGGCTGTCAACTCAGAAATGTGTGTCTGCACCTGAGAAAGGCTTGTCACCCTTGGTCCAGTGGGACACAGCTGTTAAATAATAACCAGGGCAGACTGAGAAATCCAGATTTAGGACAATGCTAGTCCTAAAGGAAGTAAACATTTATAGCGCCTCTGACTTAAGTTTGAGATGAAAACTGCTATGCCAGAGCAAAATCATTGGTTACCAAGGTAATCTTCTAGTCTATTGTCAGGCCTCACAGTATGGGGCAAGCTTGCTTCACTGTGTGTTTGTGTGTGTGTGTTTTGGGAGGTGGGGTAGAAACCACAATCTTTCATTACAGCAGCAGCTACAAAGCATGGTGGTAGATATAGTTAATGCATGTGAAGCGCTTTGAACAATTGAAAGTGCTATACAAATCATTATCTTGTTATAATCCTTACAACCCTGTATGGTGAGAAAATATTATCGCCCATATTACAGCTGGGGAGGGCTGAGAGGGGGAAAGTGGTTTGGCCAAGTCCCCCTAGTAAATTCATGGTTGAGGTGAGTTTAAAACCAGGGCCTTCCTGACATGTCTCTTAGTCTCCTCAGCTGAGAAACTGACATATTTTGAACAAATTGGTATTTTGAACAAATATGAAATTATTTCATTTCAAATTCAAACTCAGCAAGGAATTACTGGGTGAGATAGCTAAAAAATATCTACATCAATACACCATGCTGGAATGTTTATCTGGTTTTGGACTTAGTTGCTTGTTATATTTATGTGTGTTATGATTTTATTACTTGAAAAAATGCTTTGAAAACTTCTGCTGTAAAGCAGTCAATAAATTAAATCAATCCTTTATTTAAGGTGTGCTCATTTTTCTTCAGATCACTTTTGTTAGTTGTTAAACTATAAGTGCAAAGTTGCTGAACTATTTCCCTGGTACTGTGAAACTGAGAAGGACATGGGAGTTCAATGTAATGTAATGTAACCTCCAGCAGATACCTGTTCTCAGTACAAGATGTGTGGTTTTCTTAAAGAAGGTATACTGCATGCTATTGACATTAATAACAAAACAAAACTTGCTTTCCAATCCTGTATGTAGCTCAAAATACCCCAGGGTTGTTGTCAAATTGGATTTACTAGCATGTAATATATAAACAGCCTTAAAAGGACAATGCCATCTTCTTAAGAATGCAATTGCTTCATAGATTCATAAGGTATCAGGTGCCTTCAGGAAAACACAGTATCCATTTGTACTTCTGTTCTGATTGTTGATGGTTCATTCACTTATCATTGAGATAATATGTGCTAGAGGAAGAAAAAAATGGAAATGGGAAAGTGGAGAAGTCACCCTTGCTGTTGTGATGGACAAATCATCAAAACTGTTTTGTTGGGGAAAGTACTATATTAGAACTGAAGGTCTGGAAGGAGTATGTGCTTTGAAAAAGCCTGTATTTTGGATAAAGTTGTCATAGCACACTGGATAGCTAAGATGTGAGGGAGAAAACTAGACTGGCTTTTGAATTAAGGGGGAATTAAGGGGTTGCTGTCGTGTCCAGAGAATTCAGTGTAATGAAATTACTGGTTGAGCAGAGGAGCATTGCCTGGATAGCTTGTATGTGTTGTCAGCTCCCACAGGTTCAGCACAGGTTGTGGAGAAGATTAATGCATTTTAAAATCAGGAATGGCATTTGGGTTGTGATTGAAGTGTGCTGAACGGTAGATGAATGGAGTACCTGGAAGAGTGTAGGTTGCTCAGTTTGGCTGGCAGGCGCAGACATCTTCATGCTCTCAGATGCAACTATTGCTGTTGTATAAGATGAACATCAGAACCTGGGACAGTGCACGGCTGCTAAAGCTAACTAGCAGGGTCCAGGTCAAAGCATAGTAATGAAATGTTGGTACAGCATTAATCAGAATCCAACAACATTGTTCTGAAGTATTGCCTACCATGGAAGAGAGCACCTTTTGGTGACAATGTTCTTGAATCTGAGAGATCCACTTCTGTAGCTTCTGGGTCTATTCTGGCAGTGAATGAGCTAAAGTTGACTCTGTGGCGGAATCCTCTGTATCTGAGGATTTGGGGAATGGGAAATTCTCAGGAGCATGGGATGGAAGAAGCATATTCCTTTCAGCATTTTTATATGCAGAACTCTCTGAAGGGGTTTGTTTTGGTGGCTGTTTTCCTAGATGTTCCAGGAAATGAAGGTCTTTTCCTTTAATGTTTTAGTTCACCAGTTTCTGAGGATTATTAATTCCTAGTACTTGGGCAGGTATAGTATTGGCAGCGTAGGCACCAACAGCATGGAACACCCCATGCTGCTGCATTTAAATTGTAGGATAGGTGAGAATTGGGGGGACATGAAGGATGAAGAAATATTGTCTATGATGCATCACAATTAAGGGACACAATGATAAGATACAATCCTGGTTTAAGACAGTTATTGCACGTTTCAATTTTCTTTGAGGTTTTTCCTTCACCGGAATAATTTTGCATAGCCAATGTTGAAATTACAGGCCTAACCATGAAACTCTGGGAATTGTAGTTCTGTGGTGGGACAACTCTCAGCACTCTTAACAAACCTTACTTCCCAGGATTCTTTGGGAGAAAGCAATGGCTATTTAAAGTGGTATGGTACTGCTTTAAATGCGTAGTGCAGAAGGGCTTCCGTTTCCCTGGGAACAAAATATGTGTAACAGCAAGAGAGATCAATTGTTCTGAAAAAGCAAGAGGGGAAAATGACCAGTAACCATCTTTTAGTACTGGCTTTCTCAGTACGCAAATGTTCATAGAGGTTTCACAAGATTTTTGTTACACTTTTGATGTCCTGAATATACTGTTCATGTACCCAATAAGCCCTGAGGCATAAAGCATTCTTGTTGTGTTTGTGACCAAAAAACGTGAACTGTTGTGTGTAGAAAGGCTATGACCCCTACAGCACAGATCTGCTACATTTTCTCATGGTATCATTTCTCCTCTACCTTCATCTCTGTTATGGCTTATGTTAAAAATTACCTTTCAGTGTCAACAGTCCTGTTTACATGTAATGAAATAAAACATCAGCAATTACTAGGGCCATAATTAAAACAAGAGACAAGGAAACAGACAGGAATCTGGAGTCTGTCTCTTTCCTTGAGCAAGCCCGTTTGCTTAATTTTGGGTTTTTACCTACACAGCATGCAAACATATGCAAGTATAATGTCATATTATTAAGGCCGGGGGGAGTTAGCCAATAGATGAGTACATGGATATTGATGAAGTCAGTAAAGATGAGTGCAAAATAAATGTTACCAAGCTTACTATTTATATCACTGTTCTAACTCTTAAGCCGTTTAGAAAGAGGATCAAGGAAGGAATACTAATGGGCAATTCCTAGTATCCCCACATGGCACTTGCACAGTTATATATTGTAATGTAAATGTAATAGCAGTTGTGCCAAAAAGAGGTTAACCCTGTTCCTCCCCTGAGATTTACATGGTAAGGTTGATGGGTTCATATTGGGCAGTCTCTGAAGGGAAATTGGCTCGGGGTGGGGTATAGAGAATATGTGAATGCATTAATATTTTTATGGTATGAGTTCTAGATTCATGATATTATTATTATTATTATTATTATTATTATTATTATTATTATTATATGGGGGTTCAGGGATGAGTAGTACCTCTGGTGGGGACACATTGTGCTCCTTCTGGGGTCCCCACCCTGCACTCAGTTCTCAGCTGTGGCTCCTAGAAGCTGTCAGCATGCGACAGCGGCCACACCCCAGGAACGGCTTCAACTGGCTGGCTAAACCAGGTGTGAGTAGTCGATGGCTTTCAAACCCTCAGTGAGTTAGGGACTTCCCCCTGCATGTGAAAACAGACTGGTGGATTGAGCAGACGAGACCAATAGTGAGTCCAAAGGCCAAGAAGGCAGTTTCTGCATGTGCTGTGGAGGGAATTGAGAAGCAGATGAGGCTCATCAAACTGGAAGGTAGCCCATTTGGGAGAAGGAAAACTCTGATCCTAAACCTCTGCTGCCTTGCAGTTATATTCATTTGTGAGAGAGGCTTTTAAAAACTTTTTAAAAACAGGTCAACAAGCTTGTCATCAGATTGCTGATGTGAGAATGATCACTGGTCATTAGATTTAAGCAGTGCTGAAAGGCATGTGCAAAACAATGATTAGAATTACATATCAATTCACGGTATTTGTATTTATGGATTTAAAATCAGGTTGTTCACAGTTAAAATAATTGCTTATGTGTGACATTTCAGTGTTCATTGTTTGCAAAACCATACATTAAAAAAGATGAATGAAATAATAAAAATGTAATGATCTCAGACAGGCAAGCAACCCTCGATAAGAATTAATGACTCTCCGGCAGTTTATGGTACTTTTATTTTAAAAAAACACATTGAGAGTGTGGCTTCTAGCCTGCTCCCATTGAAGGAGTTGATCAGTCTGAATCTCCACCCCTCTCACAACAGGAAGGACACCAGATTCCTGCCCTCCCCCTCTTGCCCTTCCATTGCACTCAGACCTTGTCCAGTCTCCGAGAACAGGGGCTGAGAGGTTGGACTTCCCCCTCCCCACTTCCACTAGACACAGACTTCATCCTCTGCCTGTCTGCTGGTTGCCTAGTAACCCTCTGACTACCTCCTAACATTTCCCCTGCTTGAGAGCTATCTGTGTTTGTGACTTCTTTGTGAAGGGGAGCTTGACCACCCCCCTTCCCATCTCTATCAGCCAGCTTTCATATGGAGAGCCAGCCTCTCTCTCACTTGGCTCAGTTTCTGAGTCTGACTGTTCACCTGAGCTCAGTTGAACTAAAAAAGAGCAGAAAAAAATAAAAAAGTAAGTGTATTTTTAAAATTGAATGCGCTAATTAAATTTTGTCCCAGAAGTTTATTGCATGACAATACTGAGTGGGTGTTATAAACCTCCCACTTCCTAGGTTTCCCACTTCCTAGGTTTGAATGTGTCCTGAATATCCAGTTAGTCTCCTCATATGATGTTAGTAAACCAACCAGCCTAATTAATTTAAAATTGAAGGAAGAATTGACACCCCCACTCCCCAATGCTAATGACTGGAGGGAGAGTTCCTGAAAGTTCCTGCACAGCTTTATAGCTGAAACTAGATAAATAAAGATAACCACAATGGCCTTGTGTTACAAGCAGGTGGTAAACTGGAATGCAGAGTTTGAACTAGGAAGCAGTACAGATGGCTGTTTGGTTGACCTTCTATTTATTTGTCATAATATCTAAAGAATTAAAGTTAAACCATCAAAACTGTCAAAATAAGCAACAATATTCCGTAGACCATTGTATTAAACCTTTCCATCTTCAGGGCATAACATTAGTTGTGTGACATTAGCACACTCGGACTTCTGTCTGGTTCTACACGTTTGCTTTTATTTTATTTGAATCCTATTCGGCATTGCCAAAGTGGTTCCAGGGCAGATCACAACAATAAAAGTATACAGTAACATCAGTTTGAAACTTTTAAAACCAGCATGGCAATGCATAATTCACTTCAACACCTACCATATTTTTTCCGTGTATAACATGCCCCCATGTATAAGACAAGCCCTATTTTTGGGGACTGCAACAAAAAATTTTCTGAGGGAAATTGACCAAAGTTGTACAACTTTTTTGGGAGGGAGGTTGCCCAGAGTTGTTGAGCTCTACAGACTGCAAAGGCAAATTGCCTGCCCCCCTGCTATCCATGTATAGGATGACCTTCAATTTTGGCCAATTCTTTCTTAAGAAAATATATCATCTTATACATGGAAAAATACTGTATTTCCCAAGATGATGCAAGTGGCTCTGGGTGGCTACATGCATCCCTCTCCATATGGATATAAGCTGGGTGTAATCGTATTCCTTTGCATCCCCTTTTCACCATTATGTGCAGAAGTTGTATAGACACTTCTGAGTGGTATTTTAAGCAATGAGTGACTTCAAACAATTAATGCTTAAATAAGAAGTCTTATATCTCTGTTGTGAAGCCAAGTTACAATGGCAAGGTATTATCCTAAAGACCTATAAAATGGCTGGACAAAAAAAATCTGTGGGTCAAGGGATAACTGCTGTAAAATGCACCAGTAAATTAATAATGCATTGTGTTTTAAAATGTATGGATTTAAACCTGAGGCATCGTACAAGCATTGGAAGTTGTACAAATCCTGCACTTGGGTTTTCATTCACATGCATAAATAGCTTTTCTTCCTTTTTGGCAAGAGGCCAGAAATGTACACACACAGAGATTATAGCTACACAAACACACAGCCCTATGCTGAATTTATCATCCAACTCAGGGATGGGTAATATGTGGCTCTCTAAACAGAGGCTGCAGCTCAGGACTGAGTTGAGTTTGGTGATTTCTTACTGTTGTGTTTTTTCCATGCCCTTGTTTTTCCTGCTAAAGAGCACTAAGAGGCTTCTGTATATGAGTAGTAACATTATGACTCTTAATGATTTTTTTCTCCCATGTAGATTTCAGTGCTACTAATTTCAGCAGTTGCAAAAGCTGCCTCCATCTCTTCTGCAGAATATGAAATTCAAAGTTAGTTTCTCTCTAGTTTAAACCTGTGTTCTCTTTTAGCAACTAAGAACAACATAAATTGCCTTTTAGAGTATTTTGTCTGGAAATCGTGGGCTTTTTAATGAAAGTGATTAAAAACAAAAAACCACAACAATTCCAGCTCTCAAAGAGTAGTATTAAAGCAGCAAGTATACATAGTTAATTAATTATACTTAAGTCCAGGTAACTTATTAGATTGTTTATATAATTTGTTCAGTGATGTACTTCTGCAATTGCTGACATCAGTTTCAGCAAACATGTAGACTTACCGTAGCTTGAGTGTTCTGTAAATGTCCTTGTGTATTACCTCAGTGATCTGAGTTCTTCTGATCTTTATTTAGTATTCTAACTGACTCAAATACAACGAGCCAACAGAAACACATGTTCAATGTCATTGCTATGGAATATGTCCAGGTTTTTTTTATTTTTATTAAGCTGTGATGATATCATTGCTTTACATTGGATAAAATCATTAACACTGCATCAACATTTTTCTGTTCAGAAGTAATAGAATTAACCCTAAACATTTCCTTTGAACTGGAAGTTGTGTAAAAGTGCTTTGAGAAGCTGAGGTTTGTCTTAAAGTTTTGTACAGCAACAACATTCTAACTACACAGTGGTGGTGCTTCTGTTACGACCTTCCTTGGATCAGGCCATGACCACTTCTGGATCCAGATCCACTAGTTGAAGACCAGTGATATAGATAATATAGCTATTGAAAGATGGCAATGTTTTGTGTATTTCTGTATATATAGGCACTGGGTGACATATCCAAAACCAGTTTGAAGTTCACATTGTGATAATTGTTTCATAAAATTTGAGCCAGCAATATATTGAGAATCACAATGTGTGTAAGGGTAAGGCAATATCTGGTTTTCAACATTGCGATAATTCACCAGCTAAACATTGCAATGTTATCACCAGTTAAAGCTAGCAAAATCATCAGCTAAACACTGCAATCTGCCACAATGTCTGAAATATAGATTTAACTATACAGACGTGAGCAGGACAATGTCCTGGCAACTGCTACTACTTACGGGTCTAAAACAGATAAATAACAATATTATCAATCAACACACACTCAGTTTCATCAGCAGGCAAGCCAGAATGCATCCCAACAGGACTTTTGGTTTTGGGCTTGGCTACCAAATGGTGGTATTCAGGACAATCCAAAGTACAGTGATAAGTCATAGTGAATACAATTAATGTGTGACTGCCAGACTGCAAGCAGGCCTGCTAGGAGGCAGAAGCAGCAGTGGCAGAAAAAGTTTGCCACGAACCGTGGTATGTGTCGGCAGTAGCAGTGACAACCTGTAAGGCCTGGTGGTGGTGGCGGCACAATCAGCAGTGGCTTGCGAGTCCTCGTAGCAGCGACGGGAAGGGGCAGAAGTAGCAGCGGCAGCCTGCAAGGTCTTATGGGAGCAGAAAAAGCAGTGGTGGCCTGCAAGGTAGTGATGGGAGCTGAGCTGAACTACAAGTACATACAATATTCAACTCCAGCATATATCTACTTCTGGTAATCTTATTTGAACTACTGAATGAGCTTTTTTAAAAGGTACAGTTCACCTTTCAACACTCCTGCCTGATATAACAGTTCCTTGACTACTATGCTCTGACTAGGGACAAATGTTTGAGACAGTCTTCTGTAGAGTTCTTAAAATAACTTGGCAAATATCTAATAATAGGCTCCTTAAGTGTTACATTTTAAAGCCAGCGTGTCTCAGTAGTTGTCTGTGTACAGGAAGAAGCACTTGTAATTTGTTTAAGGGTACTTGGTTTTGTTACCCCTCCCCTGTTCACTTAAGTTTTAGCTATCTTTTAAAGTCATCTAACTAGTCATCTCTTTAGCAAGCTGCAAAGCATTTCATAATCCCTAGGACATTATATCTCTTGTTTATTATTATTATTTATTAGAAATCAGGCAGAGGAGCCTAAAATAAGAAAACCCAAAGGAGACGCCAAGGGCTTGACTCAGAAGAACATGTTTAGGTAAAGTCAGAAGAAAAAAGCAAGTTTTTACAAAAACACACCAAGCAACTAAGGGTCCTCCCAGAAGAAAAATGACAAACACCAGGCACATTGATTATCATTCTTCATGGAAGTTGAAAGATGAAGCAAAAAATAGTATCATGTACAGGATGCTCTGCAATATTGTTGGTACTGAATCAAATGGAAGAACATTTCTGAGACATATTCCGGGCAGTAGCTAGTGAGTCAGAGGCATTGTGCCAGAAGCATCTGGTTCCAGTGACAGTGATAGAGGGATGATATGACACCCAGCAAGATCAGTCTCTCCCCCTCTGTCCTTCGCTGTTGGATAGAGGAGGACTGTTCCTATGCAGCAGGGTCCTTGTATTGTGTATCTAGCTGTGTAGGAAATAGACCTTTTACAACTCGGCGTTCAGCTGCATCTCTCCAACCAAGGTTCCCAAATCAAATCCAGTGTGGCGTAATGGTTAGAGTGTTGGACTAGGACCTGGGAGAACAGGGTTCAAATCCCCACTCAGCCATGAAGCTGAGAAACATTGCCTTTTCTCCCCTTTGAAAATGTCAATTCCCCACCCCCCCTTCTTACCATGCATACAAGTGGTCAGTTAATCCAAGCAAAGTATATATATATATTGTCAATTAAGTTTAGCCATAACTTTTGAATAGTGTGCGTTGAACAAGGGATCTTTGCCATAAAATCTTATCTGCATCTTCAGCAAAAAGCATATTTGGTAGCAGCACTAGGAAAGATAATGACTAGGAGAACCACTGTCAATTAGTGTAGGCAGTACGCAGTTACTTGAAACTCATGCTGGTCACCTGAATTGTTAGTTTTTGGGTAAAGGGACTCTTTCTCACACCTTACTTACACAGGGGAGAAACCATTTAAATATATGGAGTGTGGGAAATGCTTCAGTCATAGGGGAATGCTAAGAATACACCAACAAACTCTTGCAGGGAAGAAGCTATGTTGAGATTCCTACATTGCAGGGCGTTGAACTAAATGACAGATGGTGGTCCCTCCCAACTCTCCAATTCTATGATTCTAACGCAAAACCTTGCAAGTTCCATTGATACATTTTACAAACAAATGTGTCCATCTGTCTCTTTCCTCAACATGATTTAAAGCCTTTGCCAAGCTGTATTTGTCTCCCCCGGCTCCACAACCTAGTAAGCTTACTGCATTATAAGAAAATTGCTTCCATGTGAGTTGTAAGGAGTCCGGTTGTTTCTACAGCATAAATTCCTTCTAGCAAAGGTAACTGATGACATACTTACTGACACTAGTGTATAATACATGCCACTTGATAGTGGCATATTTTCTACACTTGTGAACATAGGATGTCATAGTTCCTTTTTAGATCCCTTGCCATTGAGCAAATTGATTGCACATTCTCTAGAACAGGTGTGAGGAACCTTTGGTTCCTCAGGTGGTGTTGAAATACAGTTCCTATCAGCTCCAGCAAGCATGGCCAAGAATGATGGGAGCTGTAGTTCAGCAACACCTGGAGGACCAAAGCTTCCCCACACCTGTTCTTGAAGGCCTGTTTTAATTCAAAAGAAAAATGGCTGCACATTAGTTGGACTGTTTCGTTTACTTTACCACTAGATCTGGTCCATGGTGTCACGAAGAGTTGGACACGACTAAACAACAGCAACAACATAATGCAATTACAGCCAAATTGGGGTTTCCCAGACTTGGGTCTCCAGCTGTTTTTGGGCTACAACTCCCATCATCCCTAGCTAGCAGGACTAGTGGTCAGGGATGATGGGAACTGTAGTCCAAAAACACCTGGAGACCCAAGTTTGGGAAACTTTGAGCCCAATTAATGAAATACTAACACAGAACCCAGCATTCTTTGTCATTGTTCTTTCACAACTCCAGTCTACCTTTGAACAACCTTTCAAGCTGCAGTACTAGGAAATACTTGTTTAGATAATCTTTTATAGCACTAAGAATGGTTTTTGAGATAGTGTTTTCTTTTTTTCGTTCCTTTAAAATGGGCATATGGTGATCACATAACAGCTTTCACTATCAGTGATACACCTTTGCCAACCAGTAAGGAATGTTTTAATAAGGAAGGTTGCATGATTTCTTAGGTGTTCTCTTGAGTGGGCAGATCAGCAGGGAGTTCAGTCACGAGAAGTAAAAAAATAAAAAAGTGAACATTGCCAAACAGCTGCAGTGGTGTTTATTATTATTATTTTTTTAATGGGCCATTGTCGTACCTTCTGTATAGGCCATATGCTCCTCAACAATTTATTTTATGGTGACAGAAGAGTTATAGTGCCCTTGAATTACTGTAACTCCTAGAAATGAAGAATGGACCTTTGTTATTTTTAAGGCAACTAAGTTGTAAAATGAATTAGAAAGGTGTGTTGTTTATCTGACCCGCTTGATAACATATTCAAGCTGTTGAATATGTGAAACATGAGGGCAATGCAGTGGGCCCTGCCACTCACATGAGGGTTCGGTTCCGGGGTTCTGTGTGCAAAGGCAAAATTGTGCAAAGTCAGGAGCCCTCAGAACTACATGCAACGCAGAAGGCTGCTTTGGGAACATTGTGGGAGGGTCCTGGAATGCCCTCTCATGCCTCCTTCCCTCTTTCCAAGAGCCCTGGTAAGCAAGGAAAAAATGGGTGGGGGAAAATAAATAAATGGGAAGGTGGGATTGGGGTTTTACCTCTTTCTTTCTTTCTTTCTTTCTTTCTTTCTTTCTTTCTTTCACCACCAGCATAAGGTTGTGAGTAGATATGTAAAGTGAGTGCAAGTTGTACACTGGTACCTCAGGTTAAGTACTTAATTTGTTCCAGAGGTCCGTTCTTAACCTGAAGCTGTTCTTAATCTGAAGCACCACTTTAGCTAATGCGGCCTCCTGCTGCTGCCGTGCCGCCGGAGCACAATTTCAGTTCTCATCCTGAAGCAATGTTCTTAACCTGAAGCACTATTTCTGGGTTAGCGGAGTCTGTAACCTGAAGCGTATGTAACCTGAAGCGTATGTAGCCCAAGGTACCACTGTAATTGCTTAAGTGATGAGCAATGCCTGCCAAGAAATATTGTATACCTGTTCCATATACTCATCTGCACAAATAATACCTAAATGTTTGAAAAGACAAAACATTGTGGGAGGGGGGCATTGATAAAGGATTGTTAACTAACCAAACATTTGAATAACCCAGACTTTTTGCTAGCTAAGATGCTGCTCACATATAGAATGTCATGATGACATCTGAGATGGGAGCAGGCTTAATGGTAAATCTGGAAAAGTGAGGTAATAGGTTGTCATCTGCAGGGAGTAAATAAAACACAACTGTTTCTCTTGCTTCCCTGATAACCATATTTGTAAGTGAGTTTGTTACATTGACAGTGATGGTTTGTTGATGGTACTGAAAACGCTCAGTTTGGCCTATGTTCCTAACAAGGTGTCCCAAAGAAGGCTGAGAATGGGATTTTGGGGGGGGGGGGGGGGAGAGGTGTGAATACTTACCGTATTTTTCGCTCTATAACAAGCACCCGACCATAACACGCACATAGTTTTTAGAGGAGGAAAACAAGAAAAAAAAATATTCTAAATGAAACAGTGGATGTATGAGTTTTGTGGTTCATGCTGTGGCCACAGACATGTGATCTGACAGTGAGTTTGGAGTAGCCCAGTGCAAAAATCCTGAGGATCCATGTAGATCCATGCTTTGTAACCACGTTTTTGCACCACTGCGGCCCCAGGCAACAGTGGGTGCGTGATTTTTTTGGTGCAAGATGTAGCCATGGACATGCTATGTGATCTGATGGTGAATTTGGGGTGACCCAGTGCAAAAATCCTGAGGATCCATGTGGATCCGTGCTTTGTAATCACATTTTAAGTGGGGAGGGAAGGAAAAGCACTCAAGGGACAAGGAGCACACGTGGGGTGTGTGGAGAAGGATGCTGCTAATAATGCAGGTGAGGGGTTTAAGGGGAGAAGGAACATGTGTGGGGTGGGTGGAGAAGGATGCTGCTAATAATGCAGAAAAGGGGTTTAAGGGGAGAAGAAGCACGCGTGGGGTGGGTGGAGAAGGATGCTGCTAATAATGAAGAAGAGGGGTATAATGGGAGACGGCTCCTCTCCTCTCCTCCCCCACTTTGCTCCTTTAAAGCAAGCAGGCTCTGCTTTTCTCCCTCCTCCCCGCTCATCCCCGGCTTAGCGAGCTGAAAAACTTTGCTGCTATGTAGCGAGCTGAGTGGGGAGGAGAGAGAGACAGAGAGCCTGCTTGCTTTAAAGAAACCAACCGGACAGGAGCCGCTTACACTCGTGTAAGTGGCTCCTCTCCTCTCCCACTTTGCTCCTTTAAAGAAGCAGGCTCTCTGTCCCTCTCTCCTCCCCACTCAGCGGCTCTTCTCCCGCTTTGCTGTTTCAAAGCAAGCCACGGAGGAGGGAAGGAAGGGGAACCATGGATCCTCTGCTCATGACTGCAGCAGATCCCCCCCGCCACCCGTAGGCATTCCCTCCATAAAACCCACAGACATTTCCCCATACTTTCTAGGAGGAAAAAAGTGAGTGTTATGGTGCAAAAAAATACGGTAATTTGTCTCTTTATTATGGCTGGCTGTTTGGGGTTTTGGAGTTAGGCCCATTGTAACTGGATTATGTTAATCCAACACATATTTAAGAACACCAAGTTAAATATTTTAGGAATCAAATGTGATTTGGATCATTCCCAAGTTAAATTTAGCTTCACAAATTAATTACTGGAAAACTTAGCAGATTTTCCTGTTAAATAAAATGTTCCTGCACATTTATCCACTGAGAGGCAAGCAAACAGTGTTCTCTGTTTGAGGATTTAGGATCTGGTGTGGACATGACATTTGCTGCAAGGACCTGGCATGCCATCTCCTTCCATGGCAGTCACCAGCATAAAGAAACCTGCTATGAGAGAACCCTAAATCTTGTAACAGGTCATATTCCTGGGGCATGCCTGGAATTCATTGTATGGAGTCAGTATTGTCTGTGTGAACTACCTCACTTTCACTGAGGAGGGAGCATTAAAATTTTCTCATTAAGCTAAAAGATAATTCCATCTTGATGGAGACATCCAACCATTTTACATTGACTATAAGAATGTCAAGTTTTCAGATCTGAATTGAGCTTTGCCCGTTCCTCTGTCCTGAGATCTGTGCAGCTCAAAACCTAGCCACCTTTGACTTTTTAGCTAAAACACTTGGTACTTTACCTTTTGAGTTCTCACGAGGAAAGAGAAGATGCAGCGAGCATTGTTTTGTTCTTTCTAATGGATTTTTAAGCAGAAGGACTGGATTTTTATTTTACTAGATTTGTCACTTGGATTCATTTGAATTATGGTGGAGTAAACAAATAATGAATCGGGATGCTAGACTGAAAGCCCATAATGCACTTATAATATTGCAGTTTTGTTACGAGGCAATACACCATCTAATCCTTTTTGTTGATCAAAAGACCAATAATTACATTGTCCTTTGCAATGCCTGTGGTTTTTTTGTGGGGTTTTTTGTGTGTGGGGGGGGGAGATTTGGTTTCTCAACCCTTCCAGCACACTTTGATCTCTAGGTTTAGTTCCACTGCTCTGACCTATCTCAACTGCTCCCTGGTCCTTATTGTTGTCACCATTTTTGAATTGCTTATGCTCTACGTATAATGTGTACACACAGTACATTAATGTAGCTGTTTTAAAGAAAATAAATATGGTAGCAGCCATGTCTGAAAATTGCAGTGGCAAATGCGAAGGAAAAGGAAATGTGGAGGCAGCGGAGTATAAGTCTAGCAATTTGAATGAATAACTCAAACTGGCCCACATGTGGTCCTGCTCTGTGAACCACATGCACAATAAGAGAGTGTGATTCAAAACATGTTTTTACTTTGGAGTAAATTCCACTGCAAGCAGTGAACTTGTTCCCTAACAAGTGCACATAGCTTTGAAGTTTAGTTGTTATGCTGCCTGTGGAGAGGTAAGTGCAGTATAAATGTAGTTCATCTGTTTACAGAATATACTTGTAGGGGTGTTAGCAAGATTTGCACACATTGCCTTTGTCTCCAGCTCTTTTCTTTTGTTCATCATAGCTATTTACATGGTATGTGCTGAATCTAAAAACTGAGTGAAGATGCAATTTTTGCTAGTTTAGAGAGGTGTGTGAGAGAGGTTTATAGGAATTGAAAAACAAAATGAGAATATGAAAAAGCAAAATGTAAAAGACTAATGCAAGAGAGCAATTAAATGCAGATGGCCTAAAATTCTATACATCTGAACATAATGGAAGGGAAGTTGCTGAACCCTTCTAGAAAAACGGATTCTGTTGGCGGGGGGGGGGGTTCTTCTGGCTGTTGCCTCCTGCCTTAAGATACAATTCAGATGAGTTCCATGCATGTAAGGCAAACGCTTGTTCTGAATCATATAATTACAAACCGTGGCAGCATTACCCAGTCATCACTAGAGCAGACTGGATATCTGTTGCAGAATTAGCTATGCGTTTCCTGAAACATCCAAGTGCCATTACTTCAGTTTTTAGCAGCAACTTTCCAGGTGAAGGTGCTAGATCAGGAGTAAAGGTAAAGGTAAAGGACCCCTGACAGATAAGTCCAGTTGCGAATGACTCTGGGGTTGCGGCCCTCATCTTGCTTTACTGGCCAAGAGAGCCGACGTTTATCCACAGACAGTGGCCAGCATGACTAAGCCGTTTCTGGGAAAACAAGAGCAGCGCATGGAAACACCGTTTGCCTTCCCACTGCAGCGGTACCTATTTATCTACTTGCACTTTGACGTGCTTTCGAACTGCTAGGTTGGCAGGAGCTGGGACCGAACAACGGGAGCTCACCCCATTGTGGGGATTCGAACCGCCAACCTTCCGATTGGCAATCCCAAGGCTCAGTAGTTTACACCACAGCCCCATCTGCGTCCCCCAGATCAGGAGTAGGGGACTTGTAATCTTCTAGACTTTCATTGGACTCCCACTTCCATCAGCAACAGCCAACATGACCAATGGTCAGGATTAATGGGAAGTAATCCAGAAACATCAGGTAGGACACATGTTCCTCACCCCTGCTCAAGTTTTTAATGGTTGTCAGACTCGAGCACTATTCTCCTTAAACCACTACTTTCCTCATATTCAGTTTTAGCCAAGACTTGTCCTGTACTTTTGCTTATTCCTCTGCACATGTGAAGTGTCTCAGTGTCTTTTACACACTGCTCACCATTATCTATGTCTCTTGAAGCTGATAGTTTAGGTTTGATTGTGCATTTAGCACTTTCTCCCCCTGTGGGAATCTGTAAACCTACCCTGGATACCACCCAAGACTTCTTAGTCATGTATTGGACTTTAAGTACTTGACCTATAGATATTCTTACTCTTTAGTGTTCTATCTACATTATGTTAAAATGAGGAAATAAATTGAGTTAATGGAGTTGAATAGGTTTTTACAATCCACCATCAACCAGAGCAGGATAAGGTGAATAGATATATTATTATATTATATTTATTATATTATATTATATTACATATTAATTATATTAGGGGTGCGGGTGGCGCTGTGGTCTAAACCACTGAGCCTCTTGGGCTTGCTGATCGGAAGATCAGCGGTTCGAATCCCCGCGACTGGGTGAGCTCCCGTTGCTCTGTCCCAGCTCTTGCCAACCTAGCAGTTTGAAAGCATGCCAGTGCAAGTAAATAAATAGGTACTGCTGTGGTGGGAAGGTAAACAGTGTTTCCGTGCGCTGTTGCACTCACCACGGTCCTCTGTGTGCCAGTAGCAATTTAGTCGTGTTGGCCGCATGACCCGGAAAACTGTCTGTGGACAAACGCCGGCTCCCTCCGCCTGAAAGCAAGATGAGCACCGCAACCCCATAGTCGCCTTTGACTGGACTTAACCGTCCAGCGGTCCTTTACCTTTACCTTTTATATAATTCTGTAGTGCTGCTGCATCATACCTTAGAAAGGAACCCCAGTCTTTATTTCAGCAGAAAACAAGAAAATCTAGCATGTTATGTTCATTCTTTCCTTTGAGATGAGTGGTCTTCATACTTGTCCACTGCACCCAACATCAAAAGTAAGACCAAAGCTGTCATTTGCATGGGGGGGGGGGGGCAAACACAAGCAGTTGTGTTTGTTCATGGATTTATTTTGTTTCTGGGTACCCTTTCACCAACAGTATTTTTATTTGTGGATACATTGTCCTTAAAGAAAAACCTGTGTAAGCTGCCCTTCGTGAATGCCTTGAAATTCGTTTTTTACTTTACAATCCATGTATACCGTTTTCCTTATAGGTACACTATCTCTGTGAAGGGAAACATACTGTGTGAAGCAGCTTTTGTTCTCTGCTGAATGCTTGTAGGGGAATACAGGCACAGGATTTTCATGTCCATTCCTTCTTCACCTTGTTTTAAGCCCCGCTTTTTGGAACCGTTATAGAATATCTGCAATGGCATGCTCCCTTTGCTTCTCAGGGAAAGGACACTGGAGAAGTTTGTGGAACAGCTGAGTGACTCCTGATGTCTGCCTCATGAGACCAGACTTTACGGACTTGTCTGAAAGACGTGTGCTACCACGTGTGCACTTAACTCTGTACCGAGTTGACAACACAGACTTATGAAGAAAAACAGAATACAGCTTTCAGCAATGTAAGCAACTCAGTTAAACTAAGTGTAGTTGCCAAAATGAAATTTGCTGCAGCTATTTTTCTTCCAGAACATCAAGAATAAAATTATCATGGGGCTTATTAGAAATTCCCTATAAAATCATATTGCATCCGAGATCACATACTAAAAACTTTATTAAATCAAGCTAGCTTAGTGCTTAAAATCTAAAAGCATTTTAATAGATCTTCACTCTGGCCTCTTTGTTATATGCAGTGAAATAAATTCTAAACTGTTTTAAGGCATCTGAATTTGAGAACAGTTTTGTACAGGAAGACTCGAAAATAAGTGAAGAGTGAGTCAACAAATTACTTGCCCTCCATTAACTAGTTTTCTGTTGTCTTATCTCAAGTTTTCTCTCTCTTATGATGATTATGTTGTGACAAAAGTAGGTTCTTCCCTCTTCCTCCTTACTCCTACATTGTAAACCAAACCAGTTCTGATCCAGGGTACCATCAGATTTGGTGGAATCCAACCTTTCCTTGGGTTTTAGAAATTTGCAACTGCTCTACTAGATGGCATGTCAGAATACCATTGTCCTATGAAGAGCTTATAAAGGCCTGTCTAAACAATCAAAGTGCTTTGTAGTTGGTTATTTCTAAATGGGAATTGGATGATCTTCAGGGCTTGTCTAAAACATTTTGATGTCTGAGACAAAGGACAAGGTGGCAACCCCTGTCCCCACAATGTACAGAACCCCAGCTAGATTTGCAATTGAATTTTACTTCAACAGTGGCAATGGGAAAACATCGTTCACCATATCTTGGGGAGTGGCTGGGGAAACCCAGCCAGATGGGCGGGGTATGTAGAAATAAATAAATAAATAAATAAATAAATAAATAAATAAATAATATTTATTAATAATTTGTTATCTTAGGGCAGTAGGTTAGCTTGGGTGATGCACAGAGTAGGCCACATGGCTTTCACAGCTCTGACTTCCCCCAATCCCTTGTCCCCATCCCTTGGCTGTCCCAGGCTCAGCCATCTTACCTTGCATAATGGTGGGCTAGGCCTGGGAATATTCATATGGAATGTGTGTGGCACTCATGCTTGGTGCCAAGATGTTTTCCAAACACCTTTCGGTCCCTTGTCTTCATATCTTATCACTGGTCCTGGTTCACCTATATATATATATTCAGAACTATTTTGTTAAACCTGTTTTGTTTTCATGCTCTGCAGTGAGCATACATTGTGCCATGGCAACAAAGGCAAGCTGCGGTAATTGTTGCCTAGTGAATATGGCCTTTACAACATGAAATCACCCAGGGAAGAAAGGAATTTTATGAGTAGGAAATAATTCATTAAGATAATGCATCACTAGGCTTATAATGCCTGCTTGGAAATGGAGTGTGAGAGGCAGCAATATTGTTCTGTTAACTTCTGTGGGAACTTTCTAACTGATTTGTGTGTAGAGATGAATGAAATTTGTTTTGGTCCACATTTTAAAATGATCCCAGACTTGTCTTCAGGTTGTACTGATAAGCAGGTACTATTATGTGTATTGTATGGAAGATTCCATATAAAATGCATGCAATTTAACTGTAAATACTTTGAGGGTTTTTTTTTTTAAAAAACCCAAAGAAATGGGAATGGATCTGTGAGTGTGTGTGCAGGCAAAGCTCTCATGGAATGGAAGGACACTGATTTGTCAATCCATACTTACTTGGGACATGAATTGTTTGTGGCTGAATAATTTTCATTTAAACATTTAAGACACATTTGGGGGACTGGGCATAAAACCAAGTTTCCTTTTGAAACAACACAGACTTGATTTTTTCCATACATCCAGTTTATTGAATAAAAACTTATATTCTTGCCCCCTCTTGGGGTAAATGGGAGAGTCTTTTGTGTAATAGCTATGAAGATCTAGGACACTTCTAGACATTACCTATTTTGCAATGGGATTCAGGCTGCATCTACATAGCTATAAAAAAAAACACTCTGAAAATACTCTGAAAAAAACGTTTCAAAGCTCACAATGAAAAATTTAATAGCGTTCCAATTTCAGCTCTACAGCACCATCTGGTGTCACAATGTTATAATGCATTTTTATTTCTAAATAATATTTTTACCAATGTAGCTGAGTCCCCAGTCACATATTGGCAAATCTGGGCTCAGCAATTATAGTAGCTTGGTGGCACAACAAACCCACTTCCCCAAAAGACTGGACTTTTTATGATATGGAAGGTGTTGGGAAAATGCAATGGAGAATGTGGGATAACACTTGCTTTGTCATCTAACATCCTTGCAAACAAATTGGAATAAATGCTCATTAAATAGCAGTTATCTATCTCCCTGCAAACAAATCAGGACGAATAGCCAATAAGCAGGTTGGCTGGAAGCACCCCTCATTTTCTTTGTGGTGTGCTCTATACAGTATTTATTGATTTCTAGAACTTTATATCCTACCCATCAGTGTTATTGGAAATCTTTGTGTAGCTTACAGGAAAGACTGAAAATACCATAATAAACACAGTAACATAGCACAGCAGAAAACTATTTCAGAATAGTTTAAGCATTAAAAACTACAAAGATTAAACTAGGCATATGAATGTCCTCATACTATATACATGTACTGCCTCTTTTTAAAATGCTGAAGACCCTCTACTGCTTACCATCATAGAACTATTTGCAAGGAAAAACATGAATCAATATCTCATTTTCAGTGAGTATGTAATAAGTTATGTGAGCATAACTCCAGTTATGGCATCCCATTTATACAAGACACAAACGGTTTGTTTTCCATTTTTTTATGAAACATAACCAAGCAATGATTTTGTGTATTGTATTTGGTAGCTGGATTTGTTTGATGCTGCTTATCAGTGGGAAGCAAGTTACTGTGAATGTAAAATTCTGAATCCAACCCCTGGTTTTAATGAAATATCCCTACAGCTCCAAAGCTTTGGTGCATGGCCAATTACAAACTGTAAATATTGCAGGGAGAGAAGCGGATGCTATTTTACTCTTATTGAAAGAACAACAGTAGGGTTAGACAAACAGTAATTAGCAAGAGGTCACACTGTAATTAGACTTGATTTGCAGCTGGCTATTTTTTGCCAATGTACTGCCAGTGTGAAATCCTCAAATATGGTGAGGATGTTTGCATAAGAAGCAAAACCTAAGATCAGGCTGAGGAAAACTGAAAGATGCTTCTCCCCTTGTCTTTATTCAGGCAACAACATTATAACAAGATTTTGAAGTGGTACTTGATTGATTCTTTCTTGTATGTATGAAACATTGAACAAAAGCTCCAAAGTGCTTTCTCAAAAGAATAAAGCACATTTTCAAAAGTGTTTCAGGATTTTTTTTTAGTTTCAACAAAGAGATAGTCTTCCCTTTCTTTCTTTCTTAAATCAGTTACAGGAGGAAGGGGGAAAGCCATCACTATTATTCATCCATACTGGTGTGTAATTTGCATACATCTTTAGATTTATTATTTGATAAACTGCTTTTTCACAATTTTGTTCTGAAAGCCAAGGATTATTGTTTCTTAAAAGGGTAAGGGCAAGCTATTGCAACAGCAACAAGGATGTGGCAGATAAATTTTTGGGGGGTGGGGTGTCATTCATAAATGTGTACTGCTTATTCCTAACTCCAGCTCACCTATGAAAACCTTTTAAATAGTGCTTGTTCAATATAGATCCCACTGCTTGCTTCCCCACTTCCATTGCGTAAAAAAATTAAAAATAACGCCTTTAAACCAATGGTAAAGGTAAAGGGACCCCTGACCGTTAGGTCCAGTTACGGACGACTCTGGGGTTGCTGCATTCATCTCACTTTATTGGCCGAGGGAGCTGGCGTACAGCTTTCGGGTCATGTGGCCAGCATGACTAAGCCACTTCTGGCAAACCAGAGCAGCACATGGAAACACCATTTACCTTCCCACCAGAACGGTACCTATTTATCTACTTATACTTGGTGTGCTTTCAAACTGCTAGGTTGGCAGGAGCAGGGACTGAGCAACGGGAGCTCACCCCATCGTGAGGATTTGAACCGCCGACCTTCGGATTGGCAAGCCCTAGGCTCTCTGGTTTAGACCACAGCACCACCTGCGTAGGAATGATCAATTACTAGTCCAAAAAGTGTAGTTTTGGTGCTTGGAAAAAGAAGAGCAGTTGTGAAGGCAGTTTGTTGAAAACTTAGTAGGATGAAACAGACTGAATAGCCCTTGGCCTTGTATGTGCTGCCATTCCTCCTATATATTGTTTCTTGGTTCAGACACTTATCTTACAGTGGGTGGAGTTGTGGCGCCTCTGTTGCTTTGCCTCCCCACTATGCTGCTGTGTGGAAAGCCAACAGGAGTGTTATTTCTACCTTTCTATTTTGCAATATAATTGCATGTCACTCACAAGCACCTTGTATTTTTCAAATGTTTTCGATGTGTCCATTGTAATTCAAATGTTTTCTGTTTTGTTGCTAGACCTTTTTTTGTTTGTTCCTGTTGACTTTTGTACTTCATTATTTTCACTTTGTGTAGCAATTCCCTGCAGAGCTAAAATAGGCAGCTTCATTGACAGGCACCTGATTCACTAGTAACAGGAAAAAGATGCCCCTCTCGTACTTTCTGAATGCTGTCACTTTGGTAGCAAAAGAAAAATGTGACATTTAAGGCTTGAAGGACATATCAGTCTAGACAAGAACTTTTACTGTCTTAAGCAAGGCAGAAAAGTAATAGGAAATCCCTAACTCCACCCAAATATAGCAAAGACCAGTGTACCTTGTGACTCCAAATCCATTGTGTTTCCACTTCTGTTGCTTGAGGCACATGATGCTAGCAAGAATCCATATAGCCCGTAGTTTTTTGAGAAATACTGCTGTTTGAAGCATTTCCCCTCGGACCAGCTTCTATCTGATTTAAAAACGTAAGCTGCAGTTCAGCTGAGCTGTATACATTTAAGGCAGCCACTGCGCATGCACAGAAGACAGCTTCATTTAACAAGAGTTTTGTGCAGGGAAATAAATTGACTTTCATTTTCTTACTGGGAATGTGATGTAGAATGACTGGCTAGAACGCCCAAGTAGATTTGTAAAGGAATCAACAAAACCACTTCGGTTGCTGTAAATGCAGGATCTTGCAAAGAAATATATATTTTGAATAATACTACTTTCAGAATATATCACTTGCACTTGCTAGGCAATAATCATTTGAATCGATGTAAGATAGTTAACTCAATCCCACTGAAACAGCTGTTGAGCTTAGTTCAGTTTACTGGTATATCACTGAAATCTGTGGGAGTAAGGTCAACAGAGGTATCCAACTGAGAGATTTCCATGAGTGCAATGGAACTTCCCCTCCCTCTCGCGCCTTAAATCTGCTCCGGAGAGTTGAGGAACACCCAGAGCAGCTTTGTAGGGGGAGAAGGATGGGATGTTTTGTTCAACTTGTGGAAGTTATTATGTGCATGCAATGATTTAGTTGGATGCAACCCGTATCACATCTTATTGCAGTTGATCTTATTATGTAGGCCAGTATCTCTGGTGCTGTGCGCTGCTTCTTGGCTCATTCAGCATTTAGTGCCTTGGAGAGATTTTCATTAAGAACTTCCACTCAGGTCATCACTACTTGTCTCTAATCTATGTTTACATCCCTTGCTGTTTTCACTTATATGTGTTCTCAGCAATCATGTCAAAGACTTAGCATAGTCAATTTGCTGAATCAGGGAAATGGCATTTAAGAATGACTTGTAAACAATGATGGGTTGATGGGATATAAGCACCATTAGCTGTATATTTAATGCTGCCTTTTAAGACATGCCTTGGATAAGTGTGGCTGTTCTGCCAAGAGTATATTTAGCATTGTTTATGCCTCAGTATTAGTATTGTTGGAATCTATATTCATATTTATAAAAGTATAAATTTATTTATATTTATTTTAAAATAATGAAATATTCAGCAAAGTCTAGCATGGAAATCTAGGCTACTAGACCTTTAAAATATGTCCTTGTGAGTGCCAAAACTTCTCTCTTCCCTTAGCATTGAAAATGACCACGTTTCGTAAATCAGAAATGGTTTACTTACAAACTCTCCAAAGATCAAATTCATTCACTTTTCCATGTAGCATTCAGAAAAAAGTTTCATGGGCAATGAAACTTAGAGTCTTGAAAGTTCCTTAATTATTGGTATAGGAACACAAGAATGGCTTGTAATAGTCATGCAGTCTGATCTGTAGCAGCCAGCTCAAAACCTCTACACATGTTGAGCTTCTCTGATTAACTGAGGTACAGCAATAGGCTTGGTTACCTTCCTTCCAAGGTGAGGGGGAGTGGCCTAGCTATGCCTGGCAAGACAACTTACCCCATGACATTAGCCCCTTCATGCATTAATTAGACTTAAGCATGTTGGCTATATGAGGCTGGTTAGCCCACAATATCATAACTTCATTTCACTTAACAATTTCAACTCCATTTCAGGCTTTTGCGTGTTCAAAAGTTCTATTAACTTACAGGCACCCTGTAGATTCCACCCCCCCCCCCCAAGAATCTCAAAAATAAAATAAAACTATCAATGAGTTTTATTGACTGTTCAGCTCCTGTTCTTAACAAAATGAACAAGCAGAACGGGTTTGTTAAAACAGGCTTACCTGATTTCCTCTTGATATGGGAATGCCACATTCTTTAGCACATAAATCCATGCAAAGCAGCTAAGTTGGTTTGTTTCATCATGATTAATGTAAGACAGAGGGAGTATGCATATCTTTTAAAACATAATATTATACAAGTTTTTGCTTGGCAGAATCATGTTAATGAAGCTTTTAGGAGTATATCTGACAGTGAAGCAAACCTGTAGGGCAATGGTTTTCAAGTGGTGTGACGTGGCACCCTGGGGTGCCTTGAATGATGGTCAGGAGTGCCTTGGGCAATACTGACCTCTGTCCCTCTTTCTTTCTTTCTTTCTTTCTTTCTTTCTTTCTTTCTTTCTTTCTTTCTTTCTTTCTTTCCCTCCCTCCTCTGATGCCCTCTTGCATTTCTGCCTCCTAAGGCTTGCACAGCTGTTTGTTGCAGCAGCCCTTGCTACAAGCTTCTGAGGTGAATGGTGCCTCTGGAGCTGGCTTGGGGGGGTGTTTCCCAGGCCCATGTGGGGCAGTGTGAGGAGGCACCTCTTTTGGGGGTAGGGGGCAACTTAGAGACCAAGGGCAGCAGCTATGGCTGCCCAGAGGACTCCCAAGGAGGGGGGAGAGGAGAGGAGACTGAGGGAATACTCCACAAGGGAGGGTGTTCAAAATTGCTATAGGGCAATTTTGCCAGTCATGTGGGAGAGCGCACAATACGAAGAATGTTCTTGCTCTTTCAAGCAAATCAAGCTTTGCAAATTGCTTACCAATGATTTTTTCCCCACTGCAATGACTGAAGCCTCAGGCACCTTGTTTGACATGTTTTTTTCCATTGAACTACAGCCCTCATAATTATAACTTAAAATATTGTTATTAAATGTGTGGTTGCTGCCAATTTATGATGTTGAAACAAAAGAAAATGTGAGGCCACGTTTCATTCATCATTCCAGTTTACTTACAGCTGACAGAAAATATAGGTGCTCCATTCTCCTGTAGCCTTCAAGTACTGAGCTTATCTAAAAGTCATTTTCAGTTAAGAAACTTTGCCCAGCTCCTATAATAATGCATTTTGTGATGATTTTAGGCTTCAGGCCTATGCTTGCACAGTTGGAAGTAAGTTCTAATAAAATAACTATGGCATAGTTCACAGTAAACATGCATAGGATTTGTCTATTAAAAACACATTTGAATCGGTGATCGGGTGGGTACCTGTGGCTCTCCAGATGTCGTCACACTCCAACTCTCATCAGTTCCAGCGAGCATGATCAATGGTAAGGAATGGCAGGAGCTGCAGTCCAGCCACAAGGAGGACAAGGCTATGTTTGTCCTCCATTACTGGATGCATCAATGCCTCTGAATGCCACTTGTTGGGAATCACAATTGGGGAGGGTGCTGTTGCACTCGGGTTCTGCTTCTGGGCTTCTCAAAAGCATCTGGTAACAGGATGTTGGACTAGATGGGCCTTTGGCAGGGCTCTTATACCATCTGGAGGGCCACAAATTATCCATTCCTGCTTTAAGTTAAATCTTTTTACTTTGTCCTCTTCAGTTTCCCTGGAACTAGGTTAATTATACAGTGGTACCTCGGGTTACAGACGCTTCAGGTTACAGATGCTTCAGGTTACAGACTCCACTAACCCAGAAATAGTACCTCGGGTTAAGAACTTTGCTTCAGGATGAGAACAGAAATTGTGCGGTGGCAGTGGGAGGCCCCATTAGCTAAAGTGGTACCTCAAGGTTAAGAACAGTCTCAGGTTAAGAACGACAGAACGAATTAAGTTCTTAACCCAAGGTACCACTGTACCAAAGAGTGGTGCAGTAGCATTGCATTAAAATTGGGTTCAAAGTGGCAATTAGTCATGAAATTTACAGGGTGTCTTGGACTAGGCACATTCTCCCAACTTCAAAGCATGGTTGTTTGTGTGGCAGGGAGGGAGGTCCATGTATGCCTGCCCTTGAAGGATCAGAAAGATAATAAATTAAGACTATTTACAAATCTCAGCTCAAACAGTAATATTGCAGTTGTTTCTGCTTCATCTGCTAACAAATTTTGCAGTTCTAGTAGCTTCTGGCTCTTGCATTTGGAAATGGGCTTTTTCAGACAGGTCTAATTTGGACTACAGCAACACACTGTATGTTGTACAGCTTTTGAAGAGTGTTTGGAAACTACAGCTGGTCCAGAATGCTTCAGCCAGACTACTTGCCAGGGCCAGGGCCAGTTACAGGAAGCATGTAACTCCCATGATAAAACGGCTTTGCTCCCTATCAGTTTATTTGAAGGCACAATTCAAAGTGTTGGTGATAACCTTTGCAGCCCTAAACAGATTAGTACCAGGTTACTTAAGGACAAGCTGTCTGAGTTTCAGTATTTTTGAATGAGACATTTCTCTCTGTCTTTCCAGTGTTGTCTTTAAGATTTCCAAGGCCCTTGCAATACTGGGAAAAAACGTAAGTGCACTGAGGGTTATAATGAAGCAAAGTTGCATATTTTGAAGGAGGCTTCATTGTCCTGTTCAACGGTGCCAATGAAGATAGCCGTCACACCTGCTTTCGCCATTGGCATGAAGTACAAATCTTTCCTGAGTGCTCAAGGTGCAAACTAACTGTAAGCTTCCCACAAGGCACTGCAGAGCCTCTGTCCCTATATCAATAATGAACAGGCTGGGGATTCCTTCAGGGTAAGCAAACAATTGTGACTCATTATTCTTCCTGAGAACAATCTACCCTTGCTACAGTACCTCCATTAATTTCAATGGAGTGCACATGTGACAGTTTTATAAAGAAGATGCTGGTAGCCAACTTCAGCAAAAACGAAAAGCAGGCAAAAAGGCTTTCATAGTATAAGTTTCATCTACTGCTGGATTCTTTATAATTATTCTCCCCCACCCCCTGTTGTAAACCAATACATTGAGACAAAGAAAGCTGTTGAACACTACAGTGGGATTTGTGTGACCCTTTATGCATTTCCAAAGCAGAAGAGATGCTTGTATTTGCAAAGCAGTAGATCAAACTATCGCTATCCCATAAAATCGCCATCTGTCTTTTTCCACCCTGTCCTGAGCATGGTTAGTCATTTTACTAGTTTGCTCTAAATTTTAAAGCCCTCGCCATTTCAGTCTTGTGTTTAGAAATGTTCTGTTTGTGTACAACTGCAGAAAGGATAGTATTCTCCCACCCCACTTTTCTGCTTGCACTAACGAAGATAGTTTGCCTTTCCATTTTAACACAAAATGCCCAGGTTGCTAGCAGAGAGAAATAACATTATTGCTCATGCTTAGGTTTTGGTTTTCCATTCCTAAAGAGGCCAACTCTACGTCTTCTTTGATCACCATCTGCCTTTTTTTGTATGAAACTTAACTGATTTTATTATGTCTTTCATATAAGGTGGTTGATAACTGTGGCCACATGACCCGGAAGCTGTACGCCGGCTCCCTCGGCCAGTAAAGCGACATGAGCGCCGCAACCCCAGAGTCGGCCATGACTGGACCTAATGGTCAGGGGTCCCTTTACCTTTTTAACTGAAGCATAAAAAAAAAGTTGAGAAGCAAACTAAGAAATCAAAACAAAATACTGTACTGAACTCTTGATGGTTGGAGTATTCAAAATATTTAAAATATAAGCCAGTGTTTACTGTTAGGTACAGAAAGGTGGGAGATCGCAACACAATTAACATTGCAAATAAAGTAAGAGTACCTTCCAAAATGAGAAGCACATAGTCAAATTCTTACAAAGTTGAAAGCCTGCCTGAACTGCTGTTTCTGTGCATAGGTGCTCAAAATCAAAAGAATAAAAATGATTTCATTTTCATAAAAGGCTTTGTTTCTATGCACTCTCCAATTCTTTCTTTCTTCTTTTCCCAAACTCTTATTTGGTTGTGGGTATTTCCTCCTTTAGCCATAAGTATCTCACGTTGGCACTAAGTAAGAGATTTACAAATAGCTATCTTGGCTTAATTATAAAATGTGTCCACAATTTTATCTGTCTGGCTCTCTTGTTATTCAGAGGAAAGAGGTTGGCATGGCCAGAGTTACTTTTTAGGTCAGCATTTTATTTTATTTGTGAGTGTGTGGGCCACAAAGTTGATGAGGAACCAAGGAAGTAGTAATACTAAGATGTCCCTTTATGATGTATCCTTATAAACATTGGGAAAGGATGACTCATTTACAGCCTGCACAATAAAATCTTTTGTGAATATTTTTTTTACTGCTAAAGGTGCAGTAGTATTCTGTGGGTAGATTCAGCATATGGTGTGGCTAATTCAACTGCATTTAAAACCACTTTGTCTATGTGAGCTGGTTATGTTTTTAAGCGGCCCTATAGAAAGTTCATGAATGGCTACCACATTAAGATGATATTCAGGGCAAATATTTTTTCCTTCATAAAATTTTTATTTCCAATAAAATATCCAAACATGTGTACAAGTGATAGCATTCAGTATTTTCAGCACAGAGCCATAATGAGACTAAGGTAAGGTTACATATTATCCAAATGAGAAATGTATCCACAGGCTTGTAAATAGTTTTGGTATTGGTCTCTTGTCATTGTAAAAACAAAGTTCCACCATTTGTGCAAATGTTTCTTTTCCTTTTCCTTTGGCATTACACAATTTTGACAAAGTTTTTATAAAGGGCAATTCTCCAAATTTATACCATCTTGCCACAGTAGTATCACACAGCCATTCCAAATTCTGTCTACAAGTGGTCAATAAATATCCAGCCAATGTTGTTGGCAACAGGATTAATAAATATCATCTACTTTTCTTTACCAAGGGCATGGTGACCTGTGGCTCCATTTGTTCAGTAAGAAGGGATCAAATAAACCACACACACATATATCATTAAGAGTTGAGCAGTACTATATTTCTATAGCATAAATTTTAAATAAATATTAATCCAAGTATTATTTTTTACAGTTATATACATCGTTATATGTATCTGCTTATATGCTAGCTATATTAGGAAATCTGAAGTGTAAATATATGTATAATATGCAATAATTTTTTCTTTAGAGGAACCACACACACACACACACACACACACACACTTGTTGATCAAGTAGTAAAATAAGAATAAGGAAAAAATTCAATGCCTTCTTTAACTGAAATGCCAGGGGATGAACTCACCTAGAAAGCTTTTCCTTGACATATTAGCTATCCATAAATAGAGAGAAAGCCTCCAATCATGTGATCCCACTTGTATTATGTAGTAATACACTCTGAGAAAGGTGTACCGGGGTCTTTTCCTGAATAACTTGCATTGGCTTCTTTTCATTATAGAAATGGTAAATAGCTCCATTGTAATTATCAGTGTTGCATAATAAGACTGCTGGCTGAAACTGATGGGAGCTGGAGGACTGCAGATTCTCCATCCCTGAAGTACTCCCCCCACCCCCACTTTATATAGCAGAGCAAAAAATATACAGGACAGAGCTGATGTGTAATAACATAATTTGTAGCTATATATAAACCCCACTGCTGACGAGGTTAGTGATTTTTCACTCTACTGTTTTTCCCCCTTGCAATTTCAGCTCTTCATTTTTAGGCACCATTTTTAGTGAACCTTTTCCCTTTGCTCTTTGGACTCTTTCCTTGTTCTGTGTCACACAGTCCACATGTGCACAAAGGCCAACCACCCTTTCCGCATTTTTGCTCTCTTAATTTATGTCTGCCATTATTTTTCCAACTTGACCTGAGTACCATTGCCTCTTCAAGCCTAGCGTGAACATGGGGCTAGGTCTGCAAGAAGTAGATGAGAGTTCTGCTGGACAACTAGTGGTTACAATTCCAAAGCCCGTTTGGCAGAAGGCCGTTGTGTGGAAGGCATGACATGGGTAGGGAAAGAAAATGAAGTGTGTGAGTGGCCATGTGAAAAGGGGATGGGCTAGGAAATAGATGTGTATGACTTTGATGGTGCCTGAGTGGTTAAAGGGCTAGACTGCCTCCAGGATATCCACCTATACTGGGCCAGCTATAAGAACAGTGTACATATTTTGTATGGTTTATGACTCCTTAAACATCTTTCAAAAGCCATTAGTGTATATAAAACAAGTCTGTGCTGCTGTGTAGAAGAAACTAATTAACCATGTTCTTTTGCAGATGAGATTAAAATCTGTATTTCATGGGAAATAGCGGTTCTTTTCAGTATTCTGTTAAAACATTTCAAGTCAATATTTTATTTGAATTAAATATAAAACTATAAAACCATGAGCTCAATTGCTTTCCCGTTTGAGATATATCAGCAGTGTATGTGGAAGACTTTAGAGTAATTTCTAGAATTCAGATTGAAAATGTTGATCTATGCATGAGAAGCTTTTGTTTTGTGTCTGCCTTTGAGAGCATGGCAGTGCATCCATTGTTAATTCTGGACTTGTATTAGCCTTGAAGACTTTAAATTTTTTTTGAAGATGTCTAGAATTTCATGTCCCCTTCCTTTGCCGACCTGTATCAGAAAACTGACATTAGTTCTGAAACTATTGAGACATTAAATGGTTACACAAATAATGTTAGGCAATTTATTTTTTAAAGGGCATAACAAGTTAGTGGCAAAAACACAGGGAACTAACATTTACTGACAAACATATGCCAGACTTTTTTGTGCATGCTTTTTTAAAAAGTGAAAACGAAATGCTTTCACTCACTTTGTATATAAACAAAGTAACAATATGTTGTGACTTTCATTTTCTGACTGTTTCCTAGTTTCTGATCTTCAGATAGTGTTGCATAATCTAGCTTCTCGGGGAAGGGCTAAGTTGCAGTTGGCCAGCCTTAAGCATTGCTACTGAGAATCAATTAGCCAGCTCAGGCTCCATAAATCTCATAAGCAGCAGCATGGCTGAATAGCTCAGACAGGAAGTTTGGATTTTGGTGCAGAAGAGTAAAGTTCTAATCAAAGTTATGCAGCATTTAGCTGTTGTTGTATAACTGTTGTCTAATGTGACTGTAGAGCCTTCCAGATGTTGTGCAGTTTTCTGGGGAGGGCAGGGGACTCCAGCAGGAATGGGGAGGGTGCATAATCCTATTGTATCAGTGGAACTCCATTCATTAAACTGTAATTATTAGCATTGGAATCTAAGCCTTTATCTAAGGTACTTTAATGTGTGATTTCCCTCCCCTGAACTAAATTAAGTACATTGGCTTTTTAGATCTTTCCACTTACCATAAGTGAAGTGCTGACTCTTTGTTCCTTTCTGCTGAAATGTTTCAAATTCGGCTTGCTTGTGAATTCCCACTCCTTCCAATTATTGCACTACATATTTGCAGCATTGCCCCTTTTTTATAAGGAACTGAAGGAATTGGCAACAACTGAGAAATGAAAGATGTAACACAATGCAAGTCCACACGACTTGGAAAAGAGGTGAGGAAATGAAGCAGTAATACTGAGGTACATATGGCATGAGATGTTACCATTACTTTAACTTTCAGCATATGAACAGGGTTTTTGTGTTGAAGTTTTCAGTTCATACAATCATAAACTATGACTTTAAAGTCATAAAAAACTTACACACAGATCTCTTCTCTCTTAAGGTCCGATAAAACCTGAAGTTTTCCAGGCCAAATGGTACCCTTTCTAATTTTACTAAGAATTAAACACATGCTATCCAGTTTGCTATAAAGTATGTTTTATTTTAGTCTGCTATAATATGCTAAGGGACGTGGGTGGCACTGTGGGTTAAACCACAGAGCCTAGGACTTGCCGATCAGAAGGTCGGCGGTTCGAATCCCTGCGACGGGGTGAGCTCCCGTTGCTCAGTCCCAGCTCCTGCCAACCTAGCAGTTCTAAAGCAGGTCAAAGTGCAAGTAGATAAATAGGTACTGCTCCGGCGGGAAGGGAAACGGCATTTCCGTGCGCTGCTCTGGTTCGCCAGAAGCGGCTTAGTCATGCTGGCCACATGACTCGGAAGCTGTATGCCGGCTCCCTCGGCCAATAAAGTGAGATGAGCGCCGCAACCCCAGAGTTGGTCACGACTGGACCTAATGGTCAGGGATCCCTTTACCTTTAATATGCTAGCCTTCCTGATCATATTTCTTTACTCTTTCAAAAAGTAATCCTTGTTTCTGTGTACTCTGTTCATGCTGTATTATAATTAAATGGAAATCAATGTGTCTTTAATTTTTGTTTCAAATGGTGGTGATTCACATTCTTTGATGTGCATAAATCCTAGCAAAACTAACTGTAAAGATGACATGTGTCTGTATGCATTTGGTTCCCAGTGATATAAAGAAAAAAAGTTGGAATGATGTGGGAATTGGCTTGATCTGGAATTGAAGTAATAACTGAAGTAAAAACATGTTGTGGGATTGTTGTTGTTTAGTTGTTTAGTCGTGTCCGACTCTTCGTGACCCCATGGACCAGAGCACGCCAGGCACTCCTGTCTTCCACTGCTTCCCGCAGCTTGGTCAAACTCATGTTTGTAGCTTCGAGAACAGTGTCCAACCATCTCGTCCTCTGTTGTCCCCTTCTCCTTGTGCCCTCAATCTTTCCCAACATCAGGGTCTTTTCCAGGGAGTCTTCTCTTCTCATGAGGTGGCCAAAGTATTGGAGCCTCAGCTTCAGGATCTGTCCTTCCAGTGAGCACTCAGGGCTGATTTCCTTAAGAATGGGTCGGTTGGATCTTCTTGCAGTCCATGGGACTCTCAAGAGTCTCCTCCAGCACCATAATTCAAAAGCATCAATTCTTCAGCGATCAGCCTTCTTTATGGTCCAGCTCTCACTTCCATACTTTATGGTCCATTCTTTTATGGTCCAGCTCTCACTACTGGGAAAACCATAGCTTTAACTATACGGACCTTTGTTGGCAAGGTGATATCTCTGCTTTTTAAGATGCTGTCTAGGTTTTTCATTGCTTTTCTCCCAAGAAGCAGGCGTATTTTAATTTCATGACGGCTGTCACCATCTGCAGTGATCATGGAACCCAAGAAAGTAAAATCTCTCACTGCCTCCATTTCTTCCCCTTCTATTTGCTGGGAGGTGATGGAACCAGTGGCCATGATCTTAGTTTTTTTGATGATGAGCTTCAGACCATATTTTTCACTCTCCTCTTTCACCCTCATTAAAAGGTGCTTTAATTCCTCCTCACTTTCTGCCATCAAGGTTGTGTCATCTGCATATCTGAGGTTGCTGATATTTCTTCCGGCAATCTTAATTCCTGCTTGGGTTTCATCCAGCTCAGCCTTTCGCATGATGAATTCTACATATAAGTTAAATAAGCAGGGAGACAATATACAGCCTTGCCGTACTCCTTTCCCAATTTTGAACCAATCAGTTGTCCCATATCCAGTTCTAACTGTAGCTTCTTGTCCCACATAGAGATTTCTCAGGAGACAGTTTAAGAACTTGCCATAGTTTGCTGTGGTTGACACAGTCAAAGGTTTTTGCATAGTCAATGAAGCAGAAGTAGATGTTTTTCTGGAACTCTCTAGCTTTCTCTATAATCCAGCGCATGTTTGCAATTTGGTCTCTGGTTCTCCTGCCCCTTCGAAATCCAGCTTGCACTTCTGGGAGTTCTCGGCCCACATACTGCTTAAGCCTGCCTTGTAGAATTTTAAGCATAACCTTGCTAGCGTGTGAAATGAGTGCAATTGTGCGGTAGTTGGAGAATTCTTTGGCACTGCCCTTATTTGGGATTGGGATGTAGACTGATCTTCTCCAGGCCTCTGGCCAGTGCTGAGTTTTCCAAACTTGCTGCCATATTGAGTGTAGCACCTTAACAGCATAATCTTTTAAAATTTTAAATAGTTCAGCTGTAATATCATCACTTCCACTGGCCTTGTTATTAGCACTGCTTTCTAGGGCCCATTTGATTCACTCTCCAGGATGTCTGGCTCAAGATCTGCAACCACACTACCTGGGATGTACGAGACCTCCACATCTTTCTGGTATAATTCCTTTGTGTATTCTTGCCACCTCTTCTTAGTGTCTTCTGCTTCTGTTAGGTCCTTATCACTTTTGTCCTTTATTATGGTAATCTTTGTACAAAATGTTCCTTTCATATCTCCAATTTTCTTGAACAGATCTCTGTTTTTCCCCAATCTGTTGTTTTCCTCTATTTCTTTGCATTGCCCATTTAAGAAGGTCCTCTTGTCTCTCTTTTTTGGAAATTTGCATTCCATTTCCTGTGTCTTTCACTATCTCCCTCGCATTTTGCTTGCCTTCTCTCCCCCGCTATTTGTAAGGCCTCATTGGACAGCCACTTTGCTTTCTTGCATTTCCTTTTCATTGGGATGGTTTTCGTTGCTGCCTCCTGTATAATGTTATGAGCCTCCCTCCATAGTTCTTCAGGCACTCTGTCCACCAAATCTAAATCCTTAAACCCATTCCTCACTTCCACTGTGTATTCATAAGGGATTTGATTTAGATTGTGTCTTTTACTGGCCCAGTGTTTTTTCCTACTTTCTTCAGTTTAAGCTGGAATTTTGCTATAAGAAGCTGATGATCTGAGCCACAGTCAGCTCCAGGTCTTGTTTTTTCTCACTGTATAGAGCTTCTCCATCTTTGGCTGTGGGATAGGATTCTGTATTTCGAGCAGCTTTATTTAAAGAGCAAGAGAGAGTCGTGACCAAGTAAAATGTACCTACTTTACAAGTGATAAAGCTGTGTCTGAAAGATTAGGGCCTTTCCATTAGCTAAACCCTGGCCATCATTTGTTTGTAATGCTCCTTTCACATTAATCATAGTCCCAGTAGCGCTGCTACAATACATTGCCTCCACATAATGGACAGAGTATGATATTTTTTTCTGTGGGTAGCTGTACTATTATTTTCCCTTTCAAAAAATTATAGTAGAAGTGTCAAAGTGTAAATAATGCTCAGCCTTCAAATGAAGAGTGGTGGGGAAAAACACCTTCTACAATATGTTCATAAAATAGCATGTAAAATTGCTGTGTGAAGAAGTAACTTTGCTGGGTTTTACCAGTTTCAAGGGCTTGAATGGAAGAGTACAGGAGCACTTTGCCTCTGATGAAAAAGAAGAACTGTACCTCTATTGACGTTGAATGCTCCCCAAATTAAAATTAAATCTCCTAGCACACACAAAACTAGCATTTTAGGCATACATGGTCAATACTATCAAATTTGAGAAGGGTGGCTGCAGAGGTTTTCCTGCAAGAACCAACCTTTACAGTTTTGGGGTTTTAAAGAAGCTAATTCCTACCTGCACCTCTCTGCATGATGAAATCAGCAGTTGGGTCTATATTGCAGAGTCAAATAGTTCCTGTTAAATATACAAGGTCTCCTGGTACAGTTGTTAATTTCTATGGGCAGTACCCAACTCACATTGTTCTTACCAGTACAAGGATTTGCCTACACAACAGAACTTTCCCCGTCTCTTCTCCCCAGCTCTACTCTGGAGCTTTGAAGGAAACCCCAGAACAGATTGGAGAGGGGGGAGCAGGGAAGTGCCATTGTGCAAGCATAAATCCTTCTATGTGTGGAACCAGTGTGGTGTAGTGGTTAAGAGGGGTGGACTCGTAATCTGGTGAACCAGGTTCGCGTCCCCGCTCCTCCACATGCAGCTGCTGGGCTAGTCACACTTCTCTGAAGTCTCTCAGCCTCACTCACATCACAGAGTGTTTGTTGTGGGGAAGGAAGGAAAAGGAGATTGTTAGTCGCTTTAAGACTCCTTAGGGTAGTGATAAAGCAGGATATCAAATCCAAACTCCTCCTCCTCCTCTTTTTCTTTTTCTTCTTCTCCTCCTCCTCCTATTTGGGGCATGCAGCATTCCATCTCTAAGGTATGTGTGAAATAAGCACTACTTGACCTGAGCAGGCCAATAACATATCTGCCTCCCCTACCCTAGTAATATCTGAGTTTGATTATTTGTGAGAAAAGTAACTAAAATGACTTCTTCTTTTTAAGTAAGATACTTGTTTGGTCAACACATGTCAAATGATCAAGGTAAAGAATCCAGAAAGCCGGAAACCAAGGTATAGGTTTTCAGTAATTTGATGCAGGGCTTCTGCTGTCAGCATCTATCTTAGCAGGAACAGAAAACAGACCTTGATAAGCTTTGTGTGGGCGGGGAGAAAATAGGATGCTCCGTATAGCAATGTGTCACTCAGTCAGTGGCTCCTTTGAGAAATGTGCAGAACCATTTGCTGGACTATGACTCTCTTCTTGAGTGGGAGAGATTCCTCTCACATACAGATCTGTATTTCAAAGTTGCAGTTGTACACAGGAGCTAAAGTCCACCAAATCAAGCTACTTGGTCAGACAGGTCAGGTAAGAGATTCCCAGTCATCAACATCTTTCACCCTCTGGGTGTCATAACGTTTAACAGTCAGAAGAAAAAGCCATAGGATCGCATTAAGGTGCAAGAAGATCAAACACATCCATTCTTAAGGAAATTAGCCCTGAGTGCTCACTGGAAGGACAGATCCTGAAGCTGAGGCTTCAATACTTTGGCCACCTCATGAGAAGAGAAGACTCCCTGGAAAAGACCCTGATGTTGGGAAAGATGGAGGACACAAGGAGAAGGGGACGACAGAGGACAAGATGGTTGGACAGTGTTCTAGAAGCTACAAACATGAGTCTGACCAAACTGCGGGAGGCAGTGGAAAACAGGAGTGCCTGGCGTGCTCTGGTCCATGGGGTCACGAAGAGTCGGACACGACTAAACGTCTAAACAACAAAAGGTGCTTTATCTTTTGCATGCTCTGAAAACAGAGGTGCTTCTGTATTTAGTTAACCGGATTGACATATTCCTTTCCCCCCAGATGGTTCAGCCATTAAGGAAGCAAGGATTTGAGGAAGAATATTTTTCACCATCATTTCGTTGGTGGAAAGGCTATAAAGGAAAGCTTAAACAGCACAAGCAAAGTACAATTTGAGGGTGCTGTGAAATATTGAATAGGTGGAACTTGTTTACTATGGAGGTTGCTGTGTCTGATTTACTTGACACTTGTGGCTCTGTTTTGCCTCCCATTTCAGCCCCAATATATTCCTAATGATAAAATATTTGTTTTCCTTCATAAGGAGCTATTTTTTAAAGACTGAATCACAGCAAAGAACGATGATCTGCCAGTAGACATGAGAATGAATTTCTTTCCATTTACTTGTAAACCTTTTTTATATTCAACATACAGATTTATTTATTTTTAGGGGGGACTGATAAAAAAGAGCCCCTCATGAAGTATGTCTAAAACAGTAGGCATCTCAGTCAGAATCTGGAGCTGATGTTATGACACTGAAGTCCTACTTTATCACTTAAATATGTTGAGGCTCTAAGAAAGTTTGGCAGAACCACACAAAACAGCAACTTTGTATTTTGTTCCAAAGAGGGCTCTCTGAGGAACCATCAGCTGTTCTATTCATAGCATGCAGGGACAGAATGCAAAGCCACAGAAATAACTCTCTGTGGGATCCCAGGGTCACAGAATTCAATGCTATGCATCATATTCCCTCTCCTCCCCAATACCGCTCATGTTTAAAAGAGCAATATTAAGCAGAACATTTTTTTAAATAATTATTTAAGATTAATTCAACTCTATATATGTATGAGAGAAACATAGAATAATAGAAGTGTAGAGTTGGATGGGACCATAAGAGTCATCTAGTCTAAGCCCCTGCAGTGCAGGAACCTTTTGTCCAATGTGGGGCTCAAACACCACCATTTAAAATAAACTACAATATATGACCCAATTTTAGAAAGACTATTAGGTTAGAGTAGTCCTTTAGTTTAAAGACAAAGAACCTTAAGAATGGAAGGTCCCTGAGCTGGCATACAGCTCACCTAATCGGTCTTACCCACTCTAATACTTTTCTATTTAAATTACGGTAACTATTTTCAAATGTGCATTTTCTCTTTCTTTTTTGTAAATTGCCAGTCCTTCCAGTTGCAGCAGTGATGGGATCCATAAGAAAGTACTGTACTTAAAAACCTCTTTGCTGACCACATTCAAGAGATTCAAACTGGGATCCTAATCAATGCAGTCCATACCCGTTAAGATATTGACCCATTTTCACTCTTGCAAAGAATAGTGATGAAATAATATTTTGTTTTTAAAATCTGGTGAATTTTGGTGAATTTGTAGGATCAATGGCATCTCAGGAGAGATTGGCCTGGTTTTCTGGAGCCATAAATGAATTTTTGGCTATTTTTATTAAGGTAAAACAAATGAATTAGAAGAAGAATGTGTGCATCAAGAACATCATTTTATGGGTCAAATAAATCCCTTGAGGAACAGTATGCTTTAATTGAGATTCCTGCATTGCAGGGAGCTGGACTTGATGAACTCTTGGGATCCCTTTTAACTCAACGATTTGATGTTTCTGTGATAATACAGTTATGTGAGACTGATAGAAACACTGTTCATCTAAATCTTGAAAGATCCCTTAATTTATTGAGGCAGAAACATTTTAAGTTAGCCCATTTTTCAATCTTTTAAGTTAGAAAAGGAAAGGAAATGGATCTCTTTTTCAAAAGTAAAGGTAAAGGGACCCCTGACTGTTAGGTCCAGTCGCGGACGACTCTGGGGTTGTGGCGCTCATCTCGCTTTATTGGCCAAGGGAGTCGGCATACAGCTTCTGGGTCATGTGGCCAGCATGACTAAGCCACTTCTGGCGAACCAGAGCAGCACACAGAAACGCCATTTACCTTCCCGCTGGAGCGGTATCTATTTATCTACTTGCACTTTGACATGCTTTCGAACTGCTAGGTTGGCAGGAGCAGGGACTGAGCAACGGGAGCTCACCCCATTGCAGGGATTCGAACCGCCGACCTTCTGATCGGCAAGCCCTAGGCTCTGTGGTTTAACCCACAGTGCCACCCGCGTCCCTTTTCAAAAGTAGTAGTCAGTGAAATCATCAGGTGGGAAATGCCCATTAGTTCATGCTCTTTCATAAAAATCCATATGCAGATTATACACCTGGCACATTTAGTAAATGAATTTGATTATCATTTGAATATTTGGAAGCATAGTATAATGTCTCTTATCCCCCTGACTAAACAAAATGTTTCCTGCTGACACATTTTGATGTTGCAAATGCTCAACAGACCATGATGATTTTATTAATTTCTAATGGAACTCTAATTATCACCAGTCTCTGGTATTGAATATTGTGCTTCAAATTATGGTAGTTAATAGGTTGGATCTGTTTGTCTTGTTTAATCATATTGAAGATAATTGTCAACTATTAGATTGCTCATTCCAAAACCTTTTCTTTAGCTATTATGTCTCTCCAGCACTGGGAATTGACAACTGTATTTAAACTCAAAGAAAGATGGTTTAAAAAGTACTTCAGAATGCATATCACATCTTTTTGCCTATTTTGGCAATCCTGCCATATTTGAAGGTAGACCAGTTGAAAGCAGTGGACACAGTTTCAATCTATTGATTTCCTTGGAGCTGTTCAGAGGATGGCTAATATTGGATTATCACCAAATACCTTAAACAGTGTTGATGGTGGAAAAGTCTCTTACTGGCATGTGAATTATATCTGTATAAATATAGAGAGGAATATATTTCAATTTTATTTATTTTTTAAAGTAAGTTTTCTCTGTTAGATAAGAATTACTTGGAAGCACTAATTACAACTGAGGAAGTGGGATTTGTAATTAGAAAGTATGCATAGCAATCTTTCTCTGAAACTGTTGGCTTAATACCAGAGTAATCTATAAAACATTTATTGACAATTTAGTAAAGCATTAACCAACATTAGTAATGAATCGTCATGATTAGGGAAAGTGGATTCATTACAGACCCATATCTTAAATCAGAACTGTAAAAATATTGACTTAGTAACTGTAGCCAGATTGAATGATTCAATATCAACATAAATGAATTCAAATCAAGTGGGATTTATTCCGAAAAGAAAGTATTTACCCCCTGCCACATGCTTATCTATGCAGATCTGTAAAAAGGAAAAGTCAACAAATCCTCTTTACCCTTTTCAACATCAATAATCATATGACAGTCACAGATAGGTAGCCGTGTTGGTCTGCCATAGTCAAAATAAAAAAAATTCTTCCAGTAGCACCTTCTTCAGATACACTGAAACACTCTGTTTCAGTGTATCTGAAGAAGTGTGCTTGCACACGAAAGCTCATACCAAGAACTAACTTAGTTGGTCTTAAAGGTGCTACTGGAAGAATTTTTTTTATTTTGCATATGACAGTCAGTATTTGTGATGCTTCTACAACAGTAATCTTTAATCTTTGCAGTCCAGGAACCACTCCCCCCCCCCACCTGCTATACAATGCCCCCCTTTGTTCCACTTTCTTCCCCTTCCTCCATCACCTTGAGCAATAAGAAAAATCTTGCTGGAGCCAGTGGTGTAGCATTGGTTGCTGGTGCTCAGGGCGAGTGTGAACCCAGCCCTTGCCACCAACGCCGCTGGAGTGATGACCCCACCAGAGTAAAGCAGGGCTATTCTGAGCCATCTGGGCACGCAGTGGGGACCCTGGTTGGCTGGCGCAGTCCTTGGTGGGTAGAGAGGAGCACTGGGCTGGGCAGTGCTGGGGGCTCCTGGTTCACGCCCCCTCAAAAATTGTGTACCTGGGGCCACAGCCACCCTGGCACCCCACACACTATGCCCTTGTTTGGAGTAAACCAAAAGCCCATCTAGTTCAGCATCCAGCAATAGTGTGCCCTCTCTCTGTTGCTTCTCAACAATTTGTGTACAGTGGCACACAGCCTCTGAATATGAAATGGTGCTTGCAGTCAAGTATGCCCCACCCTAGGTTCGATTGTGACCACTGCTTTTATATATATTTATAAAAAGTTGCTGGTGCTCACCATGAAGTTGGTATAGTGTCACATGTTTAACTTTTTGGGGGGGGAGGTACCAGTGCTACGTACCCTTGAGTACCCCCAGAAAAAAACCACTTTGTGACCTAGTTTTGGGTCCTTACCCACCAAGTGAAGACCAATGTTCTAGAATAGTAAGCAGCAGAGGGAAAATGCCTTTGCGGTAAACTACTGCTATATAAAACAAATGTAACGAATCTTATATCAATACTAATAGCCTCATTTCATGCTTAGAAAAATACTTACACCCTCCCACATTCCCAAACCTGACGTCTTACATTTCGGACCTTCTGTTTTCCAGGATGTAATAGATTTTGGGAGTGTCTAAATTTAGGGAAGTTATTATTAATTTTGCTGCATTTTTTCTTTCTTTCCCCAACACACCGAAGTCTGTGCCCTTGACACTTGGGCATCCAGAAACTGAGAAAGCTTTCATGTTAAGTTGGAAATATTGATAGTTTTGGGAGATGCCCCTATGGTTATGAAACCATAACAAATGTGTTTTTCTTGGAGAGGAGGTGGGTGACATTGGAGCTGCTTCTGTGATTTGGTCTTTCAAGTTCCTTTTCTTCAGGACATATAGTCATACCAAAGATCAGGTATTGCATTTTCTTGTATGGCTACGGCAGCTTCTCCCAACAGCACACCAAGCTTTCTAAAGTAGACTGGGACATGGTCAGTGCCGGATTTACGTATAAGCTAAACAAGCTATAGCTTAGGGCCATACTCTCTTGGGGGCCCCCAAAAAATTTAAAGGGAAAAAACAACTGGATGTACATTTCCACAATATAAGATAAAAAATAAAATAAAATAAAACCTACCTACAGCAACAGTGTTTTGTGTTGTGTAGGCTCTTGTGATGTAAGTAATGGGCCCCACCTGCTAGCGTGCTCCCTAAAATATCACTGGTTTACTCATTTCTATATATAGGGTGCCTACATTCTGCATGGACTGGTCGCATGGCAACATGTGCAAACTGCTTTAGATACCTATTAGGTCCATAAATTACCATGTAGCATATATTCAACACAAAAAACAGCAACAATTTGTTGTTGACAAAGAACAGCTGGACATATAAAGGGCCCCATTACCCTCAGTAGCTTAGGGCCTCATCAAACCTAAATCCAGCACTGAACATGGCCCCAAGTAACATTCTGAAGTTGAGGCCTTCCACTCATAGAGGGTGTTGGAGCAGATGGAAATGTAAAATTGAAAATGCTTTAATTGAATTTGGAACAAACAGGTGCAATTAGCCATCATCTTCTGTGCATTGCTTCCTCTCTGAAGTATACATTCACTGGCAACAGTGCTAAATGTTAATGTTTGCATTAGGCTCATGTGTTCTTAATGCCAAGGTTTATCATAAGAAAGCCAGCACAAACACATTTTTGGCTTGAATAGTTTGATCCCCACACACAACCTGTTCAGTAAAAAATAAAATAAAACCTTGCAACTTTTAGGTGTGTGTATTCAGCTTAAATTCTATAAAGTTCCATCTTAAATTGGCAGATGCTTTATCCTCTGTCCTTTAGGGTAATATAAATGTGGTATGCTGATTGCCATGCTAGTCTTAGTTGAGATCTGTGTTTCTCAAGATGGAAGCTCTAACTATTGGATAAAATGAAACATTATTGGCTAGTATGATGTATAGCTGTAAGGCGCTAATACTTATTACAGTACTTGACTTTTTATATAGTTCTTAGAATCTAGGTACTGAAGGAGGGTTAGGGTTAAACTAATAATATTTATGGCTGATATGGATTTTGCGTAACCATGCTGTTCCTACTCCTTTCATTAGCGTATGCATCTGAGATTTTTGCACCTGGCTTTGGTAGTTTCCACCAGTATGTATTTTGGAAAAAGGTCTCAATTATCCCTCTTGGCACTGTACACCTGCCAGTGCTTCATTAACTGCAAAGAGGAAACAGCTCAAAGAAGATCTTATAGTTATACAGTGGTACCTCAGGTTACAGACGCTTCAGGTTACAGACTCCGCTAACCCAGAAATAGTACCTCGGGTTAAGAACTTTGCTTCAGGATGAGAACAGAAATCACGCGGCAGCAGTGGGAGGCCCCATTAGCTAAAGTGGTACCTCAGGTTAAGAACAGTTTCAGGTTAAGAACGGACCTCCAGAACGAATTAAGTTCTTAACCCAAGGTACCACTGTATTGGCAATCAAATCATTTAGTTGCCTGTTGCTCTTCCAACCAATTAATTGTGTTTGCATAACAGCCTCAGCAGCCATTGGAATCTGTGCAGGAGGTTGGACTAGATGACCCTCGTGGTCCCTTCCAACTCTATGATTCTATGACTGCATTTGAATGGAAATCTCTCTGGAAGGATGTTCACCTTGTGACACAAGGGGGCACTAGCTATATTTTACTACACTTAACAGCATTAGCATATTCTCATATTTTACTTCAATGGGACATGAACATGCCTAGCTCTTTGCTGAATTTACTGTTTTGTGTCTTTATCTTGTATTTTTATGCTGTAAACCGCCCTGAGATACATGAATGAAAGGTGGTATATAGATTTAATAAAAATAATTATAAATAAAATAGTGCAGCTACTCAAGTTCTCAAGTAATGAAATAGGTACATTGGTGTAGAATATGTCTAATTCCAATGCTGGCAACATTAGCAATACTTTACTGGTGCTTCTTGTTGGAATGTCAATGTTTGTTTTCATGCATACTGGAACACTTACTTAAAAAACAAATCTCTTACCTAATCTCCAACTACTATGCTGGGGTGCAATCTCAAAATAACTAATAATGATTGTATTCATATACATAAATAGATAGAAGAAGAACTTGTGTAACTATTAGTTACAGTGTTCTGGAAAATATACTGGTACTTTAAAATATGACAGCAAGAGTGGTGATTCTTTCTATAGCTGTTTATTGAATAATTCTTGACAACACAGTGAACTCTAAAATTCAGGATAAATACCTATTATGTTTACTTATTAGGCATGAAAAAGAATTCAAATTGCCAGGGGCTGCCAAGTAGATATGCATGTGTATTATGCAAATAATAAGAGAAACAGGTTCTAATGAATTTCATTGTGCACTTCAAAATGCTAGCCCATTTCTTGAGTCTACAGAGGCAGAATTATTACCAGGCAAGTAGTATTATCTCAAGTACATCATAAAACAGCAGACATAATTGTTACCATAAATAAGCAGTGTAATGTTTTTATTCCTATAGCAATACCACTGTCGCTTATAGTTCTTCCGAACTTTACAAGGGTATTCATGTCAGTTTAAACTGTTGGCACAGCCGGAGTTTTCAGAGCCCTGCCATGAGAAAACCCACTATCCAGAATTTGGGGAAGGGCACAAACTGTTTAGTTCCTTCACTAGCAGCTGGTGTGAAAGGGGGCCATTGTGTAAAACTAAATTTGGGACCCAAAAAGTGGAGTGTCTCCCACATTACCATCCTGTCTGTATCCTAAGATCACCAGAGGATGATGTCCTCTACTGGAAGAGCTATTGTGTTGTGATGAGAGATGTTGCTTCCAAGTGGAACTGGTGCTCCTCATGCATCCAAGTTTTTTGCATTGTCCATGCAACATTATTAGCATCAAAATGCAAGCTAATGTTCCCCCCATCACCATTTAATATGGGTTTACCATTTCCAGGAGGAATCCAACATGTAACATGTACCTGATTCCAGTGACGTGCTTGCAGTATCTGAATGACCAGTTTTCAGTACTGAGCACCTTACTGGAAGTATAGAGAGTCTTCTCTACAGTGATGCCCCATCTATGGACTGTCCCCCCCTTAGAAATATGCATGGCGACAACACTTTTGGCATTCTGGTACCAATGACCATTTATTAACCCAAACATGTTTAAGGGTGTAGAGTTGAATAGTGATGTCCTGTTTCACAATTACAGAGGTGGCTTTAGATGCTCCTATTGTTTTTACGGAGTTTATATTTTATTGTGATGCTATGATAGTATTTAAGGTAGTTGCACCCCAGCCTGGGATCTTTGGGATGAAGGATTGGTTGTAAGCAGTCAAAACAAATATTTAAGTTCTCACTGAAGGAAGGAAATAAACTGGCACAAAACCATATCACTTTAAAAGCCAAGAGCTGATATTTTCCCTTCTGGGCTTTCTTCCTAAAACCTCTGTGTTAAATGCAAATTAGGTGTTTTACTCCTGGCTAGCTATCTCTGTTTCTCGCAGATTATTAGGGAAATAGATCACAAACTTGGAGGTAGAAGATCCAAGAATTAAGGTGATACGAAAGTCTTTTGAAACTCTAAATGATGTTTGTGGGGGGACAGGCAGTTGGGTAAGGGAAATAGTTGGCTCAGTCTTTTGCAGACTCCCTTAATATACTGATAACCTGCAACAGTAAAAGATTAGTGTTTAAAGTGCCGCCTCTCACTGTGCTAGTGAATTGGAGAGGGAGTGGGGAGGGAGCTAATAGATTTGTTATTTTCAGTTGGGCTACTGGGATGAGGTAAATTGTGGAAGAGAGAGGTAACATGGAATAGTCTCTCTCTCTCTCTCTCTCTCTCTCTCTCTCTGTGTGTGTGTGTGTGTGTGTGTGTGTGTGTGTAACACACACAGTGGAGAGCAATGATTATTATACGGAAAAATCAATTGTTAACCCATGGCCGTTCTTGAATTCTAAATGTGCAGGAAAGTACAGTAGTTCAGTCATGGTGAAAAGGCACTCTATACATGCATAGAAGTACGGTACTTTGGAAGGGAACTTATCTATCACGACAATGCAGAGAATTCTGAAAACTTCTCTTTTATGCTAGGAGTTGGGGGTTGGGTGAGAATAATGGCCAGGATTCCATGAATGAGTCGCACTAGCGGAAGCTCTGTACAAGGACTTCTGCTTCCAAAGGGAAATACAGACACACTGAATCCCTGGAATCTCTCACCTTTCAGAGCTTGAGGTGGTGTGCAATATCAGTAACACATACACACAATGCTTTTTCTGGGGGGATGCAGGGGTACGCATACCCCTAAACATTTTGTGAATCTAAGTTTGGCCTCATTGAGGGACAATATTTCAGTATGAGTAGAAAAATGGGAGTACCCCTAAACATTTTTTAAGAAAAAAATCTCTCTCTCTGTATGTGTGTTATAAGTAATTGATTTGCTTTGTAGTCTGAGGCTTGCATCACCTGCTTTTATCACCTCCAGCCATCTGCTTGCATGTACTTGTAGTTTTTATTTTATGCTTGTGACACATTTTAAAGTCCAGATTGTGTTAGTCGTACTATTTCTGTCCGGTCACACTTCTAGCCAGTGCTTTTTTTCCTTAAAAAAAGCCAGTGTGGTGTAGTGGTTAAGAGCGGTAGTCTCGTAATCTGGGGAACCGGGTTTGAGTCTCCGCTCCTCCACATGCAGCTGCTGGGTGACCTTGGGCCAGTCACACTTCTTTGAAGTCTCTCAGCCCCACTCACCTCACAGAGTGTTTGTTGTGGGGGAGGAAGGGAAAGGAGAATGTTAGCCGCTTTGAGACTCCTGAAGGGGCGTGAAAGGCGGGATAGCAAATCCAAACTCTTCTTCTTCTTCTAAAAAAAATGTTTAGGGGTACTCTCATTTTGACTCAAGAAAACCACCTTTTTATAGTTCAAATCGGAAAAAATAAATACAGTAAATAGACAAAAGTACAAGGATTCACAAAATGTTAAGGGGTATGCATACCCCTGCGCACACCCAGAAAAAAGCACTGCTTCTATCTCCACCCACTTATGCCTAGGAGTGACCCTGTTTCATCAAGGAAAGCTGCAAAAGAATCTCAAAGCCGAAATTACTTAGTAATTACTTAGGAAAGTAGCTCAGTGTTTAAGTATGCTTTGCATGCTGAAGGTGTGAAGAACCACTCACTGGTGGAAGAAGAGGAGTGCGAGGGGAGCGCACTGCTCCTGGCAGTGTGATCCTGGTGGGGTGCCATCACGGCTGCCCCCCTGCCTGCGCTGGGTGCCACGCCCCCAGGACGCGTGCCAGCCCCGCCCCGCCTGCTCTCCGCCCCCCGGTGCCGGAGCATGAAGCTCTGCCACTGGAGCGACCGTGAGTCAGCCTAGCCCTAGACAACACTGAGCTAGAGGTCCAGTGCTGTGACTTGGTAAAGGTCAGATTCCTAGGTGGTGGGAGTGTCTCATTCAGACAGATGGTTTTGTATCAAGCTGATTCATCAGCTGTCAGCTGCAAGAAACCATCCACTGTCCACCTGAAGTGCATGCACAAAAAGGAGCATTATTCACAAATTTGGGGGAAAGTCTGGTGGGGGTGCGCGGGCTCATGACATGAATGTGTTCAAATACTGAAGATTAATTCCCAAAGCAAATCTGAGCGCCGTAGAACAGGAAACCGATGTAGTCATTCTTCCTCCTAACAAGACACCACAGGCCCTCTTCATTATTTTTTTTCTATTTAATTTTATCTTGTGCAAATGAGATTGCAGAGACCAATGTGCTCAGACAACACCATTAAGCAGTAATGGGATTTGTGTAACTAAGTGTTGTTGTTTTCTGGCACCACAAACATGAATAAAAGTTAAGGGGCTGAATTTCACCTAAGAGACAAATTGAAAATCTTAGATTCTGAACTACTATTTTCCATTTCAGCCAGGTGGTAGTGATTGTTCTCAGAACCTAGTTTTGCTCTTACCAAGCGATGCGAATCATGTTATTTTCCTGCATAGTTGAATAAATGTCCTTGATAACACAGCAGTTACTCTCCTGAAGGTATTCATAGAGCAGCCTCCAGAAATACTTTACTGTTTGGTGTTTTTGGAACATGTATTAAGGTGCCTATGGTCTTAAGTATACTTCTTTGCCACAGTGCATGATCTCCGCAGCATATAAGACACGTGGAACCTCTCGTTCTGCCTTTACGCAGGCACATACATAGCGACTGTCCATTGTGAGAGTTGGGCTGCTTCAAGAGCTGGGCTTGAAGGAACAAGGAATGAAGGGGTGTAGCCAACTACAGGGGGGCAGTGGAACAGCACAAACTAGAAGGGTAACTTTGATGGAGGCCTTTTGCATCAACACAGTAAAACATTTGTTGTTGGCTTACAACAGTTCCTAGCTTTGCTCCATAATACAGGGAATAATATATTTTTCTCCATAGCTCTGCAATGTGGCAGTTGGGTTTTGTTCACCCCTTATTCCCAGTTCCCCAGTTGGTTGAAAAGAATGATATTCAAAGCCTCTGCCACCGCAAAGATACTGGAAGGAAATTGGGCAATTTGCCAAATATCAATACAAGGATGAACACAGTATTATAGCCCACATTTTTATGGTAACAACTAACGCTGGAGTTTTTCTCTTTGAGAGAAATATATGACAAAAAGGCCCACTCCCTGGGAAAGACTTATCACAGACGGTTGGAACCAATCTTTTATAGATAATGGCATGGCATTTTTAGTTAAAGACCACATGCCATTCACTGGACCTGGTGTCTCAAAAATGGACAAGAGGGAGCTATGCCAGGGTCAGTGTGCACTGAGAGACTATTGCACTCGTTTAATTACTTCATTTGAAATCATTAGTACTTCTGCAATACTGAAGGATTGTTGCCCTGTTACTATGACTATCCAAAGAGCAAATATTTCTGTTTGTTTTTCATAAACTGTTGCTGAATTAAATAAATATGATTATTGGTGTGATCCAACATATGAGTAAATCTAATAAAAGCAGGTGTTTGTGGGGAAATGAGCATGGGAAACAGAAATCAATTAGCCTCATTTGCCTTTACACAGAGGGAAATCAGACTGATGCATAAACTAAAAGCTCATGATTTTATGCAGCTTCTGGGCATGATTAGTTGAAAAGGAAGTAGAATAATACTGCCGCTGATTAGGTCTTTCCATATCGCTTTCATATGAGACTCCTGCTGTTGTTTCTATCTGTTTTGTAGACTCTGGGTCCTAACCTATAAATTCACTGAGGATAGAACTATGCGAAATTTGTAATCCTGTATTTACGAGTTGCTGGGTTGGGTCAACGAAAATTGTCAGCTTTAAGTGGCAGAATGTTAAATTGTTTGAAAGTTAACAATGAACATTGAACTATATGGTGGCAAAAATGTTGACTAATTTTATCTTAAGGAATAGGTATTAATGAAGCAGTGTCTCATACTATGTATACTTATCCTCTCATCAGATTGTCTATGTGCCATATACCATATTTTTTTGTGTACAACACGCCCCCATGTATGAGGCGATCCCCCTATGGGGGGGATTGCCCAGAGTTGTTGAGCTTTTTTGGAGGGGATTGGCTAGCACCAATTGCCCGTCGTCCCCCCTCTGCACTATCCATGTAGACGATCCCCAATTTTTTAACAATAAAAAAACCTTGTCTTATACACGAAAAAATATGGTAGCTTTGCATGAGGAAAATGATAGATGTATCCCTTAGTTCTGATGTTAGAATTATGGCTGCTATTCCCAGCACTCTAGACTACATGCACGAGCTTCCTGCAGTACATTTCGCCAAAGAAGATGAAGCTCACTGCACACACATATTTATTTGCCATTTATTTTATAAAATGTCTGGATTGGTGCTCATCACATTGTGACCCCCCAAAGCAGTTTTCAGTATGATAAAACCAGCACAACAATCGAAACAGAATGCAATCAAAATCCACAGGCAGCATAACACAAATGATCCTCACTTCCAAATTCAACTTAGCCAGATCTTCCAAAAGTCTGGGAGAACAAATGAGCTTTACCAAGGAGAATGAAGCTCATCAAAGATGAAGCCATCTCTGTGTGTGGCTTCATCTCACAGTTGGGGTGCAATTAGTGAGAAGGCCCTGTCCCTCATCCTGATACTGTGAGCAGGACTCGCTGGTGGCACACGAATAAGAGCCCTCTCTGCCAATCAAAGAGCCTGGGTTGCCTGATATAGTGAAAGGTACTCTTTTATATGGCCTGGAGAGAAAACTGCAAGGAATAGCTTAAATTCTGAATTTTCAATTTGTATGAGTGGCTTTTAAATGAACCAGTACCTGAGAATACTGGGTGATTAAGCCTAAAACAGCTGAGAGATGAGAAGTGGGCCATCTGTGCTCTGTGTGATAGAAGGAATTGTATCATTTTCAAGCATTTGCTAAAAACTGCTCCCCCCCCCCTTTTCAAGCAGATTGTCTCTACAAGAATTTTAGAGAAAAACACATTGAATGAATTATATGAAATGCCAAGTGCCTTAATAATCATTGTCCCTTTTAACTGTTTTCAATTCAGGACCACTTATGGATGCTGAACTCCCAGTTTTCCATGCCTGTTGCCTGTGATGGATGTGAGGTAGGAAATGTTTATGCAGTAACTTTGATGCTTTTTGAGCCCTAGGAGGCCAATACTAATTTATGTTTGCGAAGTCTGTGTGGTTTCTCCCCAATACCTCTGTTTGTCTGTAATATGAACTAAGGGGACATTCATAGCAAAGCACAAAGAGGGAGCTGCTTTCCAGACATCCCCATAGTGTTATGAGAGAGGGCAAGATAAGAAGCCCTAAGTATGACCATTGCGGAGGAGCCAAGCAATTGAGTACCTCCCTGCAAATGTGGAAGCCCTGCAAAAGGCAGAGGCAGTGGACAGCCTTGTAAATAAGCCCACAGTGATTCCTTGCCTTGCTCTCCTGGCTTCCCAACAATGCAGGTTGCTGCTGCTTATGGCAAGGGTGGTGTCTGGCAGCAGTAGCATTGGATTGGCTTCACCACCCCACTTTGCAGTCATCTCCCTGTTCCTCTCCCTCTCAGTAAGCAGCAGAAGCCATCTATGGAACTGGGAAGCCAGGAGAGCGACAGAGCTTCACTCATGCTGTTCTACTGGTTGCTTCTGCTAAGGTAGTGGGTGGGTGGTGGGAACTGCATCTGAGTCCTTTAATCTGGTCCCGATAGAAATGTGAGATGGCAGCATGCTCAAGTCACCTCATTTGATATGTTATATAATACGATGTTCCATACGCTGATAGTAAACTCATTATTGTATTGTGGATCAACACTCCTCGTGCACAGAGAAAATGTATTGGGAAACTTGGGAAACAAGATATTTAGATTCCCCTCCTGGGGAAGTTCAATGAAGACTGAGCATGCTCAATAGGCACTGAATGCTAATTGGCTCTTGGTGGGGAGGGGAAGTAGAAAATGGTGCAGTAATGGAATGGAGTTCCCTAGACAAGGCCATAGCTGCTTCTCTGGAACCCTGAATAGAGGTACTCCACACAGTAGTGTGTGTGTGTGTGTGTTTGTGTACATGTACACCCCCCCCCACCCCTGTATTGGTAATGGGTTCTCTTGAATTATTTTTCAATTATAATGCTCTAAAACTGAATGAGTCTTAATTGCTTTAACTGCTTACTTAACAACCATAAGGACACACTCTTGAAATGCATTGGTTACACTGTGGCAGCAGAACAGGTGTTTGTGAAAAACAAATCAGGACTGATACTTAGGTTTTGTATTAATGGCATCTACGCAGATTTGATGCTAAAATAAAATATACAGGAAAGCTGAGCTGAAAAGCAGAGAGAGCAGGCTAGTTTTGATTTAGTTTTGATTTATATACCATTATGAACTTTTGTAAAAGCTATATAAAGATAGCTAGGAACTGGAGCAAAATATATTGATGCTAACTGGCTGAAAACATCCAGCCATTCAGCTTTTAGCATTTCTCTTGAGAACTGCCCTCAATAGTTGCAAAAGCAACCCAGACCAGCAAAAATGCCTCATCTATTTGGCCTGGCTGAAGGTTCAGTTAGTGCCTCCAGAGGTTGGGGGCGGGTATGGGTGTCATAGAACCTTAAGCCTGTGGACAGCCCATGGTCCTTTTTAGCCCCAAACTCTCTAGATATACAAATTATAAATATGAGACTGAAACTCCTTTAAATGAAATAAAATGGTTCAAGTAAGAACATGTGTTTCGTCATGAGCTCTGAATCACACTATTATTTATATGTAAAAACAAATATCTACTTGAAAAGTGAGAAGCAAGCCAGTTTTAGATCTAACTTTTAAAAAATGGATGTCATAATGATATCACAAATGATTTTGGATACCGAATATGTAAAACATGGGTTACTAATCAGAGCTATGCCAGGACTACAATTAATTATAAACTGCAATGTTTCCAGTCTAGACACTGTACTGGAAACACTACAAGTCTGGGTAATATTGGCAATTTTCTCTGTGTCTAGGAGACAAGTTGAGGCCCTGTTAGTACAGATGGGTGTGTAAGCAGGGATGAGGAAATCTGTCCATTTGGATTTCTCTCGCTCATTTTTTCAGTCTTAAATTCAGTTCTCCACAATTTTACAAGTTTGTGATTTTTTTTAAAAAAAACACCCTCAAGAAAATTCATGAGCTTTTAGTGCAGATTTCCCCCTATATGCACATTTTTCTTTGCAATTTTGCCTAATGTACACATTTTTCCAAAGCATTTTTCCTAATATAGTGCATTTTGTATGTTATTTTCAATAATATATGCATTTTAATGCACATTTTTCCTGGATATAATTCATTTTTGTACACATGATTTGCCTGGAAAACTGCAGTGCCAGATTCAAAGAAAGGTGAATTCTGAAGAATGAATGTGTTCTGGTTTACATATTGTTTCAGAAAGTGTGAAAACTGTAAATCCAAACTGAACTGAATTTCTTTTCTGATACCTATGTGGAAGTCATCATATATTTTTTTAATCTAGAAAAATAAGTTTCAGCTTCACAAAGGTTTCATTTAATGATTCACGCAAGGCAAACTTAAATATGCAAGTTTGCAATCTGGAGATAACACAAGCAGAGATTTCATAGTTTAATCACAGGAAAGTTTTTTCTCCAGCTGTGTCATACAACAGATTTTCAGGAACTGGGTGAACCCAGTCCTACTTCCTCTTATATTCTTTCCAGTAAATGTGGTAGTTCCAATGAACAAATGAGTAGCATTGGTATTCTGTTTATTTAGACTGAAGTGCATCAGATTAGATTTGCTTTAAGGAAACAACCATTTGAAGATCTTCCTGATATGGTGCTGTTTTTCTGCAATTACTCTGAGAGACAATTATTCATTAAGAAAAGACATGACCGCTGACTCTTTCTAAATAATGAGTACAAATTTTGGCAACAGGTAAGTGCTCTCAAATCTTAAAAGAAATTCAGATCTTATAAAAAAAGGGAGAAAATAATAACCTGTTACCTCTCTATAGTGCAGTTCTTAGTCCAAGGAGTTTGCATAGGGCAAAAGCCATTAGAGCATCTGTTAGAGCATTACTCTAACAGATAACAGAAGTTTCCATCTTTTCTCCCTCCCCATGTGTTCCCAAAATCTGATATGGAGGATATCCTGCCCTCAATAGCAGATTTTGTGGGGGGGGGGGGTGTGCTGCAAGAAGAGGAGAGTAAGAGGAAGCCCCATTTGCACAAGTGGAAGACCATTGTAGAAACAGGATACCACAATTGGGCACTACCCATAGTGATTTGATGTCTGTATGAAGTAAAATATAGGCCACTAAAATTCTACTCCCACTGTTTTGTTAGCTTCAATAGCATCTTGGCAATAGGGTTTATTTCTTCTCTGTCCTTTGCAAATGTGTTCAAAAATCTGTTTTGAACATATAAGTAATTTGTAACTGAAAAAGTAATATGTCCAGCTGTACATAATTAATTTAGAGTTTTCTGTGCCAGGAATATTAGACAATCCTGTTAGATTACTGTGAAATCTCTGCGGGAGTAGTTTGTTTGTTGGACTGGCACAGGTAGACAGCTCCCTTTTCACATCTTGTTCCTTTTCTATTCTATAGAACAGGAGGGAAAAGCAGTCTCCAGTTTTCATGACTATGGGGGTCGTGAAGAATATTTTTGTTAACATGATTTCCCTCTCCTTATCTATCTTACTGGGTTTATGGAAATTAAAAAATAATAATTGCAGTTAATATATGTAAATACTCTTGTGTCAGGCTAGATCTATTTAGTCTGCTAACAAGATTTATTTTTTGTTACATTTTTTTGGTAGCATTGCTGTATTAGTGATTAAAAAAGTATGGTATACTTGGTTAATTGAAACAAGCCACGATCAAACTGTGGCTTATCCTGACTTATTTCAATAAACCATATTTTAAACCACCCAGAGTTCTCAGTTCAGATGAAACAACAAACTTTGATTGGTTTAAAACAGAATGCAGATACTCCAATGGCCTGTCTTGGGCATGATGCTAAATTATAATTTAGTATTACATGGCCAAGCTTTGGGTTTATATTCAGGCTGCCTACTATGTGCCTCTGACCTTATTAAAAACATTCACCAGAGTTGCTCAGTTGTCAAGAATGATGGTAAGACAGAAATATAATGTTCCCAGTGTTTGAGTGGTGTTAAACTTGCATAGATGTAGTCTGTATACATTTGCCTTTCTCTAACTTAAAACAAGATACTTGTAAAATCTATAGGGCAGATTAAAACATTTGTGAAAACAGCTTTTCCATATCTTAAACATCTTCACAAAACAGAACTTTAAATGAGAGAGTTAAACATAAAGGAGCCCAAAATAGCATTAATAGCTTACAAGTACAAATAAATGGAGATTAATATGACATTAAGAGGGACAAAAGAAGAAAATTTATGAACCAACTTGATGATTTTTAGACAATTTAATATGCCTTTGTGTTTACCACATCTGTGTGCATTTGTGACATTTTAGAATCCAGTGTGGATCTGTCTGCATGTAAATTGGGCAGCTGGTTTACAGAATGAGCAATTAGACTGAAGCGCCCTTATTGTGCACGTGCAGAAATGAGTGACAGCTCTGATGATAGGATCCAGTGCACTTAGGCAAAAGCATCCCAACACCACACTGGGTTTTAACTAATCATTAGAAAATGAAATGCGCAGCATTGCCAGATATGGCGAGAAAGCATTTTTGTTCACATGCCCTGTTTCCATAGGCTTTCAGGTGTTTCACTTTGCTGAATCCCAGACATTACTCTAGTAATCTTAACAGAGCTATGGAAAGGCATTACTAACAGTGGAAAGTTTATATAGTCAGGTGACATCCAAACAAAGAGCTCCTGAAAAGATTAAGATGCTGGATGTCCTATATTGCCAATGGAGAATGTTCCCCAACCATTTTGAGTGTTTTCCTAGTAACTCAGAGCTCCCATTTTGCCTGAAGGTGATGTATCACAGGACTGGTCACAAAGGGCAAGTGTACAAGCTGTCCATTGATATGAGCAGTGCTTTTTTTCTGGGGGGATGCAGGGTTACGCATACCCCTAAACATTTTGTGAACCTAAGTTTGGCCTCATTGAGGGGCAGTATTTCAATATGAGTAGGAAAATGAGAATACCCCTAAACATTTTTTTTTAAGAAAAAAAGCACTAGATATGAGAGGTCGTCCTCTAATGGGATAGTGAAGAACCTCCACTGTTCACTCCACTTGTTCAGGCAACTGTCTGTCATTTGTATCTGGGAAACACCCTCAAAGGACCATCCCACAAGATCTTCAGTTCTCAAGTCCATAATGGCCTGGACATACCAGATCCTCTCTTGATGCTCCTGAGTTGTATTCCTTCTCCCTGCCAGTCCCATTTCACTTGGATGCACCAGTCCAGGATTGTCATGCTACCTCGAATACCAGGTATATCTTCCTTCAGCACTGTACCTGCCACCTCTGTCTTTTTTGAGATGGCACCTGTTCATGAGATGGCACCTGTTCACTTTGGGAACCCGTGACTTATTCTCTCCTCAAAATCCACAGGAGACAGAAGACATGATTGATGGACAGGCAAAATTAAGACCTTCGGTGAGAAAAGCACAAGGGAAATTCGTCTCTTTCTGCACATTTATGTCTGAAGCAGTAGACCAAATATCCCCCCTTTTTATACATCTTTCAGTCACTGCAATATGTTTCAAGTTATGCTGTGACATCTTTTGGGGGTGGAGGGAGGTTTCTTGGAGCATTTTTTCTAAAAGTAGTCTTCATTGCCCTTCAGTGCACTTTTCAGCACTTCATTCAGTAATGTCAGTAAGTAAAATGTCCCATTACTCATCCCACATATTCTTTGTCCCATAAGGAACAGCTCCTTAGGAACACAGAAGTGGTGAAATTATTGCTATTATCATTACAGACCGATAACAGCAAGCAACTAGTGAAAACACCAGCAGAAAAACGTGCTAAATTGAACTGCATTAATATGTCTTTAATGGGATCCTAGGAAAAACAGATAATTTAGAAGGAATGAAGCAGGGGCTTTGATCAGAGACTCTTTCAAGGAGGTCAGAAAATAGTAATGAACTATAGACTGCTATGTGTCAAGTAATGTAGAATTTAGTATAAATCATTAAATGGCAAGAGGTTTTGTAATTACATAAAACGTAAGTACCACCTACAGTGATAAATGAGAGTGCCATATTAGCACAAGAAATAGACCAGTGACACTGACATCACTGAAATTAGTATTTCAGTTTTGGAGGGGGCCTGTGAATTAAATAGAAGACTGTGTCAATGGTGAAGGAAGATGTAAATCTTGCAGATCACTTGAGGCATCTGTGAATATTAAAGTAGTTTGAACATGTACATCCCTAATTTAGCGGAGCTGTTTGGTGTACAAGCTGGGTTCAATTTAGGGCTAATTGTGGCAAGAGCCCCCAGTCTAAATTGTTTTTCCGTTGTTTCATTTGTCTAGTACACATTCAGTTTACAGAGTAGTGCAGTACAGATATTGTAGATATGATTTTTATACACTTAGAATAGAGAAGCTTCATGTGAAGAGTACCCGCATAGGTTAAATAACCCTGTCTTACCCACGTGGTACCACTTCTCTTGCTTCCTTCAAATATGTCCTCCAAACCTACTGTATCCATTAAGCCTTTGTAATAATTCCTTAATACCCACCATTACCTACTGTAACCAAATGCAAATTTAGAACTGAAACAAGTTCACTCTTTTCTCTCTCTCCCCTTTGTTGAGTTGCAGATAACTCGTCTTATACTCTTGAAAGACCATGCCCACTGATAACACGATATAAAAAAACAATTAGCCCACTAGAGGTGTTTTGGGGCATTGTGTAGGAAGGGTGTGTTCGTTGGGTTCACTGATCTTCAGATCCCATCTAGATTTACAATTCTCATAGCTTCAGCAGTCCTTCATTTAGCCTCAAAATGGACTACTTGTTGCTTAGCAACTCAGCATAATAGCAGTGCACGCTACAAGGCTTTGTTCTTTTTTACATGTATTGATGTACTTTATAATAAAGAATGTGAGGTATGAAAGGGAGAGGAAATATTATGTCTGATGTGGAATTGGAGGATCCCTACAGAACAAAAGAACATTTGCTACTTGAAGTAGTATATCAGAAAAAAATGCCCTTTTGTCTATTGTGACACAAGTAAAAAAAAAAAAAGCCCAGTAATACAGTTTTTTATTGCAATAAATACTCTTTATAGCATTCCACTTCATCAATGAGGTGCTCTAATGTTTACTACAACCAACTCCTGAGTACCTGGGTTGCTGGGTTCTTCTGTGGAACAATGCTAAGACTTGCAGGCAAGATCTCATGCATGTTCAATGAGGTTTATTCATAAGTAGGTCCATTTTAGATTTTCAGCCCAAGATATTAACTCAAAACTGGCTAAATGTTATTAAATGGCTTTTTTCCAGATAAGGTTTAGAAAAATCTATTGCTATATCATTTCCAGTCAGAATAAAATGGAGTTTCCACTGGAACTATATAAAGGTAGTATCAAAATGCCAGGGGCAAATACCTAAGGATGAACTTTAAAAATTAGATTATCTCAAAATTCCAATGATGCTTTAATAAAAAGCAACGGTTGTAATTATGCTTATTTGTACTGTATTTTATTTTACAAGCTATCCATCTCACTCAGTTTAATAATTTATGAAAATCTGGGCCTGTGGTTGAGGGGTTTTTTGGTTGAGATTTGTTTCCATGTGTATGTTTTGGTAGATATACATTGTTGCATAGACCAGTGTTTGCCAAACCACTTGTGAGTTGCAACTGGTTAATTTAGGTTAAGCTTTTGCCCTCTGTTGCCTGCATATACCTATACCATGTGTTGCAGGAATTGGAGCAAAAGCCAACATGCCTTTCAGAATGTAAGTCTTTAAATAGGAGTGATTAAGAGGAGCGATTATATGCTTTTAAAAATAATGTGTGGGATGTGCTAATAACAATATCTTTGCTTGCTTGGTACAGGAGCTTCAACTTAGCATCCGCCTTATGCTCACCTGTTTCCCCAGTTTATTATCTGCAAGGGGGGGGGATATTAATGTTTGATGTGGGCCTTGGAAACAGAATTTTATTTTACATTATTGTTAATTTGCAACTCAGACAGTTAAGTTGCAGCAAGCTTGGGTCTCCTAAGCTAGGCAGTATTTCCACTTGCAAAAACTGAAATATGTTCCTGTTGATTGGCGCTAACCAAGGTGACATTCAGATCTGAGCCTGGAAACAAATCTGGAATGCCCCACAGTGCATTTTAGTATATTTATGTAGCAAGCATAATTCAAATGATTAACCCACTTCTAATTGAATTTTATCCTAATGATTAGATTGTTTATACACATCAGTATGACGGAAAAGGACATGTCCAATAATAAAGTTTCAGATCAATTTGAGGAGGGATCTGAGTGACTTGAAAACAGTAATAATAATTTTATTATTTATACCCTGCCCATCTGGTTGGTGGCTTCCAACACTCTCTAGTTCAGGCATGGCCAAACTTGACCCTTCGGATGTTTTGGGACTACAATCACATCATCCCTGACCACTGGTCCTGTTAGCTAGGGGTGATGGGAGTTGTAGTCCCAAAACATCTGGAGGGCCAAGTTTGGCCATGCCTACTCTAGTTTATGCTACACAGTGTTCTACTGTGTGTTGACATACAAGGCCTTGCAGTATGCCAGGGTTCTGAATTTTTATCAAGTGCTCCTGCAATGTTGTGAAAACTTTATAGTGCAGGGGACTGTACAAAGCCTTGTGATCTGGTGCTCGAGAGAAGGGTGGGCAAAGTCTTCTCTTCATGGCTTGCTAAACTGTTGCTAGAGCACTGCCATTGGTAAGTGGGATGACAGAATGGCAGGAAAAGGAGGGAAGGCATTTAGGGTATTGGATGATGGGAGCTGAGATTTTTCTTCTCCTCAGATTAAAATCCAAGCTTGAGAAGAATTAAGGAGCAGTAATACATGCCTCATAGCACTTTGGAGAGTGTATGTCTGGGCCAGTGTGTATGGAATTGGCAATGTTTTTTGATATAACAGACATTTTTAACTCGGGCAGGGAATCAGTAGTCCTCCAGATGTTGCTGGGACTACAATGTGCACCATCCCTGACCATTGGGCATTGTGCGTTGGAAGTGACACGCTGGACTGGGCAAACCTCTGGGTCTATTGCAGGAGACAGTTATGTGCAAATCACTGAAATTTTCAGCCTAACTGTGCTGTTTTTGTCTTAAATGTCAATGTATGTTGTAGTGAAATATAATCACACCTTTGGCATGTGATTTCTCTAAAGATTGAGAGCATTTTAGGATGGTGTTCTTAGGTGTGCATTGGGAAATTCAAATCACAAGAACTGAGTTTCCAGATTACAGATCAGTCTTTGAAAACCTGTTCTTAGAATTGTAGCACAGCAGGCTGCACACTGCCAAATTCTAAAATATTGCAGCAAGGTATTCAAGAACAACTCTGAACTAATGAATCCACACCATGTCTCTTAACTGCAGAGCAAAACACAATCAGTGGTATCATTTCTTCATATCTTTATTCTCCTCACAAGCATCCCCCACATACAGTTTGGGTGGGGGGTGGGGGAAAGAAGTTAACATCTATTAATCATTATTTCCTAGTGTGATAACAATGGCTAATGGGCACACTACAGTTAAACAAGTTCTGGTGTGGAGGTGTCGTTATTAGTTCTTCCCTCCTTCATAACAAAAGTGAAAATTCTGCCAACCCACACATTCCAGATTGTATCAGATCACAGCAGAACTCCCCACTGTTGCTTTAGAAAGTGTATCAGCTATGCCCAAATCAGACAAATTCTTCACAGGGGATGTTGAACAAATAAGCAAGCAGTCTTATATGTTTGTTGATTTGGCTAGCAAGAGATCTGTTCTGTGTACTTTTCTCATTAACAGTTTTGGTGTGGGACAAACAAAGATAGCTGTATCCAACTTTTAATGTTTCCTGGATGAATTCCCAGACTTGAGTTATGGGGAACAAAACTGGTTCTCACTTCCACTGTTGCTAATGGAAGACTTGGCAAGAGCATGGCAACATGCTGATTTCGGGAGTATCTTTGTGAGGCATACAACTGGGTACTTGTTCACTTGGAAGTTGGTTTAGAAACCAACTATTTTGTATTGTCCAACTGTATTGTTCATCAGAATATAGTACAGGTTGAACACAGTTCTGTCTGCCTCTCCATGGTGATATACTAACACAAACCTGATATCCAGGATTATTGCGACAATTTCGAAAAGGCTACAATTGCTTCGTCCCTAAGGCTTACTTAATTTGCATCTTAATTAGGAAACATGACATCTGTTCCTGTTCAGAAGTCACTGTAGAAGAGGTTTGGGGGTTGGTGTAGGGCATTTTCCTTCCAACCTGGTACCCTCCCAATGGGCTATACCTATAGCAGCTTCAGGCTTCCCCACCTTCGCTCCCTTGATAATGTGGTTGTGCACTCCACTCAAAGGTGAGCGGGTAGGGCCTATTCTTTGACCTTGCTGTGGATATATTTGGTCACTGTATTCAGGGCTAGGGGGGAATTTGCCTTCAAATTAATTGGTCCTGTCTATGGGTTTTGCCTACCTTATAGAAATTGTCACAGCTGGTTGGTGGATAAGACATTGTATTGCATCCTTAGTCTAGGCATAAGGGGTAGGCCGAAGCCCCTACTTCATTTCCTGCTTCAAAGAACTAGGGTATCATGTTAAAGGGATCCAGTGGAGGTGCCTCTGTCCAAATATCTAAATAGGGGTGGACAGTGGACAGTCCCCAAACCCTTCACCAGCAGTGTCCTGAAGGGACCGCTTCTATTTGATGTGTGTCATGGAACAGTCCTTAGCCTGGAATCAATCCTGTAGGAACAATCAACCAGCAGACTGGGTTGGTTGATTCAGGATACACACCCAGTGCCTAAGCCAAGACCATAATATATCTGTAATAAATGAAGTTGTGGCCTACCGAACTCCAAATTGGCTTGTTTAAATTGCCCTTTATTACTTCCTTCCATGTTTCCCTCCAGCCATGACATTTGCAGGCTTACTGCACCTCTGCTAAGTACCAGGGAAAAGCACATAGTAAGAGAAAGATTGTTGCATTTGCCTCATGAAGCAGAGTGTTGGGGTGATGATTTTGACTGGTCTCTGTTGGGATCATAATATTTACAGTTGGCCTCTTCTTCAATACAGCTCATTTTAGTCCATTATTCTTTGAAGGATCATCATCCTAAAGCCTCTTGTTTCTCTACTAATCTCTCTGAAATAGGTTGTTAACTAAAGTGAAAGCCATATTTGGGTAACATAGACTGCATACACATCATACATATAAAGCACACACACACACACACACACACACACACACCAAAAATTCTGGGAATTGTAGTTTGCTAAAGGTGCTGAGAATTGTAGCTCTGTGAGGGGTCCACCACAGTTCCCAGGATTCTCTGGATGAGAAATGTGCTTTAAATGTATAGTGTTTATATAGCCATGGAGATTGATTATGATGAGCAAGCTGAGGGTTTAATGGAAAAATAACATGGATTGTTCCAAAGTAGTAATCTCTTTTCAAGATTAAGATAAATTTATCCATATTATGATTTAGGCTCCTCACTGCTCCATATCATGAAATGTACATAGAGACACACATTAAAATTAACATGCAGTATCTGCCCCATTCAAAGTCTTTTGTCAATTTTTCTGCAATAATTTAGGCTCCCATCTGAAAAAAAATGTTTTCAATAGATATGTATTTTTATAATTGGAATGTTCAGTGGTTTATCGCCCATATAATTAAAAATGAGAGTTTTTGTGACACGAAAAGGTAGAATTGGTAGAAATGGATCGCTGAAATTTTGCCTCCATCTGATAAAATCTCACTGTTTGTGCACAAGCTTGTTATTAACTTGCAGTAGTTGGAGTTGGGTTTTACAATTCTTTTAATTAAGTGTTGGTGGAGTTGTTTGGAAAGATGCTGTCTGTGATGAATATATTGCTATAAAGTGCTTCCTTAGAAACTGAGCAGAGAGTTCAACAATACACAGAGTAACTAGGCTGATAACATCGTCATTGTCACTTAGTACCACTGAGTTTCTGAAATACATTCTTTGCTGACAGAATTGTATACATACATACATACATACATACATACATACATTTTAGGCCTCTGTACATAGGTTCAAGAGGGGCGCAGGTGGTGCTGTGGGTTAAACCACAGAGCCTAGGACTTGCCAATCAGAAGGTCGGCGGTTTGAATCCCCACAACAGGGTGAGCTCCCGTTGCTCGGTCCCTGCTCCTGCCAACCTAGCATTTGAAAGCACATCAAAGTGTAAGTAGATAAATAGGTACCGCTCTGGCAGGAAGGTAAATGGCATTTCCGTGCGCTGCTCTGGTTCGCCAGAAGTGGTTTAGTCATGCTGACCACATGAACCGGAAGCTGTACGCCAGCTCCCTCGGCCAATAAAGTGAGATGAGCGCCGCAACCCCAGAGTCGGTCATGACTGGACCTAATGGTCAGGGGTCCCTTTACTTCCCTTTACCTTACATAGGTTCAATACAGCAGTTCCATATTCTAGTACCATTTGTATTTGTTCACAGGTGGTATTTATGCCTTTCCCTTCCTCTGAGGATCTCAGGGTGATATACTTGGTTCTGCACCACCCTTCCTCATAGTCATCATGTGACATAGGGTAGGCTGACAGACAATGACTGGCCCAAGGTTCCCTGGGGAACTTCATGGCAAAGTGTGGATTTGGACCTGGTTCTGACCAACTCAATCTAACTCTCTCACCACTGCACGGGGGGGGGGGGGGGTTGCCAATCTTTTGGAGCCAGTGGACACATCTGGAAATTTGAGAGTATGTCATAGACAACAGTCATAAAATGCTTTCTCTGGGGTGTGGTATACCACAAAACGGCTGCCGCAGTGATGTTGCATAATTGCTTCCACATCTAAAAGGGCAGAAAAACAGACAAGACCATGAAATGCTGTGAGTCTTTCCCCCATCAGCCACCGCATGGGGTGTGTGGCACCTAAATCAGTCATTGCTATGGTTTCCCACATAGAGAAGCATTTTGCACCTCTCCTCTATTCAGAACTGATGGGAGAGTGGGCATCCAGTTAAATGCAGGCAGGTTTAATACGGCATGCTCAATGTAGGAGAGGCAGCCCAAGCAGGAACAGAAAACAGTTTCTTGGGAATTGTAGATTTTTGAGAGAATGTTTACTGAGACATCTTATGGGCACCATAGGTGGTACTTGCAGGCACACTAGCAGGCTCCATCACCATCCTGACTCTGGATCTTCCATGTTGGTTCTCCTCAAAGGTATGGTCTGGTGCTTTGATTAAGTTATCTTACTTATTTGCTAGGTTTGTTATTGAGGCTTCTTTGTGCAGTGTCCTTTTTCTCAGAAAGAACAGGAAAGAATGAAAGGCAGGCAGCCTGGTTTTATAAGGTGGGCAAGGAAATGCCAGGCAGCTTCAGTTCACAAGAAAGCTTTGACAAGTGCTCCACTTGGCATGGACCAAGGGGCTCATCCAAGCTGGAGTTTAATGTGGATTTGAAGTTGCTTGTGTGTGTCTCCTTTTGCTGTTTCCATATGACATCTTTCTCATCCCAGGTGGCAGTCCAGTCTTTCTCTCAGCTAAATTTAGCTTTTCCCAATCTGCAGATAATCTGATAAGGGAAGCAAATCCATTATAAAACTGCATGTTACCCAAATGATGGTACACTGAAGGGTGTTGTGTGAGTTTCGAGCTGTGTGGTGGGTGGCATTTTGCCACATACCCTACTTCCACTTTGTTTCCATCAGCCCAAAGGAAAGGATGCAGCCTGCCCTTTTCCACAGGTTGTTTCTGAAGGCACATTTACAGTATCTTTAAAATAGCTCTTCGGTGCAGAACTGCTCTTGCCCAAAGAGCTGTATTAAAAATAGAATGTGCCCTTGCAGGGGTAGGAGGCAGGACAAGAGGTGGGAAAGGAAGCGGCAGCATTTTCATGAGAATGCAAATTGTCTAGCATGGAGCGACACACACACTTTTTGATTGCTCTTTGGTGCATATCTGGGATATTGTAAAAATAAAAAATAAAATAAAGGTGTGTGCACAGCTAAATAAATATCTGTGCATGTCCCCACCATAGACCTTAAGGTTTCTGGAACCTACATTGGGTAGGGAGGTACTAATTGAGGGGAGGAGACAACAACAAATATGTCCCATAAAGCACTGCATAGTACAGTACTGCGGAGTAAAGTCACTGAGAGATTTCAGAAGCACAAAATTGAAAGTCCTTATATGTATACATGGAAACAGTGACCCTCATCCACATGAATGCCCACATGTGAACACAGCTCAGAGGTTAAGTTGGGTTAGGACACATCTCTGTGAATAGCAGCAGAGTGATTATGGGACATGATGGGACATGATGGTTAAATCTTATTGAGATGCATAGAAAATAAGGAATGGGCCAATAGTGCAAAACAGTTGGCTATGGCAAATGCATATTTGTGGGAGTAAAGAAAGCAATTCGTTAAGACAATGAGTGGGAAGGAGATGCTAAACTAAGAGTTCCGAGAGCTGAAGCAGTTTGGGGAGGATTTTCCCCAAGTTGTCGAAGTGTGACAAAGTTGACCAAGTTTTCTTGGTCAAAGTGAGATTTTCTTTCTCTCTCTCTCTTGGTGGGTGGAGTGAGAGAGTATACCGTATGCATTAATGAAGAGAAGCTATATATCATCTCAGTATCAAATGGAGATAGAAATACAAATTGTAAAATAAAAGACTATCTCATTCTGTTAGCAGCCTGTACTGCAGTTTTCCCCAACCTGGAGCCCTCCAGATGTCTGGAACTACAAACCCCATCATCCCTGACTATTGGCCATGCTAGCTGGGACAGATGGGATTTGGAGACCAAAACATCTGGAGGACACCGGGTTGGGGAAGGCAGCTCTACTGCATTATGACATTTTGTTTGTTTAATGTATTCTGCTTAGGTCCTTTGTAAGGGTTTTGATGTCTGGTGTTCCTTGCACCTTCCCAAGAAATTGTTTATTAGGGATTACCATGTAATTCCCATGACTATTTATGCATGCATGACTGTCTGGTCTGTATTTTGCTCCCTAACTGTCCCATGAATTCATGACACAGCTGCTCCCTTCTTCCATCTTCACCTTGGGAAACTTGTCTTCACAGTTACTGCAGTAGTGACAATGTCTGCCTCACCAGCTGCAACTGGAAGCAAATAGTGCAGATGAACTTATGAACTGCTTGCAAAATGCAGACATCCTTTCCTGTCTGTGCTAGTAAAAGAGGGCAGGCCCTGAATTCTAGGCATTACTCAAGGGATGAGCCCTTTCTAGTTGGAATTGGTTTGCCTAAGGATATTTTGAAAGTTTGTGCTGCTAACAATCAGTCTCCCCTTCCTTCTCAATTTCATTACCCAGCTGGTGTGTTCAGTTCCACCTTTACACAGCTATTTTCTCGTAACAGTATGTAAATAGCCATGTGTGAACAATATGAGAACACCATGCTTATATCACTAGAATGATGCACATATACTGCTTGCTTCAAGCATAACAGCTATCATCCAACTAGGATTGCAGATTTCCAGGAGTGAGGCAGCTGTTTGTTTGACATTAATGCATATAACTTCTATTAGTTCACCTAATTCACCTAATTCACATTGTAGTTTATTTATTGTTGCTATTGTTGCTGTTGTGACCATCATGGTCATATCAACCACAGAACACACACACACACACCCCTAATTTGCATTGGAGGCATCCAACTATACTTTATTTTAGGTGGGAGAAAACAGGAAATAGGGGACTTACACTATGACACTTTTTGCCCTCCTTTGTTATGAGTGGTGGAACTGAATAAGAATCTTTGTTCAAATGTATCCTGTTTAAGTATAAATGTTAGCACTATTTGCCTGGTATTTCAAAATAAAAATGCAATTATTCATTGTTATCTACTTATTGTAAACCTACCTTCAGATCGCCTAGTGAAAGATGATATATGTATATATATTCATGTGCCCTGTGCAAATGGGTATGATTCTGCCCTTATCTCCCAGATTCCCAATTTGTGCAGTATTTGTATAAATTTAGCTATGTTAGTTGTTTATGCAGTGTAGAAACAAAGCATGGAGGAGCAAGATTGAGCCCACTAGCCTTGTTCCCAACATTTAAGCCTTGTGAACAGGCTTGAGCAATGCATGGAAGGTGCATGCGTGATTTCGCTCCCTCTCTGTGCATTAATTTCTAGATGACAATATATCCACATAATTTTAAGCTTTTGAATCCTCTTTCTATCTGGTGGCATGATTTGTCCTTTTTCACAAGTTTAGATTAATAGCAGCACCATAGTCTGTTCTCCTTTGATGAAATGCCTTGGGGTCAACCAGAAGCACAATATTTTCTTGACAGTTTCTTCTACCACCATCTGCCAGTTCAATCCTTCTAATTTTATTTTAATCATCCTTTGCACTAACAGTTCTTGTGGTGCCTCAGTGATTTATTCTCCAGAAGGAATGCAGCTAAAGACAGATAGTAACACCCTCTGTCTTATTTCTGTTTGATATGGTAAACCTGTGTATAAGTTGCACTGTTGCAGGCTAGGGCTCATATGAATGTATGGTTTTCCATACAAAAGAAAATATTTTCACATTCTATTGGATAGGAAACCTAGCTGTGGTCCACCTTCCTGACACCTCATTTTCTGTATGGAAGGTTTTATATGTGTGTGTGTGTGTGGAGGAGCATTCAACTATGTGAGCCCCCTAGCCTGACATGGCACAGCTGAGACCAAGGTTTACCATCTTAGGCCTCAGAATCTAAACTAGATGTGATCTCCAACTAAGAGGGTAGACCCGATGAAATAATGGACTTAGATGAGAAGGAAAGCGAGATCATTCTACCTGGCAAGCTGAAAAGTTTGCTCTGACAGAACAGTTGCCATAACTCAACATTGAATACCTTGCATAAGTGTTTATAAATGAGTCTGAAAATGATAATATTTATGTAGGCAAGAATCAGCAGGCTGACATCCAGATCACATAATGAAACCATTTCTCCTTGCTTTCAATCAAACACAAAACCGGTCAAACTGACTCCTGTTTAGATACCTTCACCCAACTTCTTGGCATTGAAATAAGATTAATGACTATGTCATATCTCTTAACAGTACTTGAATTTCTCACAGTGCTCTAAGCAAGCAATTAACTGATAAAACACTGTTTTTGGGTTAAGAAAATAACTTAATGTTACCCTGTAATTCAGACATTGCAGGAAGTGGATTTTAAATAAATGGGAAAGGCCCTTGCAATCCAGGCAGTACTCTCCTTTATTTGTTTAGTAAGTGGAATTCGTTCTGCACAAGTGAGTATAAACAATGCTGTGCTTAATAAAACAACAACCCCAAACCCTACAATTTATATTATTGTTTTATTTTAGTATTTCCTTCTCTCTTTGGCTGTTGCTATTATACCTGTGATTCTTCCTCTTACTGCGGATGTTTCCCTTCTCTTTTGAAATAGTTCCTTGATGCCTTGCCATCCTTCTAAATAATTCACTGATGCCTTGTAGATCTTTAAAATTTTGTTCTCCATTGTCAAAAGAGATCAATCTTTTATTGATCTCTTTTCCTCTGTCGCTACGGGGGTAGGGATGGTCAGGATTTCATGCAGAACTCACTTTTTGTTTTCTCCAAACCTTAAAATGGATGGCACAAGAGGATATAACTATGTTAACTTGATTTCCACTTAGACTGAGTTTTCTGTACTTGTCAGTGTGGTTGATCCTGTCTAGAAAAATAGATATCAGCTGGGAAAAGATATTGTATGCTTTACAATGTGCTAGATAACGGAAATGTCCACCATTGGGTAGTATACTGATCAAACTCAGACAGGGAAATTAAATTATGTGATGCTATGCCTGTGACTCCATGCAGTCTGAGAGCCTGTGGTGGTTTGAGGCCGTTCTTGGCAATTATCAAAATATCAGTTATTCCTAAAGCATTGATGCTCTCTACTGACTAGTTCAAGTCAGGCCTCCCTTTAAGGGTTTTGGAAAATATTTTGAATCAACCTTATTTCAGCAAGTTACCTTTGAAATGTAAAGGTAAAGGTACCCCAGACCGCTAGGTCCAGTCATGGAAAACTGGGGTTGCGGCACTCATCTCACTTTACTGGCCGAGGGAGCCAGTGTACAGCTTCCAGGTCATGTGGCCAGCATGACTCAGCCACTTCTGGCAAACCAGAGCAGCACACGAAACGCCGTTTACCTTCCCACCGGAGTGGTACCTATTTATCTACATGCTTTCGAACTGCTAGGTTGGCAGGAGCAGGGACCAAGCAACGGGAGCTCACCCCGTCGCAGGGATTCGAACCGCTGACCTTCTGATCAGCAAGCCCAAGAGGCTCTGTGGTTTAGACCACAGCGCCACCCGCGTTGAAACATAATTGAATCCAATTCCCTTTCTCCAGTTTTAACGATCTGGCAAACTCACTGCTATAGTTTATCCTCTGATGCTCCTTCTAAGAACCACAAGAGTCCTGCTGGGTCAGACCAATGGCTTATCCGTCCAGCATTCTGTTTTCCCCAGCATCCAAGCCGATGCCTCCAAGAAGCCTACAAGCAGAGTATGAGGGGAATAGCCCCTCCTGCTGTTGTTCCCCAGTGACTGGTATCCCAAGGTGTGCTGCATCACAGTGATGATCAACATGAAGCATGAAATTTTGTTTCACAAATGAATATTGCTAGTGTGCTCCATTTTCTCAAATTGGAACATCAGATCACTGCAGTCTTTGATTCTGGCTGCTTTTAAATCTCTTATGGAGAACAAACCTGTAGTCACAGGACCAGTTTTTAAAAGGACCGCCCCCTCCTTTTTTATCATTTTAGCAAAACTAGCACCATCACACTTCCCGCCCCCCTCAACTTGTGTGTTTGGCAAGTACCTAACCTTCCCCAGCTGTGCAGCAGCCATTTGCAGAGCCATCACGAACAATAAGTGGAAGAATTCTTTGAATTTCCAAAAAGGAAAATTATTGTACCTTGTGCCCTTTAGCTCTGAGTAATTCACATCAGATGCGATCTAAATCAACATTGTTTTCTTCTTCCTTTTCAGTGAGCTGTTGTAATGCAGATTAAGTTATCATGATACCAGTTCCTCGGCTACTGAGTACAGATGACATCAGTGTTATGATAACTAGAAATATACACTATAAAATCAAAACTAGAAACTCCAGAAAATTGGGCTGAGGATGCAATTGGTTTCAATACCTTCCTTTTTCTCGAGGCTAGACATTGAGTAATATTTCACTATTATTGGGAATTTGTTTTACAATAAGATCGCAAGGATTGCCCTGCTAGTTAAAACCAGTATTTTTTTTGCCAGTGTTTAGATATTTGAGACTGTGGGGGGGGGGGACCCCGTTCAGATGTAATGCTAAGCTAAACCATGACTTTTGGGGAACATCCATGTATGTGCCAAGAGGATCATGACCACATTTTTATTTTATTTTATTTTATTTATTAATTTTTAGAATTTATATACTGCCCTATACCCAGAGGTCTCAGAGAGGTGCTGCTCCTCTGGTCCTGCTGCCACCATATTATTGTAGTTAACCCTGCACCATAGGTGAGAGGCATAAGGATGGTGATAGAACATAATTCTGGTTTATTTTCCTAGTTTGTTAGCTGACATATAATACAAAACAGGATCTTCACACTGAAGTTGGTGTGTAATGGGAGAGGAGTGAAGAGTGAGGAGTGCCTGACCCTGCCTGATTCTCATTGCCAGCTTCATAAACCATGCATTATGAAGCCAGGAATGATTTATGAACCTGCCCATTATGTTCCTCTCCCCAAGTGCTGAAAACCTCTCCCCAAGCTTCCTTCCAGTTTCTAAGAAATTGAATAAATATACTTCCCGTATACTTTGCAATTATTTTCTGAATTAATATGAAAAAATGAATGCCTTCTTTGCCTAAGTAAAAAAAAGGTAAAGTAAAAGTGTGGATCACAGCTTTTTTCATTTGGTGTGGTTTGTGCAGAGACATAAGAAATCTAGTAACAGGTTGAAGCTTTGAAGGAGTGATTCTGAGTTTGTAGTTACAGTCAAACCTTGGTCCCTGAATGGCTCCGTTTTAGAACGTTTCGGCTCCCGAACGCCAAAAACCCGGAAGTAATGTTCCGGTTTTCTAACTTTTTCAGAATTTGAATGTCCGATGCGGCTACCGCTTGAGTGCAGGAAGCTCCTTCAACCAATCGGAAACCGCGCCTCGGTTGTCGAACGTTTCAGAAGCCGAACGGGCTTCCAGAACAGATTACGTTTGACAACCAAAGTTTGACTGTATTGTAAAATGTGTCCAGTTTAGTTATAAACAGGACTGGAATGACTAGCTGTTCTGGTCATGTTTCTAAGATAACACTGGAGGAAAAAATGGTTGAGGTAATTGTAGCCACTGAATTATGCCCAAGTCAAGTTAATGTATTTGCCAAAAACAGACCCACTCGTTTCATTAGCTGACCAAGAGGCAGTGACCCGAAGCTAAGCTTTTCGGCGAGTGTCAAAAAGTTGGACTTGGAACCACTAATGCTTGTCAGCAGCTCTGACTAAAACAGACAACTTGCCACAAGGTTGCAGCCTGATCAGCCACTAGTGTATTACTTGCTGAAGCTGTAATTACCTCTCGCTGAAGTTGTACCATGGTCAGTAGACAGATCTGCCTAATTAAGTACACTTTTTTTTTCCCAGAAGGGAACCCTTCCTCATTATTTTCATCGCTGAAGTTTTGACACTGGCTTACCTGTAGGATGTTTGAAGCTGGAGCCTCTAATAGAGAAAATGTTTGTGCTGTTTTCTTTGCAATAATAATGGATGTTGAAATGCACAAAGAGATTTTGTGGTGGTGGCGAAGGCTGGTGGAGTTACAAAGAGGGAGGACCTCAGCTCTGAGGCTGGAGCGGAATGAAAACGGCCTTTGGACACTTTCCATCCTATTTGTAGGTGGTTATATGGGGAAGCATTTTCCAAAGGTACCATTTGGCATGTATGTGAAATTATCCAACAGGTTCTTGGGAGCACAGGAGCGGCATTATAGCCGTGGTGAAGAATATTCAGACAATATTTGGCTAAATTGCTCTTGTGGTGATGGGGGAACGTTCTTAAATTCTGAATTTTTTGGCTTGGCTCTAGATGAGTTGGCTAGAACATGAGAGGGGGCGTAGACAAACAAGCCTTGGTATGGGTGGCTGGCCTAGTAAAGGGAGAAGGAGTGGGTATGAGAAAAAAAATATTTCAGTACAATTTTTTCTTTAGTGCCTGAACAAATATAATAAAAGTGTAACATGGGGGCTTGGCCCAACAATAGTGGAATCTTGGTTAATATAATCAAGGGGGGGAAATGTGTTGGCAACTTTTATTGGGAGTTCCACATTATAAAATCTATACCAAGGATTTATTTATTTTTAAATCATAATGTATTTTATTTGACAATGACTTAACCTTGTTAACTTTTCTTTAGCAAGAGCCTTGTACTATAAGAATTATTTAATGGGCAGAAAATTCATCTGCTAACCCATCACGTAGATATAGGGATGTATAAAGTGGCAACTGTTCGTCTTCTGTTACCTGTTAAAGCAGTGGCTTTTGGGGCTCTCAAATTTCTGCAGTGCCCTGTGCAACGTTAAAATTCAGCACCCACCCCCTGCCTCTCTTGCTCAGTTCTACAGAATTGTTGTGGTGCCCCCTGCAGCGCAGTGCCTAATGCAGCCAAACCAGTCATGCTACCCTAAAACCAGCCATTGTGTTAAAGACTCAATGAGATCCTGATAGAAAAATTCCCTGATTTGCCCATTCTTTGTGGACTGTTTCATTTAGGCCCTGCTGAACACTTATGCCAGGGAACATGATCCTGCTACCTTTGAGCAGAAGTAAGCCTGGTCTGCCAGCCTTCTTATACAATTTGATAGCAGTGGTGGCAAAAATTTGTGATGGCACATCTTCTGCCTTTTGCATGTTACCATTGCAAGCAGGTCAGAACACTCAGTGAATCCTTCCTGTTTTAGGAGCCCCCTGGCCTGCTTGCAGTGGCAGTGTGCAAGAGGAGGGAGAGATTAGTAGGCATCTTGGGGGTACACTCCTCTCCATCATAGCACTGGGTGGAGAGGAATCCCACTCAGTGCTGAGCTGTGGTGTGTGTGAAATAGATGTCTGTGCTTCCTCTGATTGGCAGAATAAAAGTGTGGGGGTGCATTCATCTCTCTCTCTCTCTCTCTCTCTCTCTCTCTCTGTGTGTGTGTGTGTGTGTGACTGACTGACTGCAGGGTCCATCTTTGTTTTGGCCAATCCCTCTGCTGATAGATATCAGCCATTAAATGCAAATGTATGTTAGGCAGCATAGATACAAGACATATTGTGTATTAGTGAAAATAGTTACCCAATTAACTAAACTGTTATCCAATTATTAGAGAATTAATAAAATTACACTTCTGAATTACTACTTTGAGGGGTTAGTAGCTACAATTACTTGGTTGTTCACTGTAAATTCACCTTTATATTCTGTGAACTGGAAAAGTTGTGCATTTTCCATCATTCTTGTATAAAATAAATCCTTGTGTGCAGATCAGAATAATTTGAATACTCCAATATAGATTGAAAACATACACATTTTCAGTTCCCATGAGGTCCTAACAGGGATGGTTATTGAATTTGGCTCTCTGGGGTCCAAAGTCTGTATTGTCAGGCACACTACACTAGCCTTTTGCAGTGTGGTAGGCTTTTGTTCTGCATTTAAACTCCCAGGATTTTAATCTAAGCTATCGTATGGACCTTAACTGCCTTTCTGTCTGGAAAATTATCCTGTTACACTGCAGTGTTGCATAGGTTGCTTGCCAGTATGAGTCAGGCTGCCTGTTGAAGAGACCCCAAAAAATAAATAATCTGTTACGTAATTATGTCCTATAGATGAAGTGATAGAAATATTGGAGTATGTTGTAAAGTTATTTTTTCTTCAGTCCACTTTAAATGAAATGGACTTTACATTAATGGAGCATTGTGAGCAAATATAATAGGTTATATCCAATGAAGTTATCCTGTAAGTTCAAGGACTTCAGGAGTTTCTCTCCGTCTCCTCTCCCCATGCCCTCCAAATCTGCTCCTGAGGGTTGGGACAACTCCTAGTACAGATTGGGGTGGGCATGCAAAGAGTGGGAGAACTCCTTGCACTGATGGGATGATTTCATTGGATACAACCCATTGATTCTCAGAATGTTAGCTAGCGCTGCTGTTGTGAAAGCCTGCTCATAATCTGCTTATGAACGGCTCACTGAGCAATTTGGCATCTATGAACATTTTGAGAAGAAGGAGGAAGCGGAGAAGCAAGAGTCATTAAAGACATCTCAAGGATTATTTTTTATTAGCCTTATGAAATCTAATTCAGATATATCATTTATCAGTCATATTTATAGCTGGCCCTTCTTCCACAATAAATCCTAGAGCGCAGATGCACATATGCATTTTCTTCAACGTATAAAGCAAAAGTCATCATTTTCTAACTGTTCCAAACCTTTCCTATTAAATTCAGTGTTGATTAATAATTTAGCAACACCTACCCTGCCTTTATGGATTAATATCTCCCAGTTTCCTCCTAGTGAAGGAGATCTGGTATTTGATATAATTCTGGTGCAAGGTAGCAGACCTTCAGTAGGGTTTCCATCTCCTTTCACAGGATCAGGTGGCATTCTGTGTTGCATTTCTCCCTCTTCTTCCTTGTCAAGGTGACTTTATTCCTGCAGCATGCGCCGTCTCTTGCTCTCTTTCTCTCCTGCTTACCCAAGCAAGCAATATTAGATCGCCTAGAAGTAGCGAGCACAGTTTGAATTAAGTTTCTCCTTGACTGTGAGAGACCAGAAGGCTATCAACTCCAGCCCCTTGCCTCAAGAATTTCTGCTCACTAACTCTCTGGACAGAATGTTCTGTAGTATCTCAGGCTCCAATGTGCCACAAAGCAGAAAGCAGCTGAACTGCAAAGAATGTGCCTGCAGGGCAAGTTGTCCAGACAATCCAATTTAAGAGTACTTTCCCATGTAAGACGTAAAGTGGTGCTTGCTTCAGATGGATTGTGATATAAATGTGAAATGTATATTGACCAGGCTACCCGCGTGAATTCTAAATTCCTCTCTTCTGCTTTCTTTTCTGCATTCATGTTAGCAACGGATGCATATCAGCAGAGGGTGGGGGGAGCTTGAAGACTGTAGTTAGTCAGGAATGGTAGGGCTCTTAAGTATACAACATCACAGAGAAAGTCAAACTCTATGAGATGAAGTTCCTTCCTGGCTTTCAGGTATGACAAGCAAACTCTGAGCAAATTCTACCCATTAAATCTTATTTTTTGAAACCATTTTTGCACTGCAACTGCTGCCATCTTAGCTATGTTGTCTCCAACTTAGTCTCAAATTATTTATCATGTTTGAATCCCTGACTTTCTGCCTTTCTCTAGAGAGCTCAGGTTGACTCCTCTGCATTTAGCTCATTTTATCCCTGTAACAAAAGTGTGAGGCTGCCCATGGCCATTTAAGTGAACTTTGTGTGTCAGAGACTTGAACCACGGCTCCAAGTCCAGCATTCTGCCTGCAGCAGTACATTGGCTCCGTATGTATATTGGTTTCTGATGCTGCTGAAGAGAGGAGAAAAAGTCAGGAGCATAAATAAAGGGGAAATGACTATTTTCATTTCTTGGGCCTTGAACATGACCCCCACAATCCGTATTGTAACTGTCTGTCTAATCCCCAGGCTTCAACTTTTTTCCTTTGCCAAGCCAAAGTGGTTGCTGTGTGTGTACACTACAGAAATAAATTGTGGTGGCATATGAGTCTTCTGAATGTAGCTTCCAACTTATATGTCTAGTTCCTTTCCCAAAAGTTGTAGCTTTGGGACAACAAAAATTGTATTATCAATTAAAAGCAAGCTGGATTGAGAAAGATTCAGAATTTGATAGATCCATTTTATATGCTATATGGTTTAATATCTAAATACAGTGGTACCTCTGTTTACAAACTTAATCCATTCCGGAAGTCCATTTTTAAACTGAAACTGTTCTTAAATCAAGGCGCGCTTTCCCTAATGAGGTCTCCTGCTGCCGGTGCCTTTTTACCATTCGGATTCTGTTCTTAGACTGAGGTAAAGTTTGCAAACACTACTTCCGGTATTGCAGAGTTCATAAACTGAATAGTTCGTAAACAGGGCTGTTCTTAAACTGAGGTACCACTGTATATCAATGCTCCCCAATGTTTTCCACCCACAGTCCATAGTACTTCTATTGCACCCACCCTAAAATGGTAAAATCTGTCCTTGCAGGACATGGCAGTTGCCATTCGGAAATTTGGCTGTGCCTGCAAGTTGCCACTGAGTCTGGCAGAAAATTGGAGCCTTAAAAAAAAATAATCAAATTTAACCTTCCATGGAAATTCCTGGATGTATTTACCTACAATTTGGCAGACTTAATCCACTGTGGAGGAGCTGCTATGCCTGTAAATTTCACCCACTTCTGCAAAAAGGGGGTATTAGATGAGATTGATCAGTTTTTAGATTCCTCATTATAGTGAATGGGAAGAAAACAGAGCTTTGTTTTTCAACAGATATAATTTAACACTAAATAGTGGGTCAAATTGGAAAGACACAGGGTGGCTCTGGAACAGATCAGGCTGCTTCCCAAAGTTACAGCTGCAAGTCTAATATTGTGGCCAGTGTATACCCTGTCACATACATAGATTGGTCCTGAGCTGTTGAATTGTAATCTACAGTATTCCCATTGTTGAAGAGAAGGGTCAGTAAATGAGTTAAGGCTGCTGTGGGCTGGAAAATGGAATTTGACATATGGATTCAAAATAACCAAGTTAGTCTCAAGCAGCCAGTCTTCTATTTTCAAGAAGTACCCCATATTTTTTTCTTTATAGCTCAACTGAGGGATTTGGCGTGGCAGAGAAGATTGCACTGCTCACCTTTATTTCTGCTGTTATTCTTATGGCTATCCTGGGAAATCTTCTGGTGATGGTGGCTGTATGCAGAGACAGGCAACTCAGGTGAGTCCATCCATATGTTACTATCAATCTCTTTGGCAGAATGAGCTTTTCAAGGGTGGAATATTTGAATCTCCAGGGCAAAGAGACAAATGTGAAAATAGCTCTGAACATAAACAATGTGGTAAAAGAACATTCTCACTGCTTTTCCCCCAGACAAGCTTATTAGTGTAATGTCAAACTTTGACTGCCTGTAGTGTCAAAGTTAGAATTTATATTGCAGCTGATTAATCATTTTATTATCTAGTGCCTGCATTTCTAGAATTTGCATCATCAAAACACATAAATCACCAAATAATTCCAAAGTGACTAACACTGCACTTTGAGGGCAGAAGCTACATGTAACAAGAGACAAGGAAACACTGCCAAAAATAGCAATTTCTTGCCAGGTTTTCTTTCTCCTTGATGTGCACTAAAAAACTACATCATGTCCTGATTGTAATGACATTGTGGATTTCCCAGCTCCAGTGAGCAGAGCAGATGATGGAGAACAGACATGGGTAACAGACTGTGCAATTATGCCAGGAATGAATATTAGACATGGAATGGATTCAGGACTTCTGCCCTGAAAGGACAGTGCTTTGGGTTTATTTGACAAAGAAAAGTATGATTAATTGGAAAAAAGTAAATGCTACATTTAAGCAGTGTATCCACTCACATTTCACAATCAATTTCCACATCTCTAAATGTATAGTTTGCCAGATATGTCACATTTTTTATTTTAGGCTTATTTGGCCATATATCAGGAAGTTGTAGATATTAATGGCAATCTGACTGTGTAAATTGTTGAGGAGGCACAACCTGTTATTTAAAGGCCTTTTATGACATTAATGAATCAGTATGATACGAGCATAATTGGTCATACAAGCTTATGTGACCTTTGTTTTCTGCCTCTGCATGTGAGTATCATTTTGCCTACAGTGTTGATTTATATCTTAATGTTAACATGTATTATGGTCAGTATACTGTAAGTTTTTTTAATATATACATATATTACTGCAGAAGCTATAATGAAGTAAGGGCTTCTTTAAAGTAGCAGCTTTTATCTTATGCTGGCCTATGACTGTAATAAAGATTTGGATTGGATTGGAAGGAGCTGCAGAATTTTTAAGTCCACATCCTTAAACCTAAATGAAAGATGTGTTGTGCATGCATGGGGGGAACTACATTCCCAGCAAGAGCTTTGTTTGTTGTTTTTCTATGCAGTAGTTCCTACTGCGTCAAAAAGACAAGGCACTTTTCTAACTGAGCAGCTGCTTGTCTCTTCAGTGGAAACAGCTCGAAAGAAAACATCAAATCAACTTCTGGCAGCATCCCTGCTAAGGTCCCTCACCACTGAAGCATCACATGTCCAATATGTATGCATGTTAATGGCTTTGAAAGAGAGTTGCTCACCATGAGTGATAGCGAACCAACAAATGCAGGTGGGAATTTTAATTGCTAATGAAAGGCTACTACTGGTACTTTGTGAATTTGAGATCTATATGTGGATAAAGAGGCTGGTGCACACATTCGACTATCTCCTGGACTATCTTCTGTCTGAACAGAAGGGTGTGCCCCATGAGGAATTTACATACTCAACATGGGCACTTGATTTACAGAGTGATAAAATAACAAGTGATGGATGTTTTAAAATGCAGAAGGCAACACTGTCCTACAAATTGTCATCTTGGTGATGTCTTTCTGAATCAATACATTTGTGTTCCTTGCAGGAAAATCAAGACCAATTATTTCATAGTCTCACTTGCCTTTGCTGACTTGCTGGTGTCAGTTCTGGTGATGCCATTTGGAGCCATTGAGCTGGTTCAAGATAACTGGATTTATGGAAGAACGTTCTGTTTAGTCCGCACTTCTCTTGATGTCCTCCTCACAACAGCATCAATTTTCCACCTCTGCTGTATCTCATTAGACAGGTAGGATAAAAAAGGTACATAAAATAAAATGCTGCTGTTTTCAAGTTTATCCGGTTAAATTCCATGTGTTCCTTCAGGAAAACCATTGAATTAAAGGCATGTAAATATATCCTATATACAAGGATTCATGTGTGCCAGGGCTTATCTCAAATATCTATTTTCAAGTATCTAGAACAAAGCTGGGGAATCTTTCTTTGGCTAATTACTGGACATCTCCAGTGGAAAGATGTTAAAGGTTGGAATTTAGGTCAGTGTTTGAGCAGGACACACCTATTCAATGCCTTTAACTTCAAAAATGGCCTTGGATCCCAAAAATTGTATGCACAAAGTTTCAAAATGTATAGATACTCTTTGCATTATTTGCAAGGAATACATGTTTATGTCAGTCAATCCACCTTTATTATTACGATCACAGATCAGCCACTAAGCTACAGGTTTATGTCTCTGCTGAAACATACCCCACCCCACTTTGATTTTCTTGCAGAGGAAGGCGTCATTTCCTCTTTGGCTGCTCTCTGCTGAACAGCTGGTGGATGGGAGGAAACCCAGAAAAGCAGATGGAATCTGGCTGTGGGCCATATCTGGCCTGCAGACTGGGGATTCCCCTCTTGAATATATTACGTAAGAATGGATGTGTATATTTCCTTCACCAAAGAGTGACTATGTTAGCACTAAATTGTGGTTTATCAATACATACTAAGAGGACTACCTAGGCAGTTATCTTTCCACAAGGGCCAACATTGATGCCAAAATCCAGTGTTGCCTGAGCTCTGCGAGTGTGGCTTTCTTCCGATTGAAGTGCAGAGTGTTTGAGGACCAGGACATTCACAGGGAAACCAAAATGCTTGTTTACAAAGCTATTATACTATCAACCTTACTATATGCTTGTGAAACATGGTCCACTTATAAACGCCATCTCCAACTCCTCAAAAGATTCCATCACACTAATATCAGTGTACTGGCAGAAGCAAAGATCACAAGTGTCGAAGCAATGATTCTTCAACATCAACTTCATTGGACTGGTCATGTTGTGCGGATGCCTGATGATCGTCTTCCAAAGCAACTACTCTATTCCAAACTTAAAAATGGAAAGCGTAATGCTGGTGGTCAACAAAAGAGGTTTAAAGACTGTCTCAAGGCAAATCTAAAAAAATGTAGTATAAACACTGACAACTGGGAAACACTGGCCTGCGAGCGCTCCAGTTGGAGAACAGCCTTTACCAAAGGGGTCATGGGCTTTGAAGACACTTGAACTCAGGACACAAGGGAGAAACGTGCTAGGAGGAAGGCACGCTTGGCAAATCCACACTATGATCAACTCCCGCCTGGAAACCAATGTCCCCACTGTGGAAGGATGTGTGGGTCCAGAATTGACCTCCACAGTCACTTTCAGACTCATTGTTAAAACCATGTTTATGGAAGACAATCTTACTTGGCTACAAGTGATCGCCAAAGAAGACAACTACTAAGAGGACCAATCTGAGCAAAGCATCAGCCTTTAATGCTCCCCTCTTCCCCTTTCTTCTTATGCAGCTGAAAGGATTTGACCGGAGTTTACTTTCACATTTGAAGAATCCTGAATTGTCATTGCATTTGAAGCAGCGATTCTTTAATTTCTTAACAAGTTAACTTGAAACATATGGTGATACAAAGCTGGTTTATTAGAATAACCATCATTTACTTTAAACCAGAATTGATACTTTGAACATCATGACAAGCCGGGATTCTTTAATAGTAAAACTAAATTATTATTCATCACATAGCGTGTAGTTAAAATACGGAACTCACTCCCACAGGAAGCAATGATGATCACCAACTTAGATGGCTTTAAAAAGAGAACTAGATCAATTCACAGCGGAGAGGGCTGTCAGTGGCCTTTAGCCATGATGGCTATGCTCTGCCTCCACAGCTTCTGAAAACCAGTTGCAGGAAACTGCAGGAGGGATGAGGACTCTTGCTTACAGGTTTGCCACAAGCAACTGGTTGGTCACTTTGAGAACAGGATGCTGGACTAGATGGGCCATTGGCCTGATCCAGCAGGGTCTTCCTATGTTCTTAAATTTACTTCCTCCCACCCCCACCCCACCCCCACCCACTTTAAGAAATGTTGCTTGTGATCTAACGTGGCTGGATTGTAAAAGTTTTCTTTTATGATTATCTGTAACGTCAGTTACAGATGATAAGCAATTTAAACTGGTAATCGAGCTCATCTTAGCCACTGAGCTATGTAATTGAAATTCATGGTTCTTATTTGTTAAGGGTACCAAGACAACTCTGGTGATGTCCTTGCTACTTGTACCCTGGAACGTGTGATCATTTCTGCTTATTCATTCTTCAAATAAAAGTGTGCATTATGGGGGATGTCTTTCTGTTTTGGTCTTCATGTTTCTTGTACCAGTTTGGTTTTTTGGTTTTTTAATATAGACTCCAATCATATTTAATGGCTTCGAGTGAAACTATTTGCTCAGCTCACCACCTTCCAAAGTGCTTCCTATCTCCCAGTGAAGTTATCTTTGTTCCTAACATTAACTCTTTAGTAATGAAACTGTTCTTTTTAAAATATTTTTTATTGAAGTAAGTCAAATCAATAGAATAAAAAGAAGTACAAATAAAAAAGTGCAGTATAATAAAAAAGTTCTAAAATAAATAAAGCGTAAAATAGATCTAAAATTCACAGCATAAGATAATAAGAGGCTGCACTAAGTTTCTTTTGTGGCTCTATTGCTAAAGCAATACTGGAATTAGTATGTTGTTTCCTATAGTCACATATACATTTTTTCTGTTGTCCTTAGATCTAGCAGCAAGGGGCAGAGGAATCCCTCTGTAATTTTTTTTCAGTAAAGATACACACACACACACCCTTCATTTCTGTACAAGGTGGAACAAATGAGACACGATGCCTGAGGTCCTTGATAGAATCACTCAAAACTCTATGGATGGTTCTAGAATCCACAAAGTATATGCTCTGTGGAACGTCACACAGCAAAGACAGAATAGTTACATGGATAAAACCTGAAAATAACTACAACAGATCAAAGGTAACATTGCCAATGGAGCATTGCAGGCAGTAATACAAAAGCAGCTGTCAGTACAAGTCATGTTACATGACTGTTCTTCCTAGGTACCTGTGAAATATTTTTCCCCCCTTTGAATGTTTTGTAACCGTTATAATCTGATAGGATCCTTTGGTAATTCAATAAATGCCCCATACTCTGGACAATCTAGATGGTAACTTCTGTTTAGCACTGTAAACATAGGCATATTAAACATTCTGAGTCCATTTGTCCCCCATATAGGGAATATTGGATTCATGATAATCAGGGCAGAAGCCATTACTCCATTAGACTGTGTGATTAACTGATTAATGGCTTACCTCTTAAATTATAGAGAGCTTCATTTCATTAGTGCTGGCCATCTGGGCTCTCACACATCCACTGACAGGAGCTGACCTGATGGCTTCTATTACTGGCAGAATCTCCCATCATTTTCTGCTGATGGAAGAGACTTAATGGATGGTGAGGACCTAAGATACATACTAGGCCAGTAAATGGGGTAGGAATTAAAGGAAAGTGTCTCTGCCAAAAGTTTGTCCTTTTACTTTCTGCTCCTGTTTACTTGTCCTAGCCCTTTTAATTTACATGCTGGGTTAGGGAGGTCCCAAGCAGAAGAAACCCTGGACCTCAGAGTAAGGTGGCATCTCCCTACATGTTTGAAAGTTCTTAGCATTGAAATGTCAGAAGAGCAGAGTTTCCCAGACTTCGTGAAAGATGATGGAAGAAATAATTGTTGGGACACCTTGGGATTTTCTTTTGCCATCAAAGAGCTTAGAGCACTAATTAGTGTTGCTTGCAATAATTCTGTTATATTTATTTAATGCTAACTCTGACTATGGCTGGATTATTTGTGCTTGTGACTAGATCATTGGTATTTTGCATTATTTTTTTAAAACAGTCAATTCTGAAAGCTTTAGACAATATTGCCCTAACATCTGTGTTCTGTTCACACTACTTAGTCAGATGCAGATATTTGTGGCAGATTCTGAACTACTAGCTCCTAGAATTTCTGCCAGTCTCCCTAGCTTTGATTAGGAAGAGTCATAATCAAGCATCTCCTTTAAAAAATAAATAAAAAAGTCATCATATGGTGCAGTGTGGACTGAAAGAGTCTGTTCAATTTAATGTCCAGTCCTGCATAAGTTTTGCAGCAGTGAGGACCTTATCAAGATGAGACGTAATGCTTGCTGCTCTCTGTGTAGATTGGTTCAACTGTTGAAATAAGCCACCATTCTGCAAAAAGGAAACTAATAAAAACCAAGACCTTTTGCTTGCGTTAAAATTAAAATACAACAGTTTACTTTTTGTATGCATCCCTGCATCCTGAAATACCATGTGTGTTGCCACACCTCAAAAAGGATATAGTAGAGATGGAAAAGGTTTTTTGGCTATGGCACATTCCGGGGTAGAGTAGATGATGCATAGAAGGTCAGCAGTGTGAAAAAAATGTGGTGTTGGCTTTGTAGGTTTCCTGGTCTATTCTAAACAAGACACTGTTTTTTGCTTCTTGTCCTTCTTATAAGACTCATTCGTATTTCAGCTGCTGCCTCACCTGAGCAGCCTGCCTCATTCCTCCACTAGCTGCAGCCTGGAGGGTTTTTGCAAAGGCAGCAATGAGCACAGATAAAATATATTATCATAAATCAACACCTCCTGCCTATATCTAAAGACACAAACAGAACCCTCCCCCTCCTTTTCCCAAAAAGAATGCTAACATTTAGACATTGTGAGTTCTGTAGAAAGGTATGCGTTCCTGTAAAATAATTCAAAAAGACAGGATCTCCGATGAGAACTCTTGATGGAACAAGTGTTAGCATGGCAGAAAGGGTAAAGTGTAGAAGCGCTTCTGTCGAGAGGATCCCCAGGAGACAACAGGTTCCATGTGACACCTGGTCGCAGCTTCTGCTCATGCAGAACTTTGCTGTCACGTCTAGTGCAGTGCCAGTGATATCTGTGTCTTAGATGCCTGGGTGAATCATACTTGGTTGTGCAGGGGGGGAAACTTCCATTGTGTTGTGCTACTCTCACCACCCCTGCATGCCAGATGAAGCCACAGTTGTTAAGTTGTGGGTAAACATATCAGACGACACAGCAATTCTTCAAACAGCTCTTGTTTATTCACAGGCCAGAACAGAACTGAACTGAAGGGTTCAGCCAGCCTGCTTATATAGAGCTCCACTAGAACGCAACAGTAACCATTTTCTGTAACTATCCAGTTACTGAACGTCACTTTCGATCCCTTATTTGCATATGTGGACCTGAACTATCTACAGTATCCCCCTGCTGGCCCAGGGTGAGAACTTCAGTACATAACAGCAGTCATGTCTGAAAAGGGGTTATGATTGCCAGGTTGGGTAGACTGAGGGAGATGGTGAAGTAAGTGTAGAAGAAGGAGCTCAAATTAATGAACTTTGGAAACACTGTCCTAAGTGTGGCAGGGCAGACCGCTCACTTGCCTAACTGGGTCACCCACTCATTCAGACCCCAGGCTTCCATTACCCTGTTGTGTGTGCAAACAAACAGGTGGGAGATGGAGGCAATGGCAACATGGGAAGTCCTGCCTGGGCCACCTGCCTGCCCATTTGCTTGCTTGCTCTTGTGCCACTAGCCTGGTCTGCCTGCTTTCCTCACTTACTGCACCTGCTGCTGTCATGTTACAGTTTGCGTGGCCACCTGTTGGTTGCCACATGAACGGCAATGTGACAGCTTATTTTTCTTACAAAAACGTAACATAGGAACATTATTACTGCCATCTATGAATGCTTATGCATCACATTTACAAGAAGAGTTGGAGATCCTTAGGCCTCTGGTTAGTCCCTGGGGGGTAACGAGATACTGGACTAGATAGGCCTTTGGTCTGATCCAGCAGAGATGTTCTTATGTTCATATGGCTGATTGTGAGGTTTGTGAACCAACTACTTTGGTTGTGAGGTTCAAAAGCATTCTGCATAAACTCAGTACTGTCTTTTCTAGGTCATACACACACCATGCAGTTAAAGCACTTTTATACCACTTTAATAGTGATGACTTCCTCCCAAGAATCCTGGAAACTGTAGTTTGTTGAGGGTGCTGACCTCACAGAACTACAATTTCCAGCACTCTTAAGTTATTGCTGTTCCCAGAGTTCTCCATGACTGTTAAGGTGGCATATGTGTGCTTTAAGTATATGGTGTGGGCATGACCCTAATTTATCAGGTGAGGAAATACCTTCATTAGTTTTGTAGGGTGCTATTGCCTTTTATATCTCAGATGCAGAGCTGGGGTATAATGATCTAGAGTACTTAGAACTGCAATCCGAACTAGGTTTCACCTAGTTGTGAAGGGAGATGTTATTACGTATTCATTTAACTCAGTTCCACAGATGTCCACTTGCATCTTTTGCCTTCCCCTTGTCACATTAGGTACTGGGATCCTTTTATCTCTACTGTCTCTTGAATTAACCCTAAGATTGCCTGTCAAATTTGTACATAATCAAACTTTTCATTTTCTACTTTCATATTTATCCCTATTTTTGCAACAATAAACTCTGACATTCTTAGGTTCTATCTTTTGGTGTGTTATTGGTATTGTTGTTAGATATATGGAAACATTGCATCAGGGCATTCCAGGCAATGGGGAGTCTGTGTGTGTTTTACATATTCCCATTTAGAGCAGACTTCCCTTCAACACACAGTGGGGATTACTCAAGATGCAGAGTTTGGAAAATGGGAGGTACTTGAATACCTCCAAGTCTACAGACTGCCTTGATGCCACTGCTCATGTGCTTACTGATGTTGTGAAAACAGCAGAGAGAAAACTGCTCTGTCTTTGAGAGAATCCCCCACCGACTTCTATGAGTGCATAAATGGAAATATGGGAAGCACACAGAGACTCCCTGTTGCCTGGATTGCCCCAATGCAATGTGTCCACACAAAGAGGAGGGTCTGATGAGTCATCTGAAGAGCTATTTGCACATGAGTCTTATGTCTTGAATAGGGAATGATCAGGCCCAAAATATTCAGAAGTGACTCTAATGTTTGAGATAGTGAACTTAGAAAGACAGTGCATGTATTTCTTAGTAGTAGGCAACTTTCAAACTACCAATGAATGTAATTGCAAAACTGAGATTTCTTAACACTGTACAGTATAGCCTTTGCAACACCACAAGAATCATTCTTTTTTAAGGATTGGCTTTGCAACTGTGTTAATCAGTCCCTGCTTGGTGCTCCTCCTTCGATTCTGGGCAATCCTGCTAAAGCTCTGTGCAAATGAAAAAGAACCAAGAAGGCTTTTCAGAGGCTGGAATTAAAACAGATAAAATGTGACGAAGCGTCCTGTTAATGCTCAGTTCTCTACGCAGCCGCAAATAAACTCAATTCCCCTTAAAACATGCCTGTTCATAGGTAATGAAGGAGAACTGTTGAAGAAAAGGAAGCGAGAGCTTTTGAGGAAAGAAGTGGGATTGAGACCAAAGTGGCTAAATGTAACCTGTTCATGCAGATAATGAATGCAATATGATGCTTTAGAAGCCTCCTCTGTAGTGCTCAAGACTACAATGCAAAATATCTTGGATTTATAGAAAGTAGACCTAATGCGTTGATTGCTGAGCTTGTGAACTGGAAAATAAAACCACACAAGAATAAACAACAGAACAGATGGCTGAGGCATAATCTGAGGCATGCAAGGCACGTTATGCATCTTTCTTTCTTTTTTTAAGTATTTGAAATGTGTGTTCTTTCCCTTTTCTATTTGCTACTATTGCCACCACCTTCTCCAAAGTCTTCGTGGAACTCTTACTTTGTTTGTTTTCACTTGGCAGTATATTTATTTGTATTCCTCGTTAGACTAATTTAGCTCTGTTGAGCAGTTTCATCTGAAATAGATCTTGTTAGACGAATGGGTGTGGGGCACTGTCTTTAGTTAATTAGGAGTATTAGTAGTTGCTTTTATTTGGGACATTGTTAAGAACTTAATTGAGCAACCTGCTTCCCAGATGCCTCCAGGGAGCCAACAAGCAGAGTTTGAGGGCAGTAGAACTCTTTTCCATTGTTGTGCCCCAGTAACTGGTATTCAGAGAGATGCTTTCTCTGATCCTGAAGATGGCGTGTAGCTATCCAGCATGACTTGTAACTGTCAATAGCCTTTTCCTCCAAGAATTTGTCCAATCTCCTTTTTTGCTAGTATATGGGGAGACGGGAAACGTGGGTTTATGGCAGGGATAGCCATTGTGGTGTCCTCCAGATATTTTTAGACTACAGCTCCCATTATCCCTGACCATTGGCCATGCTGTGTGTTTAATAGGATAGCTGTTGGGGTTTGTGGAAGCTCCCAGGCTAAAGGCAGGGTAGGTGAGGGTGTGGATGCTGTGAGATTTTGACCAGCTTCGGCCCATCTGAAGCTGATACAGGCTCGTCTTATCTTGAGCCCAAGCAGAGCGTCGTCACACAGCAGAAGGATAAGCAGGTAATGTGCCACATTCTTAACTTTATTTCCACTCTATGCTGAGAGCATACAAACATGCATCCTGCCTCTGTAAGAGCAGAGAAGCAACTGTCTCTCTAACAAAGAAACCGAGAGAACACTGAAAAACAGGAAACCAGTGTACGTCACATCCAGTCTCCCATTCCCGTGGGAACCCAACAGTAACTTGGACTGTGGAATGCACAACAATGTCTTGTGACATGCATTCGCTGCTCAGTGAGGAAGCAGAAACCAACATGTGTGTTCATGCATGCAGGTTTAAGGCTGAGACAGACCTGAAGGTACCATCTATCTCTGGTGATCTGATGGGGATGTAGTAAACCTGCTGCCTGGTAGGAGTGCATCCTACTTGCCTCTACTTGTATATTTGTAAATAAAGCAAGCGTTTTAAAGTGCCATAAATATTCAGTGCACTCCCCTACAGAGGAAGCTAAAATCTGGAATGTGCTGCCATTGGAATTTCTTGCTTCTTGTAAATGGGCAGCATGTGAGAATATAGAAGCATGTTTGATCCTTTGGGGTAAAATATATTTCTTGGAATCTTTCACTTTATTTATATTATTTATATATCTCCGTTTCCATATGGCATAAGGCAGTTTTACAAAATCAAATAAGGATATATAAAATTCATAAAATGGTGTAATTCTTAAAACAACAGCTTATCAACTTTCTTTTAAAAAATCAATAGAGAGCAATTAGTAATAGCAGCCGTATGGTTCAATAACTTGTCTGTACATGATTTTTTAATGTGGACATTAATTTTTAACTTTTCCCAGGTATTTGCAGGAAATTTATTAAACCATTCCAGATAGAAATATAGGGAGCTCCTTGGTGCTCCAATTAGCTTGTGTAAACCTAGTGCAGCCTGGGGCTATATTCAGTGCTGCAAGAGTTGACTTCTGCTTGTGCATTGACACTTTCCTCTTATCCCCTAACCCTCTGGAGCAGATTTAAAGAGTGTATGATAGGGATGGAGAAATCCTATTGCAGTCCTTTCCATCCTGGTTCTGAATGTGGGTGTCTTAAAGTATGCACAGTTATGCAGCAAATGACACACATAGATGCTGCCCCAAGCAGATTTGCAGTGTTAAAATTAGAAGAAGAAAAATAGAGTAAGCCTTCAGATCATCTCATAAGTACCATGGTCTAACCAGCTGTCAGAAAGGTTTAGTTCACAGATCTGTGGTCCATTCTATGGACTGGTTCAGTGGAACAGATTGGGGCCTCTCTCTCTCTCTCTCTGTGTGTGTGTGGGGGGGGGTGGCATTTATGGTAGTCTGCAATGAAATCTTCTGACATTCCTAGTGTGCAAGGCAGGGGGTGTTGCAAGGCAGGGGTGAGGAGGAGACCAGATTCTGTGGCTGGAAGTCTGTTCTTGATGTGTGCGAGTGTGCATGTTGTAGGTTTGTGAATAAGGATAGAATTGTGAATGAATGGAGACATGCAAATATTGAAATTTAAGCAGCAAGAAGGTTCAAATCTCAAGATGTCCCTTTCATAGAATGAACTATTGCTTAATAGTTTGTTTAACCAAAAGTGATACTGTCAGCTGCAAATGATAGAAATTGATAAACCTGTGCAGCGGAACTGCCTGGCTGAACTGTCTCCTTCATTGTGGTTAATTGAATATCATCTGGAAATATTCCCATATCATTTTGCTACTTCTGATTCAATGCGTTAATTGCCAGGGGAATTTGCAGTCCTTTCATTTCTCTTTCTATATCTAATCATGTTCCTTTCCTCTCTTGATGCAGAGAGAAAACACACTATATTCTGCATAAATATTCTCTGCAAAATGCCCATTTCCTGCTAGCAAAGCAGCCAGCTTTATCCAGCACTCTCCAGTAGGGGTCTCTTCAGACGTGGGAAAAAATTAACTATTGGACAAAATTAACTATTCTTATAAAGGGGAAATTCACCAATGAGGATTGGAAGAATGATTGAGAAACGGTTTTGGCAATAAGCAAAAATAAATGTTCTATAAAAATGTTCAACATTCTGTTAGAATATGTATGTGCGTTTGAACAAGTTAAAATAATCTATAATTTATAGATATTAGAAAAAGCTATTTTAAGATATTTCAAGATGGCATAGTATTCCTTGTGTTTTAAATGAAATAGCATAGAAATTATTGTAAAAATTGGTAAAAAGGTAAAAAAGAGAAGCGTTACTTTCTTCCCACTTAAAAGTTGGTTTGATACATTAAGGTTTTTGCTGGCTCCCTACTAAAAAGGCTACTCAGCTTTATCTGCTTTTCCTATCAATCCATAAATGCTAAGAAGCTGTGCTTATTGTTGGATATAGTCTACTAGTACGTGACCACCTGTGCAGACCTTTCAGTTCATTAGCATAAATATCAGCAGGAGGGGAAATCTGTGTCAGATGCAAGGGTCATTAGAATCTTCCTCAGAATCTTGCTTTCCTGTTCTTCAGATAACGACAGCTGTTTTTCAGTTTACCAAATATTAACAGTTTTAATGCTAAGCAATCTTCTATACACAGGTTGGCTATATGTGAGCTTTAGCTTTTACATCAGTTTTATTGCACAGTGCAGTGTACACTGATGATACTGTATTAATAATAATACGAATAGCCAGGATTGTACAATTTCACATATTTCTGCACAGATGAGAGAAGCATTAGACTTGCTCCCCTATGCTTCTCAGCAAATTGCTGGAAGCCAATGCTTAAATTTCACAGATTTGAAAAGATGGGACTGGTTGAAGAATGTTTGGTTCCTTGTTTCCATTAATCCTTTTTTCTTTCATCTTTCAGGTACTATGCTATCTGCTGCCAGCCGCTGGTTTATAGGAATAAGATGACACCACTGCGCATTGCTGTAATGCTGGGTGGCTGCTGGGTAATCCCAATGTTTATTTCTTTTCTCCCTATAATGCAAGGATGGAATAGCATTGGCATCATGGACTTGGTGAGTAGACCCTAGTTGTCTGGTGTGAAGTTAAATTTTGTATGAGCAGGTCTTGTATTGACCAAAATCCCTCATCTCTTTAAATAGCATGCAGTTTCACCCAAGAAGATTGAAAGAGAAGTTCAAAATTGCTTCCAGATCATTTATATTACCAAACTTAGGGTCAGAAAGGCAATTTCACTTCTGTCATAGTGTTGGCTGCTGTGCCTAGGAATTTATCACCTTCCCTTGGAAATCTGAACCCCACCTGCCACTTTATTTTACTGAAATGACTTTGACCTTTGTGCACACTCTAGAACTCATCACTATTCTTTTCCATTTGTGATCTGAATATTTTATCATTCACTCAATTCACTTGTTCCACTTGTTGCTAAAGTTGACAGAGTTGGTTCTAGATAGCCTTCAAAAATATCCTGTGATTCTATGAAATATCATTACTGTGAATTTAAAGAGAATGAAGTCTTGCTCATGGAATCCTAGAAATGGAAGTTCCTGTAAAGTTGCAGTTCATCCAGAGTCCCTTGCACCGAGTCATTACAAAGTGATTGATGATCTGTAGTTCATTCACAGCTTTTTAGGGCTGAAATAAATATTGCATGAATCTAGCATAGCAAAACCCTGATGGACCACTTTTGTTTGTTAGTTAGAAGTAGTTTTGAGAGCAAGCAATTGGAAGCAGCTAAGTGCTGTAGGTAGGGAATGTGTAACCCTTCTTCTGATCATCACTTTTCTATAGTGCAGCAGTTCTCAACCTGTGAGTCCCCAGATGTTGTTGGACTACAACTCCCATCATCCCTGAGCTCTGGCCTTGCTAGCTAGGGGTGATGGGAGTTGTAGTTCAACAATATCTGGGGACCCACAGGTTGAGAAAGGCTGCTATAGTGGCTCCCTCTGAATCACTTCTACATACATATGGTGCTATGTGGAATTCCAGGTGTGTGCTTGCAAAGGTAAACACCTGTCTCGAATTCATGAGGAAGAAGCATATCTGCAGGACAGTTACTTCAGAAAAGCAGTAGAAAGGCTAGTCAGCGCTTTCCCCTCCCTTTTATCTTCCAAATTTCTGCTTTTCAAAGTGGCATTTTAGTAAGAAAAGCAGCCACCCAGATCTTTATTTACACCCACATTTTGTTTAGTATTACCCTGATTTTCAAAAGATAGATTTAAGTCTACCCTAACAGATATATCTCCCTTATCTGGAAGCATAATCTGGAATCCTCTCATAACCTTGGATTATCTCAGCCCAGTGGGTCAGGTCCACAAAGGCAACTGGGAGAATTGGTCATGTTGCCAAAGTACATAATGTCTGGATTTAGAAGCTTTTTATTGGGCTGTGGGACATAAAGTTGGACATTCTGAACCATTAGGAAGAAGGTAAAGCAAATATTTAAATGTGTAGTGAGAGCAGCATTTTGCATGCTATGATTTAGGCCAAAAAGTGGAAGGGACCCTGACTAGATGATCCCTGGGGTCCCTCCCAACTCTACAATTCCATGAAAGTCCTTGAAGGAGACATTAATGATTACACGCTCACTCTGAATATCTGCTGTGGTCTGACAGGAATACTGAGTGACTGACAGATCACAGTGACATCCATGATACCTTCAGAGCTCATTGGCTAACATGTTGTGAAAGAACCTTTTCTACTTCTATTTTCCCCTCTCTTCCATTGACTTCCTTCCAGTGAATGTTCTTTTTACTTCTGTGCATTGACAACATGCCACCTTTCATAATAACAGTTCTTTAAATTGATCCTCCTTACCATCTAGTAAGCTTGCTGTCAGCCTAGCATGAGGGACAGTTGGCAACTCTTTCCATGAGAATCAGACCTGATACTTTCTGAAAACTGCTTTCAGTTCATGCTCCATTTAATTTACAACCATGAACTACTACAACTGTCAAGAAAGAGATGGGGTTTTTCATCACCCTGCCTTTCACAATCAGTACTAGCAGGGAATGATGGGCAGGCAGAGGAATGTTCTATGCAGTCAAGCAGTCACAACCATTGCAATAGGCTTGGTGCCACATTTCTGTAAGATTCCACTGATGGAATTATTTTCTTTAGCAGCCTATCAGTAATTAACATTCCTTCGTTCCTCTACTATGCTTCTATACACACATGTGCAATATAGTATCTGCAGTATGGGCATTGATTCAGCAATAACAAGAAGATTTGGGCATTGTGTAATCGTCCGTCCCAAAAAAGGTTCCATTACATTTTGAATTGCGACTCATCCTGATATTTAAATGTCAGAGAATAAACATTTTCTTCACTGTATGATAAACATAAAACATTCAAGGAAGATAATAGAAATGGAGAAAAAAATATTCAATAGGTCAATTCATAACTATATTTATTAATTTTATTCCCCAATATTTATTTACCATTTGATTGATAGAAGTGGTTTACAAACAGAATAAAGAAATAAAATGATCAGTAAAAAAAAGTTTAAAACAAGTACTTTAAACATTCAAAAATATTTAAAATCAATTATTAAAACACACGCCTACATTTTACATGTCTGGATAGGCTTGCCTAAACAAAAATGTTTTTAGCAGGTACTGAAATGAGTACAGTTAGGGTGCCTGCCTGGTGTCAATAGGCAGGGAGTTCCGAAATGTGGGTTCTGCCGGTTACGCAAAAGACACGGAGTAACTGGGAAATGAGAAATGGCACAAGGGTTGGTGGGGAAAGTTCCAGATTCTCAGCAGTGTTGTTTTTCATTCCACACATGGGCAAATGAAGCAAAGAGAAGACAATTAATGATCAGAGAAGCTATAATATGTCCTTGTCTTTCTTTGCTTTTTTTGTTCATCTCCCTCAGGTAGAGAAAAAGCAATTCAACAGTATGTCCAACTCAACTTACTGCATATTTATGGTCAACAAGCCCTATGCTATCACCTGCTCTGTGGTTGCCTTCTACATTCCGTTTCTGCTAATGGTGCTAGCCTACTACCGGATATACATTACAGCCAGGGAGCATGCTCATCAGATACAGAGTCTTCAGCGTGCAGGGGCCCCAACAGATGGGAGGCCACACCACCCTGACCAGCACAGCACTCACCGTATGAAGACTGAAACTAAAGCAGCCAAGACCCTCTGTATAATCATGGGGTGTTTCTGCTTATGCTGGGCACCATTCTTCATCACAAATGTAATAGACCCTTTCATAGATTACGCAGTTCCTGCAAAGATATGGACTGCTTTTTTGTGGCTGGGATACATCAATTCAGGATTGAATCCCTTCCTTTATGCATTCTTGAACAAGTCTTTCAGACGTGCCTTCCTCATCATCCTGTGTTGTGGTGATGAACGATACCGAAGGCCTTCCATCTTAGGGCAAACAGTCCCTTGTTCCACTACTACTATAAATGGATCTACACATGTGCTAAGGTGAGTGGTTGTTCAAAACTGGGTTGAGAAAAAAGCAAGGATAATTCTGTTTTCATCCACTATACGGGGAACGGGGATGGATTTTTTTGTACTGAAGTAGCCAGGGCTATGGCCTGATTTAGAAGAGCTGGCATGTGCACATTTCAGTGGGTTAGCCATGGGCCTCCCCTCACTCAAATCTTCCTTGCTGCTCTCAGTATGGCAACAGGTATGAAAGAGGTATCCTTCGAAGGGGATCTATAAATGGAGCTTCATGGTGGAGCACAAGAGGAAAGGGAGAACATATGAGTGCAGAGGAGTATTGTGAAAAGAGAAGGTGTCAAGGGAAAGGAATGTCTCCACAGATACCAGAGATATCTCATCTAGTAGCATGGTTCACCTGGATGTACTTGACAAATGTGCATTTTGTTAATACTAAAGGTGATTGTCCTGCCAAGATTAAATTCCTTGCAAATTCCTTTGGCACCTATCAGAGACATGGTGCAGTGCCACTGTCTAGTCTCAGCACGGGCTAATATGTATGTCACACTGGGATTCCAAAGGAATCAATCAAAATGTTTTGATCCTAAGGAATTATTATACAGATATCAATTTAAATCATTTACTTTGTAAGCACCAAGTCAGTAATTTTTCTGGCTGAAGTCTTACTATAGGATGCACAACAATGTTTTTGTGGAGACAATGAGTAAGACGTGGTCTATTATTAACAGGCCTTTTGTTTAAAGCTCGCATCAAGTTGAACAGGTATTGAACAATACCGAAAGTTTTACTAGTTATTATTTATTTGTTACTGGTATCTGTCTATCTCGAGAGACAATGGAGTGCACCATCAGGGGTGAAGTCAAACTGCTGGAGAATCACAGCACCTGCTGTGGCTGCAGGGACTGGTAATAACTGCTGCCTCCCACATTGTTTTTGCTGTGTTAGCAACAGCAAAGGAGCCTCTCCAGGGCACAAGCCTGGGCAATGTAAATTCAGGTCCTGTACTGCCCAGATGACAAGATCCCCCTCTTGGTCTTGCTGCTGTGGTCCAAAGGAAAGCAGAACAATACGTTTGGCAGCAGGAGTTGCTGGAAGGAGGCATACAAGATGCCATCCAACCATCTTACAAATTCCACTCTCGATTTCTGTAGGGTTTACTCCTTAGCCTTTGATTCTCTCAAATATATTCTGCAAGGCAGTGGAGGTTTAGGGTCAGAGTTTTCCTTTTTCTAGATGGGTTACCTTCCCAGGTTGATGAGCCCCACCTGCCCCTCACTTCCCTCTACAGCCATGCAGAAACCACCTTCAGCTGTTGGACCCATTATTGCTCTCATCCACTTAATCCACCAGAGCCTGTCTTTGCATGCAAGGAAAGTCCCTAACTCATTGAGAGTTTGAGACCCATTGGCTACCGTCACATGTATAGCCCACCTTTTCTACATCCATTGTTAAACATGGCTCAGTGACCATAAGAAGCAACTCATCACCTAAAAATCCAGTACAGTCTCCCAGAAGAAACAGTAAAGAACAGATCAATCAGATGCTCAGAAGAACCAAAGAGTTTTTACCATGTATAAAATATATGTTAGTAGGCATCAGTCTTATGTCCAGGATATGGGATCCAGAAACATCCAAACAGAAAATCAGTTCAAGTAAAAATCAAAGAAAAATGACTCAGTTCCATGACTCAGTGCTCTAAGTCTAGTCTTTTCTAAATTAGTTAATTTGTATAAGTTAATTTGTTTTTAAGTGGAGAGGGACAGGGCTGCCCTGGGAGTGGGCCCTAGCCAACGGAATGGCTGGGGCAGCTACCATGGGGGGGATGCATTGGGACACCTGATCTCAGTGATCACGGGCATGGGGATTTCTTATTGTTGCTGAGATAACAAAAGGATTTTTCCTGGTTTGTAGGGTTACCTACAGATTGTCAACCTTCCGGCAAATACAGTGGTACCTCGGGTTAAGAACTTAATTCATTCTGGAGGTCTGTTCTTAACCTGAAGCATCACTTTAGCTAATGGGGCCTCCTGCTGCTGCCGTGCCACTGGAGCACGATTTCTGTTCTCATCCTGAAGCAAAGTTTTTAACCTGAGGTACTATTTCTGGGTTAGTGGAGTCTGTAACCTGAAGCGTATGTAACCTGAAGCATATGTAACCCGAGGTATCACTGTATTTGAGCTCATGACCTTAAATTTTTTACTTAGCATTAGTTGCTGTGATGACTGAGGCATAAAACTTTCAAAGGAACAGAGGAGATTGTGTTTCTTCGGCCTGTTTATATAAAATTGGGAAATGCTGAGGCACTAAGATTAAACTCCACTGAACAGCGGAAAAGCTTGCTTCATCATGCAGGCTTCCATCCATCCTCCTCCCAGCTGGAGATTCTTTAACGATCGAACATAGCTGCTCAGGAATGCCTGCTGTGCACACTGCTTCATCAGAGAGCAATTATGTTTTGGTTTTCTCAGCTTCCTGAACTGATGAAGAAGGTGTTTGTTAGGTCCCTATGTGGTTGTAAATTTTACTTGGGGTTTGATACTAGAGACTGGTCTAATGGTCATCTGTGGTCCATTCTGCTTACCTAAAACTGTGGGGGCGGGGTTACAGCTGGGGCAAGTGGGGGCGGGGAGTTAAATTGCAGAATATATATATATATATATATATATACACACACATATACATATATATATATATATATATATATATATATATATATTTAAAAAGGTGTCATTGGAATAAGACAAGAAGCAAGTCTTGGAGCAAAAGCATGGATCACCCTTTTCCTCGAGGGCTCATCATAATGTGTCCAAACTGTGTGTTGAAGTTTAAAATTGCATGTGTTATGACGTCCAGTGCTTGTGGCCACCTGGAAGTCATGCTGATGAGTCACAAGTGGGGGAGAGACACCATTAAGGAATTGGCAAAAATGTAAAGGTCTCTCCAGCTATGCTGATCTCTGTGTCAAAAAAACAACAGGGTATTGTTTGGAGACACTTTCATGCTCTCAGGGCTCATGAAAGACTTTCCAAAGAAGCAAAACCAAGTCTTTTTATCCGGGGGTCAAATGTAGTCAGTGACTGCCTATGCCTTTTTGTGTCTGACGAAAAAACTCGGCCACCAATCAGCTATATAAGATGAGTTTGTTGGATCGGGCCAATGACCTGTCCAGGTCAATGTCTTGTTCTCACAGTGGCCAATCAGATACCTGTGGGGGGACCTGCAAGCGGGATCCAAGCACAGGAGCACTCTCCCCTGCTGCAGTTTCCAGCAACTGGTATTCGGAAGCATTAATGCCTCCGACCGTGAAATATAGATTTATTTCAGTAAGCAGTAATTTATTCTTTGATATCTGCTGTTTTCAAAACAAATTTCATCCACAGCTACAGAAGAGGATTTGCAGTGAGAAGAATGATACATCTGTGCAAACTGGGAAATCTGTGCAGCCATTATGAATTTATTATATATAAATATTTGGACACTTAAATCATAAGCAGCACTATGCTGAAGGGCATGATTGAATGCATTCCATACTGTACAGAATTTAAGTACTCATCTTAGTTTAGATTGATTCCTGTATTTTACAATTACTAATGATAGGTTTAGGTTTCAGTTCCTTCCAGCTCTAAGCAGCAGGTTTGTGAAGCAATGAGTGTAATGAAACATGATTCCACCTAAACATTAGGAAGAACTTCCTGACAGCAAGAGCTGTTCGACAGTGGAATTTGCTGCCAAGGAGTGTGGTGGAGTCTCCTTCTTTGGAGGTCTTTAAGCAGAGGCTTGACAACCATATGTCAGGAGTGCTCTGATGGTGTTTCCTGCTTGGCAGGGGGTTGGACTTGATGGCCCTTGTGGTCTCTTCCAACTCTATGATTCTATGATGGTTCAATTACGCCAGGTATGGGGAACCTAGAAAACTTCAGGTGTTACTGGATTACAGCTCTCATTGTACTTGACCATTAGTCCTTGATGAGTGGGACTGATGGGAGTTGTAGTCCAACAATACATGGAGGGCCACAGGTTCCTCACAGTCCAGTAGTGCCTGATTATTTGCGAATGTTGGCAAATTTCTCCAGTGCTGAGAGGCTTATTGCCTCTGAAACCTGGAGGTTTAATCAAGCCAACATGTCTTACATTTGTTAAGACCTACCCATTGCATCTCTCTTAAAAGCCACCTTTTCAATGTTTCAATGCTAGTTACTTTATTCCACATGCAATTGGCACACAAAACAACTTTCAAATCTGCACTACGTTAAAATATTATCAGGAATATGCTGGGTTTGTGTGTGTTGAGGGCAAGAGTGTCAGTCTCTTATGGCCCCTGGCAGGTGATGCTAAGTCCAGGGTCTCCACAGAGGAAAAAGATGCTACAGGGATTGGACTCAGGGATTGACTGATAGCAAACATGCCAACCCAGAGAAGCAATAGAAAGTACCTAGTAACCATAGCCATTTACTATGACACGGAATTCTTTAAATCTTGTGTTTATATGAAGATGTGCTTTCTTTTCTCTCTCCTGCTGGCTGATTTAATGTGATCAGAGCTAAGAAAGCCCTTGCTAAGTTTTATTGCAGGGTACCTTAACCCACTCAGTGCAAGACTCAGCCTGAAGCAAAGCATTAAATGTAGCAACGTAAAGCAGCACCACAAAACAAACTAGGGGAATAGACAAGCGTTGCTGTGAGGGGTGTGTGACAAAACAAGACCACTTGGTGTCAATCTGGTGCCCCACTGTTTTTAAAGTGACCTTTAAAAAGCTCTATGTGAGTCAGAGCCATAATTTTCTTGACTGCTATGATTTTAGGTTCCTTTGTATTAGCTTTGCCTCCTACGTAAATGGCAGAAAGTAGCTTGGCCTTCAAAATACATTTTATGATAGCATCCTATAATGAAACAGATTTCAGACCAATATTTTTTCCTGCTGCCTGTCTCTCACTTTGGGTAATTCTGCTAAAATCCTGTTTTCCTCCATATTTCCTTCTTTGAAGGCAATGCCAAGGTTTAAACATTCACGACAAAGCAGGGTTTACCTGCACAAAAATATTGGGGTAATTAAGAGAAAAAACGTGGGACGCGGGTGGCGCTATGGGTAAAACCTCAGTGCCTAGGACTTGCCAATCGTAAGGTTGGCAGTTCAAATCCCCGTAGTGGGGTGAGCTCCCGTCGTTCGGTCCCAGCTCCTGCCCACCTAGCAGTTCGAAAGCACCCCTAAGTGCAAGTAGATAAATAGGTACCGCTTTATAGCGGGAAGGTAAATGGTGTTTCCGTGTGCTGCGCTGGTGCTGGCTCGCCAGCTGCAGCTTCGTCACGCTGGCCACATGACCCGGAAGTGTCTTCGGACAGCGCTGGCCCCCGGCCTCTTAAGCGAGATGTGCGCGCAACCCTAGAATCGGACACGACTGGCCCGTATGGGCAGGGGTACCTTTACCTTTACCTTTTTAAGAGAAAAAACAGTGTGCAACAGACAAGCATTTCTTGTTTTCACTTTGTAAATTCTCACCAATACAGTTTTCACCATCAAATCAGATAAAGTAAAAACGTGAGGTTGAGATGTATATTGATATCCTTATAATTTTTTGTTGCGATTTTATACATCTATTACTGATGTCATTTGATGACATGGGGCAATCAGCTCTAAAATATGTCCTCCTGTTGCTCTCTGATGTAATTGACTAGCTTCTTTCAAGGACTACAGTTCACCAGAAATACCTTGTTCTCTTCATATGGCTTTCCTTTAATCTTCTCTCCAGTTTTTACATTTCCCCACCCCCACCCCCCACATTAAGCTGAGCCCTGGAGAAGAAAGTCTCCAGACAGAATAAAATCATTCATTATATTTTCAGGAAAATTTTTCCTAACCATCAAAAAATAATTGAGCACTGTACAGGAGGAAGGGAGCTTATCAGTTCAGCTAAGGATACCTTGCACTCACCCTAAATTGTCTTTTCTAGTACTGGACAGTATTTCAAAGGCGGCTCTTTCATTTTCCATTTCCTTGGATTTCCAATTTGCTGACCCTCAAAGCTGCCACACTAGTCATTTATCACAAACTTTCAATGTGTTTGTAGCTATTAAGGAAGGTAGATATATTTCTCAAATGATGTTACTCTGTTGTTCGCAGCCTGCATCTTGCTTAACTTATGTGTCTCCCAGAATGCCAGTGATAGTGGAAGTGTGTTCTTGGTTTACATAGCTAGAAAGGGCAGCTGATGGGTGGATTGTCGAGGTGAACAAACTAAACCAGCTTGTTCAGGGAAGTTTTTAATGTGTGACATCTTAGTGTATTTTGGTCTTTGTGGAAGCCGCCCAGAGTGGCTGGGGAAACCCAGCCGGATGGGCAGGGTACAAATAATAAATTATTATCATTATTATCATTATTATCATTATTATCATTATTATCATTATTATCATTATTATCATTATTATCATTATTATCATTATTATTATTAAACCTGGACAGAGCCCAGTGGATAACCATGGGACATACAGCTACTTCCTTTCCGAGTAAAGAGACTGGGTACAATGGACTTGGGACCTGCACTTGTTGTGTAAGCCTTTCTGTTGTTCTCCTTCACAAACAAATCTGGGAGTAAGCAATTAATTATATAGCAGATAAAACAGCCGACAAGAGTTTCTGTAACAATGCTACACTGTTTATGCCAAAAAGCCAATGCCAACATTTTTAATGAAGCATTTTTAATGAGGGAAGTTCTTCCTCTCATGCAGAGCTATTTAGTGCACAATGTTGTGGTATCTCAGAAATAAAAGTGAAGGCTAGTTGAAACATCACACCATGTACACAGGTACACAGATTCTGTGCAGTGATATACTAAGCGAATCACCACCACCACCTCCCATATGAACTTGCCTTGGCCTCTAAAATGTGCATTTGGAAGCTCTCCTTTAGATGCTATTCTCCGTGGTGGTTGAAGACCACAGATAATACTTTTTCAGTGATGGTTCCACATTTCTGGAATTTCCTCCCCAGTTGGCTTTGCAAGGAACCAACATTCAGGCTTGATATTAATAAATTTTCATTTTGTTTTCACTTATGACTGGAGCGATCTGTAATTTAGCTGCTACTTTTTGTGATCTATTTGTTCTTAACTACTTTGGGATTGTTCCAGTTGCAGATATCTATGGATTTATTAATGCACTTTTGATAGTTCATAATAGAAAAGCTGGATATAAATATTTTAAATATGTAAAAAAACAACAAAAAGCATAACATTTGAATCCTGCTTTCCACAGGGCTGTAGTGACTTATTAGTGTTGCCAGAGTGGGTGTGGTGGTCTACATACATGCATCCCAGCATAGAGAAAGGAGTTATCTCTAGCTTACAATGCCTTAAGTTACAAGCTTCAGTTTTCATCAAACTATAATGCATACAGTTTAGGAGTGACAGGAAAATGATGCAACTGGCTTCCATCTTTGCGAGGAATCAAAGGTCATGGGTATGTTTCCTTTCGTATATCCTAATGGTGAACATAATGGTGAACACAGCGCGGGTGGCGCTGTGGGTAAAACCTCAGCGCCTAGGACTTGCCGATCGCATGGTCGGCGGTTCGAATCCCCGCGGCGGGGTGCGCTCCCGTCGTTCGGTCCCAGCGCCTGCCAACCTAGCAGTTCGAAAGCACCCCCGGGTGCAAGTAGATAAATAGGGACCGCTTACCAGCGGGAAGGTAAACGGCGTTCCGTGTGCTGCGCTGGCTCGCCAGATGCAGCTTGTCACGCTGGCCACGTGACCCGGAAGTGTCTGCGGACAGTGCTGGCTCCCGGCCTTTAGAGTGAGATGAGCGCACAACCCTAGAGTCTGGCAAGACTGGCCTGTACGGGCAGGGGTACCTTTACCTTTACCTAATGGTGAACATCTCTGTATAATAGAAAACAGCTTGCCTAATTTCCTCAGTTTGGACATAGAAGAGTTTCTTTAGAGGATTGAAAACATTAGAAGTTTCAAGTTCTTAATTAAATTTATGTATTTTGCTTAGATGTAACATTCATATATTTGTCAAAGCAGTGGCATTTGCATTCATTTGCTACATTTATTGTAGAACCTTTTTTCTCAACTCTTCTTCATATCCTTGCCTGCAAATATCATTATGCGTTGCTTTTTTGTGTATGCTTTTTATTACTCTCCCTCTCTCTGAAGAGCTTTTAAATTGATACTTTGATGGGGAAGACTTCATTACATTTAACAGAATGTCGTTCTTAAAAGAATCCTGAGTAGCCTGTAGCTATATTAGTCCTGTTGGATTTTGCTCTCCACCTAAGTAAAAAAACAAACTCTAGGCTGGTAGCTCTCAAACGTCTTTTTTTGTAGACCATTTGGTGGACCAGTTAATAAAGGTTTGTTTGTTTACATATCAAAGCACATACATAACTCATATTTTTAATTCTTAATTATTATCATCACCCAAACAGTACCACATTATGAAAATCGTGGGCTTTAAATCACATCCTTTAAATGGTAAAGTCAGTGAGTTTTTTCCTGGAAGTACCCAATGGTACCACCACCTTTTTGCGAGGAAGGGGGGCTCTTGGACCCTGTTAGAGCATCACACCTTTCCCCCCAAGCTTGGGAAGTATTTGCCCAGCTTAGGGAAGGAGGAGCACTGCTGACAGGATCTTGGAGCCCTGCTGCCTTCTTCCCAAAGCTGGGCACAGGAGGCCTCTTCACCTGGCCGGCAAAGCCACAGTAGGTGGGTGAGTGAGGGAGCATCAAGCAGCCAACTGGCCCTCCCCATCCAGCCCTGGTATTAGGCCACTCCCCTCTCCCCATATAGCAACTAATAAAAAAGCTAAGCACGTATACACACTCTGCACACCCCCATGTTATATTCAGTTCATTAAAATGTGTAAAATACATATGATGTTGGTTGTTAAGCCAACTCAGCCAGATGTGGAACCGGTTAGGGTCCTTGGGTAGTAGGCTATGGTGGAGATGGTGGGGGTCTCAGGTGTACTGCCAGGGGTATGGTGGATGTTGACTCCAAATAACCTGCCCAGGGGCCATTGATGAGGAACGTACACACATCACTCTTGATAATCAGGAGGTCCATTCCCACTCAATAAAGTCCAAGGTGAGCCTGTCCCCCTGGAGCGGCAAGTCATGTCCAGTTTGTTCACCTTCATGGGTTAGGCCTTGCTTCCTGGGGGAGGGGTCACTGCAAGTGGGTCCGCAATGACTCTGCCTTACATATAATAGTCATTTGGTTTATAGATAGTACTAGAGGTTGGAGGAAAGCCTTTGGTATTTTCATATTTCTGAGTTCTCCGCCCAGGACTGTGGAAAACATGTTCTTTCACTGTTGACAGAAGTGGATCCTTGTCTTTAGTGAAGTCAGTGTCTTAAATTTACTGCAGAATAAGAAAAAAAAAAAGGTAAAACTGGCATTGAAAGAAACCCTCTTTTGTTCAGCTACAGATAACTGGAATTAATTGCTGGCAGGGGGGAATGCTCACAGTTTGACCCTGATTTGTACCTTAACAGGAGAAGGAGCTAGACATAAAAACATTAATCTTTGTGCCACAGATATGTTGTGTGTGGATTTAAGCTAAAACTCCAGTACATAGCAAGCAAACATATACATACAATGCATGCCATCCTAATATTTTTTACACAGCCAAAAACTCACAAGCGATAGCTAGAATATGTATTAAGTAAATCAATACATGAAACAGTATGTGTTGTCCTTTTCCAGTCCATATTTTCATTGCAACTATTTGGTAACAAAGTACCTAACTTATGTTTCCAAAATACTTCTCTAATTTTTAGCTGTTTATACAATTCTTCCCCTGAGGTTTGTACTCATTCTACACAGCAAAATTGTGGGGATTCCTTGTCATGCTTACATGCAAGAAAGGAATTTTACTAATAGAGCCTGTGATTTATTTGTTCTTATGTGACGCTCATGTTCACAAATATGTGTTTTAATTTTTCTTGTAGCCAATACCGACATAAAATATTGGGCAATGGCAGCACACTGAACACAGGAAATACACATGAAGGAATAAATCTTTCCCCTGGGGAGAGATGCATGGCAATCTGAACCCAACATTTGGTTAGCAGCATGCAACAAACTATTTTCATCAGGGCAAATGCTGCCATGGGCAGACAAACTTGCATGCTGAGTGCTGATTGTCCCATTCAAGGCAGAAGAAATGCCTTTGCTTCAACCAAAATTCAGCTTCCATGTTGACTTTCCACTGTGGGAACTGAAAGTAATTTCATGGCCCTTTTGCTGAAAAAGCAAGAACTTCAAAAGAGAGGCTGAGGTGGAGGCAGGTGATGAAAGAGGCTAAAAGCGGTATGGGTAGTATCTACAGATTAATGGAAACATATTGTACAGATATCTTTCAGCAAATGCTGTTATGATAAAGGGAAGGAAGAATTCACTTTTCGCAGCACCACAAGCTACCTGCTTTCTTAATTATCCATCTTAATTTCAAAATGAATCGGTATAAAGGCCCACTTACTTAGAATTTAACCTTCATTAACTTCTACTTTGAAAATGCATTTTAAAATCCCAGAACTGAACTTCAGAGATAATTAAACAAGACATCATAAGAAATGAAAAGAAAGCTGGAATTTCTTTAATGAGCTGTCTTGCACTTTTGCTTTTGTTTTGACAAGGTGTTTTGCCAGTATTGGTTGGCATCTCCAGGATACTGGGCATCTTGCTGTATTTTGTGCCTTGGCTTCACAGCTGTCTGCAACTCCAGCCAGTCATAGACGATACCTAGGGCCAGGAGAAAGCCTCCATTTCTGAGCCAAAATGAAGTTATCTTTTTGAAATTCACATTCCAAATTTTATGATGCAATTCCCCAACCAAAACATGTGTATATTAGGGGAAAGTATGTATGTAAATGCATATGTTAATGAAAATAACATACAGAAATGCATAGTATTGTGAAAACTGCAAAAATGTATATATTGGACGAAATATGTACTAAATCCTGGTGAAATCTTAAAGGACTTTTTAAAAAAAATTGCAAAGTTGATTGATGATTTTTTTTAAAAAAATAGAAACTCAAAATACTGTGATACACTAAGCTTTTGTGGAACCATGCCTGGATGCATAAAGTGTCCTTATTTGTAAGATATGTACATTGGTACATGAGGGGGAGAGATGGCAACCTGTAGTTTATGGTGAAGGAAACATGGTTTGGGTTTGTGGCCACTCCAGACTCCTGGTTAGGGCTCACATGATTGGATTTTCTTCCATTAAAAATAAACACCCATGCATGTATAAAGTGTGCTGGAAATATCAGGCTAGAACTCCTGTCCTTGCAAGGTAGTCAGCTATGTGCTGGTCTGGAAGAATGTTCAGTGGTGTGAGCAACCAACTGCTGTCTGAAGTTGAGAAACAGCTATACCATTTCTGGTATTTAAGACCTAGTCCAGAATATCTTTGGAATGGAACATTGACAGAAAAACATTACTCAATGAGCTTGAACTGACCATTTATTTGTTTCGGTGCGGCAATCCCTTTACAATACTTCACTATTGCTTTGCCTTTGACAGATTAACAGTTAGAATACAGAGACGCCTTAAGAGCGTTGTCAACACTCCTACAAAGAGTGTTTGTGCATTTTCAAAAGCTGTAAAGCTTAAAGTCCAGGCAGCTGTAAAGGTATAAACATCTAATATGTCACCCCTCTCTTGCTGAAATATATGTGAACTGCCTGCTGTAGAGGTAATTTTATCATCATTGCTCCTGCCCACCATCCTGAGGTTTCTCAGGCAGCAGGTGTCCTTGTCAGGGAAGTGAACCCTGAGTGGTCCCCCCCCCAACCACTAGGAGGGGGGAAATGTAAATAGAGGCAGATGAGAAAGCACACAGCAGGACATAAAAGGCTAGTGGAGAACCTGTCTGACTGCCTTAGCAATGATCTCTGTCTCTTTCCCTTTCATGTTTGCTGTTGTTTTTAATATCTGGCCCTCTTTCTTAGTATTTTCAGAAATGCCCTCACTGTCAAGCATTGTGTTAGTCTTCCAAACCCTTCTGCTTTACATTTAAAGATCAGGCATCTTGGATATCTAATCCAGCATGAATGTTACAGATACAACAGTCAAGCATGCTATTGTGGCTGCTGGATCGATAGGAGACATGAAGCCTGAATTCTCATTACATAAGCACCATCAAGCCGCATCGCATTGATGACAGATCATTAACCCAAATGGTATGTGCTGCTGTTTTAAGTCCTGCCATTACAGGGCAAAGGCCAGTAGCGTCTGCAGGAATCAGTGTCTAGGTGCAGAATCAAAGCAGGAAAAATTGACTGAGTTGTTTAATTGCACTAAAGCTGAATACCTTCAATGTCTAAAAGACATCCAGTTTCTCTTTAATTATTTGTTGAGTATAAAAGACTGTTGCAATTACTGAGGCAAAAAATAATCACAAGAGTACAAGTACTTTGGCTCTGTCTGGAAGTTTAGCGAATTTAATTGTGGTATCCCCTGCCCCATAAACCATGGCTATGGCATCTTGCTGTCCTTGTGATAATTGTGTTAAAGTTGTTTTTAGAAATGGTTTAACAATGAAGTGTTATGTGTAGGGTTTATCACCTTGAGATATGTTTTAATCTTAACACCTTTGATCCTTCCAGTATTTGGAATGTCTATTAACATATTAATGATCCTTACTAAATTTTCTTATATGAAGCTGCTGTTATTGCATTTGCTGAGTAGGTGTGATATACTCACCAATCTGTCTGTTAGCTTTTTCCATGTAACTTTTGAGTATGTGGGGAATGTTTTGGAATGATTTCCTTAGAGGCGCAATCATGAAATTGCTCTTGTGTACAGGGCTGATTCCAGGTTTGATGATGCCCTTTATGGGCCCATCCAATTGCAAATGAATTTGGGGAAAAATCAAATGTTTTGAAATGCACTGGAACTGTGTTGGGGGCTCTGAGATATTGCAGGGATTTTGACATGGTAGCTCTTAACTGACAAGACAGGAATAAGTGCTGGGGAGCCTTGTGGCAGGTGCTGATGCCAACCCTGCTTCATGTGAATATTGCAGGAAGAACAAGTGACCAGCAGGAAGTAGGACCTGACAATATCTTAAGATTTCCACATAGGCCAGTACTCCAGCATCCTGTTCTCACAGTAGCCAACCAGATGTTTTCTAGCTGTGTACAGTGGTACCTCGGGTTAAGTACTTAATTCGTTCTGGAGGTCCATTCTTAACCTGAAACTGTTCTTAACCTGAAGCAACACTTTAGCTAATGGGGCCTCCTGCTGCTGCCGCGCCGCCGCTGCACGATTTCTGTTCTCATCCTGAAGCAAAGTTCTTAACCCGAGATACTATTTCTGGGTTAGAGGAGTCTGTAACCTGAGGCGTATGTAACCTGAAGTGTATGTAACCCGAAGTACCACTGTATTAGTACGTGTTGTAGCTGCAATCATAATATGCTCTGGCATAATGAATGAATCCACACTTCTTAACAAAGCTTCTTTCTGTTGCATTTAGCAGTCTACATTCCTTTTAGTGCCTGGAGTAATATCCTCAATGTGTACCATTTACAAAATAGACCCATCTGTATCTGACAGTTCCTATGCATTTGGATGCTCTGACAGTGTGGATAATCAGGCTCCTGTGAGCATCCCAACCTATGGCTGCAGGGCACTAACGTTCAGTGTTGCACAGTGTTCTGAAGAGGGCTGCAGTTACCCAGCTTTGAAAGTTTCAGTAGCAAGAGTTATAAATCCTGCAAAGGCGAGAACCTCTTATAGTTGTACTGAATAAAATCAAGATGTTTATCTTCTACAATGGAAGAATGTAGAAGGATGGGTAGCAAATGGGAGTTAGAGCTTCAAAATACCAACAGTAAGTAAAATGTATTCTAATAGGAGTCTACACTGGAAGAGAGAGATAACATTGAATGCTGAAACCTTTTGTTATAAGATTTGAGATAAAGCCATCCTTGTGTGTGGTGTTGACTCTGGAGATGAATATATTTACATCCAGGACACCTTGAGCCTGGAAGCCACTGGCATGCTGATGCATTCAACTTTATTTTAAATTGTTATTGCCATGCTGGGATATAAGCAGCATGAAAGAGCTGTCGGTGTCTGAGCCAGGTATAAGCCTAAGAAAGAGAATGCTGGAATGGTCTGTGGGGCAAACCACAACAAACCAGAAGCCAAGGCTTAGCACAGATCCGTAACATAATTATTCACACACACAAAGAATCCTGGAACTTAGTTTGCTAAGAGTGCTGGGTATTATAGCTCTGTTATGAGGAAACTACAGCTGCCATGATTCTTTGGGAGAAGTCATGTAACTTTAAATGTGTGCTGTGGATCTTCCCTTGGTAGATTTAGCAAGCAGTAGTGCAGGTATGAGCTGAACTTAAGAGTCAAGTCAGTATCAGAGACTGTGAACCAATCTGCATTTTAGGAACTGCCTTTGGCATGACAATTTCTCCCAGGTGTATTGTGGGCTCTTTTATATAGAGCTGACCAAACTGGAGGCAGAGTTTGCTTGGAAACAGAAAAGATACATATCTTTAGAGTAGGGCTGTTCTTGTGGTTCTCCAGCTGGAGGCTGAAGTGCTGAAATTCAGATGCCAACAATTCAAGACCCTCACCCCACCATAGCTTGACAATTTAATGTTTGGTGCTTAATATTTTGTTTTCATATTTGTCATGGGTTGCTTATTAGTAATATATTGTTTTTAAAAACTGAGAGAAGAAAAAAAGTGTGCAACTCAATTAATAACCTGCCTCTACAATTTTGACAGATGCCACTGTTGTTTTAGTTGGGAAAATAGCAAGTATAAATTGGATTGCCAAGGCACAGCTGCAAGCTCTGCCCTGTACCTTTGAAATCCACTACCACCATGCATAGAGAGATCCTGGTCATATTTCCCCTGTGCCACCCTACCTTCTTCTTCTTTGGCGATCACTCGTAGCCGAGTAAGATTGTCTTCCATAGACACGGTTTTAATAATGAGTCCATAAGTGACTGTGGAGGCCAATTCTGGACCCATACGTCCTTCCACAGTGGGGACATTGGTTTCCGGGCGGGAGTTGATCATGGTGTGGATTTGCCAAGCGTGCCTTCCTCTTAGCACATTTCCCCCTTGCATCCTGAGTTCGAGTGTCTTCAAAGTCCATGACACCTTTGGTAAAGGCTGTTCTCCAACTGGAGCGCTTGCAGGCCACTGTTTCCCAGTTGCCACCCTACCTCTGGGTATGCCACACCAAGGGCTAGTGTGAGGAGTAAAGGTGGATCTATGTCTTCCTTCTCTCGCAATGTATCACAGCCATAGCATATCTCTTTAGGTCTTCCAAAACAGTCATTGTTTTGAAGGATAATGAAAAACAATGACCTTGCTGCTTAAGGTTGCACCGGATGTCCACAATTTGGTTTCAGTGTAATTGTCAGTCCTGTGACATTGTATTTCTGACTTGAGTATGCATGCTAAGTAACTTAAATTAAATATTGTTTCAGCAAATTAAATATCTGTGCTGTTTCATATGCATGACTGTTTCCTATTTCAGTATGCTTTGCCCAACCAGCTTGCATAATGAATTAATTTTTGCATTGTGCAGTTTGGGAGCATTGCCATATAATAGGAATATAATGTCCTTATGGGTCGCTGAAGCCCATTGGCAACAATTTCCCAGGTGTTCCATTAATGCTTCTCTCACAGATGAGATGCAGGCAGCTCTGCTTGCTCCCAGTGGCTTGCCTGCATCCATATTTGACAGTTACTAGTCATCTCTATTTTGCTTTCCCAGTTCACAAAATCCTTCAGGGTGGGTTGTGATTCTTCTGTCATCTTCTTTTTCCTTTCCTAAGGAAGCCCTGCTGCCTCAGGCCAAAGGCCTATCTAGTCCATCATCATCTCACTGTGGCCAACTGGATAACTCTGGAAATCCCACAAGCAGGTCATAGGAGCAAAAGCCCTCTCTCACTGGTGTACCTGGCTCTGATTTTGGATGTATTATGTAGCTATCATGACTGATAGCTTTTTATAGTCTTAGTGTTCATGAATTTTCTTTAAGAGCGTAACAGAATGTTCTTCCAATCACTGAAGTGTAAGAATAGCTATGATGGTATGAGATGAAGCATGAAGCACTTCTGTCAGCAGAAACATTGCCTCCTTATCAGGTATCACATTTGCATTCTCCTGGACTGGCAATAATGGTAATAACCCTTATTCAATGTCTGCTACCTTGAATCGAATTTTTTAATTAGCAAGAAGTCTTTGCTGATAAATTAAAACTTTATCTGTGTTTTCAGGATTTCTAATCTGATTGCATCTGAATGCTTTTTAGCCACCAGCATAGCCACTGCTTGGTATAAAATCCATCCTTGCTTTCCCCCACATGGCCTTTCATTTGAGTAACAGTTATATTTGTTTTCCATTATTCATGGCATTCACGTCTTCGTATCTCAGAGGTCTTAGCACAAAATTTGTACAATGTTAGTTTAGTACCATGAGAATCTGGAGAATGAGAATGAAAGACAGATTGATCACTGTTAGGTGAAGAGCTTCATACAGTGTTTCAGACAAAGTGGGGACCTTGATCTTAGGTGCTCAGAGCTTCTTTCTACTGCGTGTCCAATTTGGTTGGCTTCGGACATCAAAGGGATAACCTTTTTGTCTAACATGCAAGATCAATATTTGTTCATGTTGAATGTTAGAAACCTGTTTAGACTTTCCCTCTGTTCCTACTGTTCTCCTGTGTAACGAAGAGATGCACCAACCAACCTCACCTTATGTTCAAGCTGCTTAATTAGATAAAGGAAAGTATTATTTGTGTAGTAGTTACATCAGATGTCATGCCACCTGGAAAATCCGTTGGGGTTGAAAATATTGAACCATTATCATAGCATGATAGGTAATGTTTGACTTTTCAAATACCCTTGGATTTTCCATGGCAGTCGCTCTTGAATGAGGAAGGCAGGTCAAGTGTATAATAGCTGCTCTTCCCAGCATTATCAGGTGCCACCATGATTAAACTTGAGAACCTTGTGAGTTGGACTGGAGTTCTGGGCGCAACCCAGGGCCTGATGGTCAGAGGAGGAACTAAAGGTAATTCCAGCTGAGATATGCATGCCACAGCCCTTAATACTCCTGGTCTAGGAAGTCATACAACATTAGAGGGCCAACCTAGGGTCGCTGACTGATTCACAGCTCCCAAATCTGCTGCCTTTCTTAAATCTGGCCATTCTGTCACGAATGGAGGCCACCAAGTTTCCTCTGCACCAGCAGCCTGTCTGATTTCTACCTGTCAGCTGATCAAGAAACTGTCTCCTCTCTGGCCTGAACCCCCTGATAAGACCCTCCTCCCCACAAAAAGTGATAGCCAAAAGGCCATGGAATAATGGCGTGGATTTCTATGCAGAGGAAGATTTGCATAGTACTAACCTGGCCATTTCATAGTAGCAGTCACTGGTGATGCTATTTTTTAAAATGTCATCATTCAGTTGAATGAGTATCTCAGCTTGTAGTGGATGGTTAAGGCATAAACCCTACACAAATCCAGAGTGGAGTCAAGAAGACGGTTGGACTGCATCTTGTGCTGCATCTTCCAGCAAGTCCTGCAGCTAAGCTGGTGCCAAATGTCATTTGCTCCTGAAACTGATTCTCTGTGTCTGCTTTCCCTTGGATCACAGTAGCAAGTGAGGCCGAGACGGCGGGGGGCAGGTCTTGTTATCTAGGCAGCCAAGGACCTCCATATGCACTGCCCAGGTGTGAGCCCCAGGGAGGTCACTTTGGTGGGAGGCATCAGTTATGAGTTTCCGGTCTCCACAGCCACAGCAAGCACTGTGATTCTCCAGCAGCTTGACTTCAGCCCTGGAGGTGCACACCATTGTCTCTCGAGACAGGTGACAACAACAAAAAATAGATGGCAGCAGAAGACAAAAGAGGCATACAGTTTTTATTAGTCCTAGTGCCCCAGGCAACCAGCTATATTGTGAATGTAGTTTAGTTATTTATTGAGGAACACACAATGGAAATCTGTATCCAGCAACCTCAGGATAAATCCAAGCTTGGGCAATGGGAAGCAATTACTCAGTCCAGAATGGGAAGGTATATTCTGCAGCCCAGATTCTTTCAGGTCAGCAGTTTGCCTTGAGAAGTGCAGCAAGCCAAAGGTTGATCAAGTGAAGAGTTTTCTTATTTGCTATTTATATCGAGTCTGATTAGTACAGTGTATTCATTTTGCCTACCAATCCCTGACAGGAGCAGTCCATGGTAGCTCTTGACATTCTTGGTGCAAGCCTCTAAGTCTCCATCACAGAATAGAAACTGTGGGCAGGGAGGGAGGGAGAAAGACTAGAATGAGAGAGATAGTTTTAGTGTTGCTGTATGATTTAGTGCAGACGGGGTGCCAGAGAGAACAACACTTTGAGAACTTTTGTTTTCTCGCTGGAATTGTTAACATCAATAAGGAACAGTAATCAGAAAGCAACAAAGACTCTGTGTTCAGTAAGGCTTTGCTACAAGATAATTTTCTGATGAGGGAACACAAAATGACTCATTAGTTATTCCACAGCTGCAGAAAAAATTGGAGCGAAGTGGTGTTAAATGTTTCCTTTTCAGGGTCCCAAAGGTCAGAAATGGCATCCTAGTTGCAGAGCTGTGGCTGGCCTGTAGAACAAATTCTGTCACTGCCCAGTGCATGTTGTTGGGGAGAGCATCTTGGTGGTTCGTCTTCCTGATTTAATGTGGTGGTTCATCCTGTTAAACAAATTGGGAGCTGAAGGGATTGGTGATGTCTGGAAAGTCAGTTCAAGAAGATTCACACTGATTCTCTGTTTTCTTCCTTAATGACCTTTGTCTCTCTGAATATTTAAAGGTCCCCCCCCCCAAAGAAACTTACTACTCAATACTATGGAGCACTATCACAATGCAGTATCTCATAGGACTAGGTTACCTGAAGAAACTATTTTCAGGAACTTGCTTTTCCCGTCCTACAGAACACAAACTGTTTTGCTTCATTCAAAGTCTATTTTTAAATATCTGGTGGACTATGCCTGTATTCAGTCTACGACCTTTTCTACTTCTGAGCCTTTTCTGACGTAGCAGAGCTCTTGACATACCCCCCCAATCAAAAAGCTGGCAAATGCTTTCAGCAATTGCTTTCAGCAGCTGCTTTTACAATGAGACGGTTGCGTAATTTCACATAAAGGGCTCATCCATTTTCATTCTCATCTCTCAAGCTGTTACGAAAGCTGCTTACAAACACAGTGTTACCAAGTGTCTTTTGGTTCCTTCCCCAGAGTTTTCTGAAAAGAAATTCCGGCAGATTCTTGATGAAGTGCTATTTTTAATATATGTATTTGTGGTCTGTTTTTAAATAAATATAACAGCAATATAAAATAACAACAAGAAAAAATACCAACCCACTCCCAAATAGCAACCCCCACTAATACTAGTTACTTCATTAAATTATGAACATTGATTTTATAATTTTCCCAATCTATGGGGTTTGCCTTGCACTTTATTGCACCACTACGTGATGAAAAGGCTCAATTTTCCAGCAAAGTGATTGTAAAACTTTCTACCCTCTTTTGCTAATATCATTTTTAAATGACCATCTTCCCCAACCACGATATATTTAGCTGTGCCCAATGATTTAAGTTCATTTTTAACTTTATGTAATCATTTTCTGTGGTTATATTTTGATAAGTTACTCAGATTTTGCATTATCCATATGCCCAGATATTTGACTGCAGAACATTTCTGGGGGGAATTATATTTCTTTCTATTCTTCTATGTATGTCTCTTGGGTGAAACAGAAAACTTATTGAATTGCATACCTCTGTTGATAATTTTAGGCAGCTTCATAGTCTTGGGTTGGCATAATTCAAGCAGTTAGTTTCTGTAGAGTGAACCATGCAGGTGTAAAATCTGTCCATCTTTATTCCAGTAGGTCAGTTTGGATCTGCCATTAGACAAAATGTGAGTTGCCTAAAACACTCCTCCAAGTACATGAAAACAGAGGTGCATTTTTTGCAGTGTTGTGAAACCTCTGTCCTATGCAACACTTTATTACAACTAAATACCACTACATTTAAGTGACTTCTTATATAGGGGAGTGTCACCCAGAGAAGGAATTAAGAGAGAAAACAGAAGTGAAAAGGGGAACAACCTGGTAGTTCTTGCTACATCTTTCCCTCATTTAAAAGGCTCAACTTCTACAGAAGCAATTATGGGATTTATCTTGTATATTTTAAACAAGAAAGCAGCCCACACATTGTGTGAGCAATATACCCATATCTGCTTTGTAGCTCCTCACATATCTCCCTTGCCTTAAATATCTTTTATGGTCTTCTTTTGCAGACAGGACTCTGTACAAGATGAGTAAGTTTCTGACCTCATCCTCTGTTTCTCTTTTATCCTCCTACATTAATACAGTTGCCTCTAACTTCAAATGAGGGACAGAGTCTAATCTCTATGCCATCAGACTCCATAACTGTGGGAGATAGAATGCCATTTATGGGGGCATTTCTCTTCTCTGTGCTGCATATTAGGCAGTTTATTGTAACTTGCCATCATGTGGTGTCTGTTGTCAAAATGAGTTCAACGCTTTTCTTGTCTGCTGCAGTTTGCACACCACAGAATAATGTGTATCTCTGCTCTGTTGCTTCAGAAATCACCCGCTGGCTTTCCTTAATCTGAAAACATTATCAAAAATATCACAGATTAGTATTTATATTTAGAGCTATTTGTTTGAAACTGGGGTTTGCTGAAGCAGCTCAGTCGGTCAGTTTTCCTCACCTCCGCATGCTGACCTCATAAAATTTAAAACCAAAAATAATATTAAAACAGCTTAAAAAATGAAACACCATTAACAGCAGAAATGCCAGACATGATGAGAATTCAAAAGAATTTCCTTTTGGCTTTACCAGTGTATTTTTGACTGAGTCCTTATCATGTCTTAAATTGGAAGTGATTTTTGATTTCGTATTTATTTACTTAGAGCTAGCGTAACTTGATCAAGTGAAAGGAAAGGACTGGGTGGGGATATGAAGGGCACACACCGTGTCCCTCTCCTATTCTTTGTAATGAGCTAGCATGGAATGCATGTGCAATCACTAAAATAAGGGGGAGGGGAGGAAGCAAACAGCTTTGGTTCACCCCCATGAAAGTCTCTGTACATGTGAACACTTCCCCTGTACACAAAAGAATTGAGGCTGTAGCTCAGTGGTGGAGCACATGTTTGTATGCAAAAGGTCCCAGGTTCAATCGCTGGAATCTTGAAGTAAGGATGGAAAAGACTTTCTTCTGAAACCCTGAAGGGGGTACGGCAATTTGTATAGATTTTGGGGGATGAATGTGTGGCCTTCAAAATCTTCTTGGATTCCAGTTTCCATCATCAGCCCCAGGCAGCACGGTCAGGGATGCAGGCAGTTAGAGGCCAGCATCTGGAGAACTATACTACTGGTGTAGACCATACTGAGCTAGATCGACTAAACACCATGAATCCTATTTGAAAAATATCCATCAATTATCTTAAAGGTGGGTTCCAGGTATCCAGAAGCAACTGCGTGGTGTGGATTTCATTCATTGTTGTACTTAGGTAATGTGAACAATTACACTGGAGCATTATTATATCTCTTAAATAACCTTACCATATCACCCAAAAGCAAATCCAAATTAGGGATCAGATATGGAGTTTGGTGATGATAGTCAGACATGAGCTCCTACAGAAGACAAAATATACAAGCATTATTTGAATGACGTAAGGTGTTAACAGTAATGAACCAGATGGCACATTGTATTAAATAACATTATTAATGTTTCTGTTCTAAGGTAGATGCATTGGCATGGTGCTGGCAGTACTTACATCTTTCACGTTGCTTAGGCATGTTTAATTGGGAATTTAATTGATGGGTAACGGTGATAATTTGTGTTTTTCTTCCCTTTCTTCCCTTGTCCCACTGTGTCTGTCCTTCCCTCCCTCCTGCACTAAAAGTGGCTGTTCCACTATCTCCAAGTTCCTCCTGCTGTTCTGCAATAGACCAGTTCCTGTCTAACCCTGAACATATTCTGTAAGTCTTTTATTTTATTAATGTTTCTGTGTTCATGTGTGTCTGTGTGTATTTATTCATTTTAATGGACGTCCTAGAACTTCCCCTTGTTCAATGGCTTGTTCAGTAGTTACAGGACTGAGAAGCCCTAAACAAGGGGCACTACAGTGACCACTCCAAGCCCCCTGTTGGTCCCCAGCAATTTTATTAGGGGGGCAAGGGATTGGGAGATGGGGCTTCAGTGGCAGGCATGGGCCTGGGTCCTGAGGCATTCTGGAGAAATGCTAGAATGGGGAAATAAAGGTGGTGGTGGCTGCCTCACCTGGCACTTTTCTTAAGAATGCTGGTCCCTAAACAGTGGGGGTGTTAAGAAAGTTAATAGAAAGGGAGGCTCAGTGCAAGGAATTTGCAGTTGATTATGAAGTGTGCCATTTTCTTGTAGCCCAAAGGACAGGAGGCACATTTTATACTGAGTGTTCTGAGCTGGCTATTATTGTTGCCAAGTACAGTGATAGGGATCAAATATTGTTGTGCATGGTGATCTATAGATGTGCAAAAGAAGATTTTAAAAGAATTTTATCACAAAGCAGAACAAATGGTTAGGACACCACAGAATGTCATCCTTCTCTTAATAACTTGCTTGTCAACCCATGTCTTAGGGAATGGATCTGGTAGTTAAGACTCACAAAATATTATTTAAATGTTGCTGCCAGAAGTAGTACCTGCCTTATATTTAGAAAAAAATACAGTACTGTATTCTTCATTCTGAAATCTAAAATGCAGCGTATGGAATACATGCCCCCCCCCAAATGCTTGCCTGCTTATATTATGAACACCCCCTTTTTTGTTAAGAATCCTAAACCTCAGTATTTCAAGAAGGGTACTGAAAAAAATATTTTGGAAGGAAGTAAATCATGGGACCACTCTGATATTGTCCTCAGTTTTGCATATTTCTCCTAGACAAGGCTTCAAGGAGTTCCCTGAACCCATTTGCACTTACCTCCTGATGAGTTCCCACCCACTTTCTTAGTCTTGACTTTACAAACAAGGACTGAAGCATAACAAAAGGCTACAAGAAGGTCCAGGAATTCTGAGCTCAAGATAATGCAAGTGAGCACAGAATCTAAGTCTGGTAAAATGACTAAGGGTCATGTACATGGGCAAAAATGTTCACTGGCAAACATCAACCCAGCTCCTTGTAGAAGAAAGCTATTTTTATTTGATCCTGATGTTTAAGAAAATCTTAACAGCCCATGCTGTGTGACAAAGAGCACTTAAATAAAAAGTTTACTGAAAAAAGACGAACTCATTAAGGAGGAAGATGGAAAGCACTTAACAGACATTCTCAATACAAGATTTCCTATTATGGGGTCAGCTTCGTCCACATAATACCTTGGGTGTTTTTAAAGCAACATTTTCTCAGGCTGGAGTAAACTGTCCAAAATGACTCAAGAGGGAAAGATATCTTTAAGCAAGCAGGGAAATGCACTATTATTTCTTTTCATCCCAAGCTGCCACTATACTGTATCTACATGTCTCATTTTGTAGTTTAAATGTTACTGTTTTCAGAGGCTTTAAAGATAAGCTACAAAAATTTATGCTACCTGACACCCATTGAGCAGTGCATGTTAAAATAAATTACGGAAAAATGCAAAATTCATGCATTTTTTGTGTGAAAGATCCATGCAGAGCTAAGTGGGCAGTGAGCAAGTGTCTTCTTTATGGTTTCTTCCTGAAACCAAAAACAATAGTTTTTGAAGCTATCTGATGATGGCTTGAACTCATGATTTGAACGCCAGTTAAAAGCAGCAAAATCCCAGAGGTACCCAACGTGATCATTGACCACTGGCCATCCTGGCTAGGGCTGTTGGGGGGGAAGGGCATGGCATTGGCTGCCTATGATATGAGTGAATATTTCTTTAGCAGGTAGCCACCAATGAGTTATTATGCTACAAAGCTGTAAGATAAGGTGTGTGAAATTCCATTTTAGGTATGCCAACAACAAGGAATTTAAGCCCAGGGCTTTGCATTGACATAGCATTAACAGATGGTAAACAGCAGTCAAAAGATGTTCCGTTTATAACAACTAAAACTATCTCCAATTTCAGAAGGCATTTCTTTCTTTCAGTTGAAACTCTGTGACCTTGTAGCTGCCACAACCCTGCCAGACGTGTTGTGCTCATCTACTTGTTATTTTCCTGTTGAAACATCTTAGTGGGTTGCTAAGAGTTCAACCAAGAACATAGTCTGCAATTTGCCAATGACAAGGACAGACCATATTTGTCAAGTCTTCAGTCGCAGCTTTGATTAGACTCCAACGTAAAAATACGTTCATGTTGCTAAGGCAATATTAGAAATGAGTGATTCATCTTAGAAGGGAATTAACTGTACTGAGGTACCAATTGTGATGAAATGATTAACTCTGACAGGCTGGAAAGCGGGAAGTTGTGGTCTGCAAAATGTTAGGTTATTTAGCAGGTACAGGTGGCAAAAATGACTATGAGGGCTAGTTTGACTATGATTCTGCTGAGCAATTCATTAAAGTTCATCAAGCCCACTCACTGCAGATAAGATAAATCAAAGTCTGCAAGGAACTAATGTTATTTATTTATAAACAAAACACATCATTTAGTTTGATCTTCTTGGATATTTATTATTATTATTTTGCGTATGTTCAAAATCTCCATCAAACTGGTCTGAAGGGAAAATAAAATATGAGGGGACTTGAGGTTCATTTTATAAGGCCATATGAAAATAATATTGCAGCATGTACTTTAGTGCAAACAGGTGGCAGGGTGTGCACAGGAAACAATTTTTAATGTTATCTCAGTAACTTTCCTAGGTTATTGGGAGGGCTTCCAAGATGAGGATCATGTGGCTCTACCCCAGAATTTCCTGTAGCAAATGAATTCACTATTCCGCTATTTACAGAGCAATCCAAGATCCCCTTATGCCACACTTTGGGTGGTGGAGGGGTCAAGGTGGTGGATTGAGTGGTGTCCCTTCCTCTGCAAGCATCACTCTGGTACTGATCACCATCTTCCGCCTCCAAAAGGGGCAGGCAGGAGACATGCTGCCAGGCTCTTCACTAGCGGTTGGAGAGGAGGGGACGGTGCTGAGCTGGTCTGGGATCCATTGAACTCTGAGTCGGTCTCACTTGGAGCTGGCTACCCTCTCCATTCCCCACCCTGAGCAGATGGACCGTGGGTTTTTATTTATTTATTGCATTTATGTCCCACCTTTTCCCTCATCCCAGTTATGTGCCATTAGAACAGCCTCACATTGGCTCCTCAGTGGTATTTGGAGGCATTTACTTATTTTTAATTATCTCCCTTGGCTCAAATCAAGCCCAGATCCAAGGGGGGAAATTGTGTCACTGATGAATGGCCTGAAACAAGCTGAAATTCTGCACATTTATTTCAGTAATGGTTGTGGGCATCTATAATGTGTCAAAAGAAGAGCATTTTTCTGTTCTCTCCTCTTTTGTGCATTTTCTGGTGTGTCCATTAAAGCCAAGGCTGTGTATATTCCATGAATCATTCTGCTTTAGCATTGAAAAGTGCAAAATTAGGTAAGTGAGCACAGAACTCAGCATCCTGAGGCCACAGCTTTTTTAAAGGGGGGGGCCATAAGAGGTAACTTACTGCGTAATATGGCTGGACCAGTGGCGTAGCGTGGGGGGTGCCAGGGGGGCCGGCCGCACCGGGCGCAACATGGGCGGGGGGCGCGCTCGCACTAGCAGCTCTCTGCCCCTACTAAAATCCACGGGTTAGGGAGCCCGCGCTCGCTCGGCTTGGCGAGGAGGTCGCGGAAGGGGGAGAGCGAAGCCTTCTGCCGCGGGCAAAAAAAGGAGAGGAAGCCGGGTGGGCGGGCGGGCGGGCTGGCTGGCGGGGGTCTGGCTGCGCCTCCTGCTGCCGGTGCAGGGCAAGGCAAGCAGAGCGAGGAGGAGAGAGAGGGGAAGGGGGGGGAAGCAGCTAGGAAACGCTGCGGTATGGAGGAGGAATCAATTAAGGAGAGAAAGCGAAAAGCCTTGGAGAAAGGGAAAAAAGGAAAGAAAAGAGGCAGCTCCAGGAGAGCGCGGGGGAAAGAGAAGCCTCGCTGCTGCTGCTGCTTGGGAGAGTAAATTACTGTACTTGCCTTGCCCCGGGTTAGGGGGCGCAAATTATTTGCCTTGCCCCGGGTTAGGGGGCGCAAATTACTTGCCTTGCCCCGGGTGCTGATAACCCACGCTACGCCGCTGGGCTGGACTGCTGAAAGTGTCTGATTTAAATCTCAGAAGAATCAGGGAGGGAGACTTAATAGAATTTCCATTCCTAAGAGCCAGGCTTTGGTGTGCCATGCATTGCTCTCTGTTCTTCTTCATGGAACAAATAAATTGTTCTAAATAAAATGCATGCAAAGTATGTATCACTTTTGCAGCATATATATGCTATGCAGAATCCAACTTTGCTTACTTCAGGATTTAAATGGCATTTTTTCAGCTTGAAGCACACATAGCTAGCCCAACTCAACCACTGTGACTATTTTAGGAAAGAAAGTTTTCTTGTTGCTAGCCTCTTCTTATATACGGATGCATTTCATCTGGAATTCACATAGCCAAGGAAAGATGCCCTTGTTCTGGGAGATTTGGCGGTACACCAGTACAAAGAATAACTAGGATGTTGTTACCAGCAGTGACATTGGTTCTACATGGCAATGCTTGTGGATTCAAGGCCCAACAATGCCTCCCTGCCTGTTAACAAGCAGCCACATGGCACAGCATACAATGTAACACAAAGAATGAAAGCAAATGATTATTTCTTTGTTTATTTTACTACCATCCTTCACCCTAAAGTGCCAGGGTGGGGTACAACAATTAAAACACAATGTTAAAAAAATTTACAATCTCAAAGACAAAATGGGTGCTAAAAATATACATCTCAGGTGTCAAAAGCCAGAGCAAAGAGGGGCATCTTGAGGAGATACTGAAGTGGAGAAGCACAGGAATGCTTTTGTGAATCATTGTCCAATGTGTATGCTGGCCAAACATTGTCATGAAAATTGAGTGTTTTACACTGCACTGCAGCAAAGAAGATATACCTGCAAACAGGACATCATACAAGCAAATATTCTTTTCCTCTTCTGTTGTGATGCATCTGAAAAGAGAAGAAGAACTTGTTCTACCTCTGAGAAGCTTCTTACTGGCTAAATGGTGGCAAAAGGTGGTGTATGAGAAATTATTGACTACTGGGATATCCCATGTGACCAACAAAATAGAATTTTCTCCAGCTGCTAATAATACAAATTTGGAAAATGAACTTTCTCACAGAGTTGGAAGCTAGAAGGTTTTCTGTCCAATCCATGTTGTGCTTGTTTTGTTTTCAGTCCAGTTCCCGGGGTGATCTATAGCATGCTAGATCGGCAGACCAAACGACTGTCCACCTGTTGAACTCTGCCTTCCTGGTGAATCATGGTGCAGATGGCAGCGCCATTTTCAGAGCTATAAACAGTATAATTGTCATAGCTCTTTGAATGGTACTGCCATATGTACCAGAAAAGCAGCATTTAGATGTGTAAGGGCTTTGGGTCAACTGAACTGCCTTTGTAAATTACTGTATATGGAATTCTAAAGTGAGCTTGAATGCTATGTTAAGCTTTAGAGGATATGCTCCAAGAATGTTCTCACCTGCAATAAATCCAAGTATATGTCAACAAATTGATCATGCAGACAAGACATTGAGCAGCAGCTCAATGACAAAATGACTAAAATCAAAACAAATAACCAGCAGGTTGTTTGCTTGAATGAATGGTGTATTTCTACGGTGATGTATGTTTAGCATGCACATGTGCAGGTGTTTAATGGATCTCTTTCCAATAAATCTGCTTTTCGGTATGACTTTAAATATTTCCTTCAATATCTGCATGCACAGAATAGTACCCATAATTTGTGCTGTAAATGCAAAAAAATAACATGATGAAAGACTGTAGTAATGAAAAAGGGAATGATACAGAGAACATGGTGAAACAAAGACCACTTTCCCCTAAGACTCCTCTAACTTGGTGTGGAGGGCCTGTTGCTTAGTGCTAATGTGCCTGTTTTACATGAAGATGGTTCCAGGTTCAATTCCTGGCATCTCCAGTTTTATGACAATCTGGTTTTAATGGTAGATGCAAAAGACCTGTGCTTTTGACTCTTAAGATCCATTGTTTGTAATAGGCAAATTGAGTTGGAATAAGTTTTCTTCCTTTGCTCCAACCTGTGACTCCTTGCATTCTGTGCTGTTGGTTGTGACCGGCATGGTTGGCTGTTTGACCTATCATATTGTACATCCCATCCGAGAGTATGCAGAGCAAACTTTTCTCTGCCCCTCTCCAGGTCACTCTCTCTTATTCAGCGTCAGGCATAATTCATTTTTGAGTTCTCTGTTCATCTATCATGTCGCCCTCTTTATTCACTTGTATACGCATTACATTTCCTGATCAAATGGAAAAAAAAGATGTTTAAGTCACATACATATTAAACAGACATTTTCTTTATTTCTTTGTATACAGTGGTACCTCTGGTTACATACTTAATTCGTTCCGGAGGTCCATTCTTAACCTGAAACTGTTCTTAACCTGAAGCACCACTTTAGCTAATGGGGCCTCCTGCTGCTGCTGCGCCGCCGGAGCACGATTCCTGTTCTCATCCTGAAGCAAAGTTCTTAACCTGAGGTACTTGTCAGGGCTGCCTCAGGTCTCAGCTCACAAAAGACCAACGCCAAGTTCTTCTTATATACAAAAGTGTTTATTGGAGTTCATTGTTTGCTTCACATCCGAGGCGCGCAGCCCCACGTCTGCTACGCTTAGACCGTTGAAGTCCCCTCTGAGTCAGTCCCTCCCCTGCACCAGTTTAAGAGGCTTGCGCTGCTCCACCTCTTCCTCTCTTTCCTTTTCCGCAGGGTCTTCCTGCCCGCTGGGGTTTCGCCCCTCCTGGATTCCCCTGACGCGGAATCCCCAGATTGCTCTTCCCCCCTCCTGCGGGCTTTGGGACCTGGCTCCTCCTCCGGGCTCCCTGTACTTCCGCGTGCCTCCACATTTGAACTTGGCACGCGCGCCCAACCTCTAACCTTCCTTTTGACAGTTACACTACTCCCTTCACTACTCCCCTCCCCTTCCGGGAGGGTGGCTTGCTCCGACCTCCCTCCCTTCTCTGCTGCCGGAGCTGCTTCCCCTGATACACTGGAACCTTCACCCCCTTCGCTGCACTGTGGCGGGGAGGCTGGTCCTGACGCCCAGCTGCCACTTTGGGCTCCCCCGCTGGCCCCCTACTCCTGACACGTCCCCCCTGGGGCTCCCCTGGCCTTGACCACCGGCGCCCTCTTCTGGGAATCCTCTGATTCGCTGGAAAGACTCATGGAATCTCTTGAGTCATTGTCCTCCTCTTCCTCGCTGTCCTGGGATTCATCCCCATCGCTCTCCATCTCCTGCCTACCCTGTGCCTCTGTCCCTGAACCCCTGACATCCATCCCCCCCTCGAAGCCCCCCCTTCCCCCCTCCCGCTGCTCGGGCGCAGGTTCCGGGAGCTCCGTTGTAGCGGGGGTAGATGCTGGATACAGTCCGTCGACGTCGATCTCCTCTGCTTCCAGTTCAGTGTATGAGTGCTCGAAACCGGGGTCCTCCCCCAACACATCCAAGTCCTCCCCTCCCCCTGTTACTTCAGGCGATGCTGCTTGCCAAGGCCCCCTTAGCCACCTCCTGCACCACTCCTCTTCTGGTTGATCGTCCCACCAGTAAGAGCGGTCCGTGTCCACCCCCGAGCATGATCCCCTTGGAGGGCTCGATTCTGGCGTGGTCTCCTCTGCGGAGGAGAACCCCCGGAAGGTGCTGTCTGAAAGTGTGGGCGTAAAAAGCCAGTCGTCAAAATACTCCACTGGCATGGGCCTGTGTGGGAAGAGTGCATGGAACTCGTCTTTAAGAAGAGGTTCCTCCAGAGCATAATCTGGCACCCAACTGTTGGCGCTGGCCGGGGTACCTTCCCTGGCGAGGAGGTATTCTACTCCCTCCTCCCCCCATCTCGAGTCCAGAATTTCCGTGACCTCGTTGAGTGTCGGGGCCCTCGGTGACTTCCCCCCCCCCCGGTGACTTTCTACGTGGGTCTGGTGCCGTCCCTGGCTCCTGAAATCTGTGTGGGGCCTTGTAGGGTGTAAGCACCGACCTATGAAAGACCGGGTGCATTCTGGAACCTTCTGGGAGGGTCAACCGAAAAGCTACGGGATTGATCCTGCCCTCAACTTGGTATGGCCCTAGCTGTTTGTGTCCTAGCTTCTTCTTAGCTAACGACTTGGCCGGCACCGCCTGGGCTGCTAACCATACCCAGTCCCCCACCTGGATGTCTTCTCCTGCCCTCCTGTGCCTGTCTGCCTGCACTTTGTAGGCGTGTTTAGCTAGCTCCAAGTGCCGTCGTAGCTCCTCGTGGACCTCCTGCAATTCTGCTGCTAAATGCTCAGCTCCCTGCGGCTCCCCCTGCGTCGTTGTCTCCAACCCCGGGAAGGTTCTGGGATGTCGCCCATTGTTGGCGAAGAACGGTGTCACCCCCGTGGACACGTGCTTCGTGTTGTTGTAGGCAAACTCGGCCATCGGTAAGTAGTCCACCCAAGTTGCAGGCTGTTGATTGGCGTAACATCGCAGGTACTGCTGCATGATGGCGTTGACCCTCTCCGCTTGGCCGTTGGTTTGCGGGTGTCTCGCCGACGCTAAGTTGATCTTGACATTCAGGATGCCCAGGAGCTTCTGCCAGAAACTGGAAATGAATTGGCGACCCCGGTCGGACAGGATGGACCGTGGTAAGCCGTGCACCCGGAACACGTGGTCTATGAACAGCTTGGCGGTCTGTTCCGCCGTTGCCACCTTCGCGCAAGGAATGAAGTGCGCCATCTTGGTGAACAGGTCTACAACCACAAGCACCGCCGTCTTGCCTCGCGAACTGGGCAGATCAGTAACAAAGTCCAGCACCACCCTTTCCCACGGCTGTAGTGGCGTCTCCAGTGGTTCCAGCAGTCCCGCTGGCTTCTTGTGCACTGGCTTGGACCTCTGACAAGTGTCACACCTGGCGACGTAATCCGCGACCTCTCCTCGCATCTGGGGCCACCAAAAGTCCCTGGCTACTAAGTCCGCCGTCTTTTCCTTGCCGAAGTGACCCGTGCTGGGTGCGTCGTGTAACTGCTGTAGAACCTTCGCGCGGAGATCGTCTCCCGGCACGTAGAGAGCACCTTTGCGGGTTAGCAGGCCATCACGTATCTGGAATTCGTCGTCCTTTGCTGTCCCTCTTCGCACCTCCTCCATCTTGGATTGTGCGAACGGATCTGTCTGCAGCGCACGTCGCACCGCGTCCAGGTCCACAGTGGCGGAAGCGCACGCCCACGCCTGCGGTGCGAAAATGTGCTTGGCTGCCACTGGTGCCGCTTCCTCGAGATACTGTGGTTTCCTGGAGAGCGCATCCGCTATGACGTTGTTGTCTCCCGGGATATACTCTATCCTGAAGTCGAAATCCGCAAAGAACTCCGCCCATCTCATGTGCCTCTGGCTCTGGAGCTTCGCCGTGCGCCAATACTCTAGGTTCTTGTGGTCCGTGCGGACTTGCACGGTGTGCTTGGCTCCGATGAGGAAGTGCCTCCACGCCTTGAAAGCCGCGTGGATGGCCAACAACTCCCTGTCCCAGATGGTGTAGTTCTGTTCCGACTTGCTGAGCTTCCGGGAATAGAAAGCGCAGGGCCTCCAGTTCCCTTGCGGATCTTCCTGCAAGAGGACGGCCCCCACTGCTCTGTCAGATGCGTCAGTCTCAACCCGCATGGGCCTGCCGGGATTCACGTGTAGCAGCTGTTCTTCGGACGCGAAGAGGCTCTTAAGTCTCCTGAAGGACTGCTCCGCCTGGTCCGTCCAGGTGAACTTTTTCTTCTTGGAACTGAGGGTGTCCGTGATAGCTGCCGTCTCTTTCGCGAAACCCCTGATGAACTTGCGGTAAAAGTTGGCGAAGCCGACGAACCTCTGGACCTCCTTCCGATTGCGCGGGCTGTTCCAGTCCAACACCGCGCGGACCTTGGCGCTGTCCATGGCTAGTCCCTTGTCGGACAGCCGGTAGCCCAGGAAATCCACCTCCGTCACGTCGAACTGGCACTTCTCCAGTTTGGCGTAGAGTCTGTGCTCCCGTAGCCTCTGCAGGACCTCCTTTACGTCTCTCTCGTGAGTCTCCTGCGATTCTGAGAAGATCAGAATGTCGTCGAGGAAGCATACGCACTTCTTGTAGAGGAGTCCCGCTAGCACGTGGTGCATGAATGCTTGGAAACAGTGGGAGCCATTTTGGAGACCAAACGGCATAACTCTGTATTCATAGGTGCCCAGCGGCGTGAACATGGCCGTCTTCCACTCGTCACCTTCCCTCATGCGTATTAGATTGTATGCTCCGCGTAGATCCAACTTGGTGAAGACCCTCCCCTTCCTCACCGTCGCGAGCAGGTCGTCAATTTTGGGCATGGGGAAGGCCTTGGGCTTTGTCATCGAGTTTATGGCCCTATAGTCCACAATGAGCCTTTTTTGGGGCGTGTCCTTCTTCTTCACGAAAAACACAGGACTGCCTCCCACTGCCTTGGATTCTCGGATGAATCCCCGCTTCAAATTGTGATCTATGAACTCCCTGAGTTCCTGCATCTCATCTTCAGACATGGAATACAGCTTCGCAGTCGGCAGCGTCGCCCCTGGTAAGAGGTCAATTGCACAGTCGTAGGGCTGGTGGGGTGGTAATTGGTCAGCTTCCTTTTTGCAGAAGACCTCCAAAAACCCCTTGTACTTGTGGGGCACCGCCTGCACCATGCCTAGATGCAACTGTTGCCCTTCCTCCTGGCCCTCCTCCTCCTGGCCGGTCTGGATGCAATGTTGTGCGCAGTAGGACGAGCCAAAGGTGAGCTGCCGCTGGTACCACGCTAATGATGGGCTGTGTCTATCCAGCCAACTCATGCCTAACACTATAGGCGTGTCTGACAGTCGGGTGACGTTGAAACTGATGACCTCGCGATGATTCCCAATCTGCATCACCATGGGTGGCGTCTGCTGTACCACTTGCCCGCCCAGCAACTTCCTGCCATCTACCGTGACGACGTTCAGAGGCAGCGTGGCTGGTAGAAGCGCTATGCGATGCTGCTTGATGAACTGCACCCCCACGAAGTCTGCGTTGCTCCATGAGTCAATTGTAATGGGGACTTCCAGGGTGAGTCCATTAGGTAGCTGGAGAGTAGCAGTGAGCTGCACCACTGGCTTGGGTGGTAAGGGATTTGTAGGCTGCAAAAGCGCTGGGGACTGCTTCACTGACTCGCCTGGCTGAGCCCCAGCATCTCTGCTTCCAGCCAGGCATTGTCGTTTCCCTGAAACTGCTCTCCTTGGAGCTCTGCTCCTGTTACTGTTGCTAAGGCTGCAGTGTACTTCTGGAGCCTCTGGGGACACTCTTTGGCCATGTGCTGTGCACTGTCACAGATGTAACACTTCCTGGTCCCTCTGGGGGGCTTCGCCTTGACTGCTCCGGACGCTGAGGCTCCGGCAGCTGCCTGAGCCTTTGCACCACCAAGTTCCATTGGTTCCTCCCCCTCCCTTAGCAGAGGCGAGGGATGCGTACGTCCCAGGTCCCTGGGAAGAAAAGGAGGCGCTCTAGCTGGTGCGCGGACTTGGCGCCCCTCCTCACTGTGCCAAGGGCGTTCTTCGTGGCGCACTCCTATCGTGAGTGCCCTCTGTACGACGTCTGCTAGGGTTTGAGGTCTGTCCCCCCTGGCCAACTCATCTTTTACGGAGCCATGGAGCCCCTCCCAGAACAAGTCTCTCACTGCCAGGGAGTCTTTTTCCCAGCCCAGCACATTCAGCAATGCAAAAAAGCGAGAATGGTACTGACGCACTGTAGCCTTGCCCTGCCGCAATCCATGCATCTCCCGTCGCGCCACATCAACGTCAACGGTAGATTGGAAGCAAGCGTCCATGGCTTTGATAAATTCGTCAGAGTTCCTGCGGGCAGGACCATCTTCGCGCCACAAATTGCGTAACCAGGCTCTAGCTTCCCCATGCAAGTGGGACACAATAAAGCATACTTTCTCCTCCTCATCTTTGAAGTCTTTCCGAAGCAAATGCAGCGCGTATACGACGTCTGCTCTGAAACTGGGATAATGCTTCAGGTTCCCATCGAAGTGGGCTACTAAATTGCCCCCCCTCCGTCCGAGTCCGATTCCCTCTGATCTGGACCCCGGGAACCCCTCTTTGCACGCACGGTCCCACCTGGCTTGCAGATCCTGGCATCGCGCTTCTGCTTCGTCAACTTTCCTCTGGGAGACCACTACCGCAGCGGAGAGCTCGGCGACTGCGTTTCGCAGGGTCGTTATCTGCTCCTCAGTAGTCATGTCTGCCAAACTTCGTGAGCTTTGCAAAAAAAATTTTGCGGTTTCAGGAGAGGGGACTTACTGTCAGGGCTGCCTCAGGTCTCAGCTCACAAAAGACCAACGCCAAGTTCTTCTTATATACAAAAGTGTTTATTGGAGTTCATTGTTTGCTTCACATCCGAGGCGCGCAGCCCCACGTCTGCTACGCTTAGACCGTTGAAGTCCCCTCTGAGTCAGTCCCTCCCCTGCACCAGTTTAAGAGGCTTGCGCTGCTCCACCTCTTCCTCTCTTTCCTTTTCCGCAGGGTCTTCCTGCCCGCTGGGGTTTCGCCCCTCCTGGATTCCCCTGACGCGGAATCCCCAGATTGCTCTTCCCCCCTCCTGCGGGCTTTGGGACCTGGCTCCTCCTCCGGGCTCCCTGTACTTCCGCGCGCCTCCACATTTGAACTTGGCACGCGCGCCCAACCTCTAACCTTCCTTTTGACAGTTACACTACTCCCTTCACTACTCCCCTCCCCTTCCGGGAGGGTGGCTTGCTCCGACCTCCCTCCCTTCTCTGCTGCCGGAGCTGCTTCCCCTGATACACTGGAACCTCCACCCCCTTCGCTGCACTCTGGCGGGGAGGCTGGTCCTGACGCCCAGCTGCCACTTTGGGCTCCCCCGCTGGCCCCCTGCTCCTGACACGTCCCCCCTGGGGCTCCCCTGGCCTTGACCACCGGCGCCCCCTTCTGGGAATCCTCTGATTCGCTGGAAAGACTCATGGAATCTCTTGAGTCATTGTCCTCCTCTTCCTCGCTGTCCTGGGATTCATCCCCATCGCTCTCCATCTCCTGCCTACCCTGTGCCTCTGTCCCTGAACCCCTGACAGTACTATTTCTGGGTTAGCAGAGTCTGTAACCTGAAGTGTATGTAACCTAAAGCGTATGTAACCGGAGGTACCACTGTATAAGAGTTTCACATCTCCAGGGGATAAAATGCAGTAGGTGATTTCAAACCTCCTTTAGTTCTTTATGGCAATTTTGACTCGCCCTTTTCAACTGAGAGCCAATTCTGTTTTCGTGTTTGGCCAGTCTCTTGGGCCTTTTCCTACTACTTGTTTTCTTACTTTTTCCATTCTTTTAGTGTGTGATCAAAAATCTTTAGCCCTCTCAAAAATACAAGAGTACAGCAATCTGTGCCAAAGCAGCCATTGTAGTGCTGACCCTGTTTACTTCAATAATTACCTGAGCATTGCCTCAAGGCATTAATCAAGTGGTGCAGTTTCCGGTTTAATGTCATCCTGCAGCATCTGTAACAGCTGCAGGCAGATATATGTCACTTGGCTCTTCTTGCATTTGTTCTGTAATTGACAGTCTGCTCCTGCCAGGCCTAATTATGATCAAGCCTGTTTTACTGTGAGTTCTCTACAAGAAAAGGCTTCACCTAGACTAATTTTAACTATTAAGATGGATACATTGGTGAGGATGTTGTACCTAAAATGTAGCGATTATCATCTAATGCTGCGGTAGTCCGTAAATGAATTCCAGACAAAGGTTTTGTTTTGTGGGTAGTGTGCACTTAACATTCGCCAAACTGTCAGAGATAGCAGTGAGGTGGTCTAATGTCAATGAAGTTACACCATATTTTCACCAGTACAAATTGATCTAGAATGTGTTTCCTCTGACACAGATAGAAGCTCTTGCACAGAATGTGTGTTTTATCTTACCCCTGCAATGAGGGAGTATTTATTATTAGATTATTAGCTTGACTCGCCATGCTTGTTCTGTATACACACATCTCAAATTTGTGCTCTTTGAGAATAGCCTGTTTGGGTAAATCTGGCTTATGTGCATTGGGTTTTGTTTCTGTTTTACTCTCAAGTCATTAGCTTCAATAAAATCAGTGAACATGGTCATTTTTATAGAATAAGAAGAGTAATAAATTGGTCTTTCTTGTAGCATTCAATAGTGATGGTTTCATGAATGTGTGAGGATGAAGTCCTTACAACATGGGTGCAATTTGTATGTATGTCTTATGTTAGTGGGTGGAATCCACTGAGATGAAAGTTCCATCAGTGCAAGGATTTCTGCTTGCACAATGGAATATTCTCTCCCCCCCCCCCTTTCCTTGTGGACCCCTAGATCTGCTCTAGATTTTCCCTCAACCATCTGCAGCAGGTTTGAGAGTGGATGGTATGGAGGGCATGGGAGGGAAGTCTTGTTGTACAAACAGAATTTCTTGTGCTGATGGGAATCATTAGAGAATACATCCCTGGACCTGCATGTCATTGGCTGTGTTCACGCAGCACTTCATTCCATTTTTCTGATGTTACCCTAACTGTGATTTCAACATTATATTTACAGTTTCACATACAGTGGTATCTCAGGTTAAGAACTTAATTCATTCTGGAGGTCCATTCTTAAACTGAAACTGTTCTTAACCTGAGGCACCACTTTAGCTAATGGGGCCTTTTGCTGCTGCACGATTTCTGTTCTTATCCTGAAGCAAAGTTCTTGACCTGAGGTACTATTTCTGGGTTAGCAGAGTCTGTAACCTGAAGCATCTGTAACCTGAAGCGTCTGTAACCAGAAGCGTCTATAACCTGAGGTACCACTGTAATGCAAAAGCCACTTTAATAAAACCGATGGAATGTGGTGCATTTTAAGTGTTCGTTTCCATGTTATTTGATTCCAGGGGAGGGGGGATGCTGCCACCTTAACTCAGAAAACCAAGTGGGGTATTCTGTTGTTTTTATACAGGAATCAAAGGGGAAACAGAAGCAGCCTGGATAGCTCAGTTGGTTATAGTGTGGTGCTGATAATGCCAAGGCTGCAGGTTTAATCTCCATATGGGACAGCTGCATATTCCTACACTGCAAGGGGTGGGGCTAGATAATCTAACCTGAGGGTCTCTTCCAACTCTACAGTTCTATGATTCTATGTGTGGAAAGGGTAGGAGAGCGATGATGTTGTCCAGTATTGATTGTTGTGTCACAGCATTCCCACTGATGTGAATGAAATTTAGTGTGACATGTCAGTATACCTGTCAAAAATCCACAATTCCATAACACAAGCGCTGCAATGTGAAGGGAACACTGGAAAACGAGGCAGAAGTGCCAGTGTTACAGTGAGAAAACTAAAGCCATATTCCCCACATCTTAATGCGTCTGTATCTGTAGAAATATTTTTTGTATGAAGAACAATTAATTATTATTAATTACTTGAAACTGACAGGAGGGCAGAGGTTCCTATCATGTCCTTCTGTATACCCTGCAGGCCAATTAACCCCTTTAGCTACTGGATTAAAATACTGTGAAAAGTGCTGATCCTAAGGATAGCACAATGTGTTACTACAATTAAATGAAGAAAACGACTGAGATCAAGAAATTGCCTGAAGCCCTTAATTGGAACTAATTAGGCGAAGTGATTTACAACAGAGGATGGAAGTGAGCAGTGCAGATGGCTCTCATTGGCTCAAAGATACAGCTGTGACAAACTGATTCATAAAGATGCATATCTGGAACAGTCTGTTCAGTAACACACACATTCTCTCCCTCAAGTTCTCTGAATAAATTTTCATGAAAAATCCAAATTAGAGGCTGTTAACTTTCTCAGCATGAAAGTTGCCAATGAAATGATGGATTGGGCGGGGGAGGGGCTGGTCTGAAATTAAGAGGAATTCACAGTTGTACTTCAATACCATGTTGGTTAAAAACACAATAAAATATGGAGCGAGGGAAGCATAAGGTATATTTATATAAGGCAGGGGAAAGTGTAGCCACCTTGGTGATTACCATTGGCCATGCTGGTTGGAACTGATGGCAGTAGGAGTCCTACACCTGCAGAGCCACAGGTTTCCCAGCCCTGATGTGAGACATGTGCATACTCATCATGGTTTAAACCAGGTTTCCTGAACTTGGTGCCTTCCAGATGTTTTGGACTACAAGTCCCATCAGACCCAACCAACATGGTTAGGGATGATGGGAGCTGTAGTACAGCAACCACTGAAAAATATATCTCATGGCCATAATTTTCCTTTTAACTGCCAAAGGCCATGCAAAATGAATTTTGCAACGTCTTTCACATTCCTTTGTGGTACTTGTTTCTGAGTTCACTCGGGAGCCATTCCCAAATGTTTGAGAATTATTTTGCTCATCACAAAGAGGGAGTATGGAGCAGGCCTTGATCTGATGACAATAGTCAGTGTATGCTACGGTAGTATTGTAAGGAGCTAGCATATAGTTAATGAAGCTTTATATCACTTGTGAAGTCATTGGCATGTTATGTTGTGGCAGACCATATTATATCTGGGCTCAAAGGAAGTTGCTGATTGGAGGAACTTTCAGAGTCACACAGGGCGCTACTGAAATTTGAGATCCCAAGGTCCGCCACTCATCAGGTCTGCCTAATTGTTTGTTGGTCTCCCTAATTGTTATCTTACATGCAGTTCTAGAGAAAAATACAACATGACTCAAGTATCCCAGAGCAGACATCGAAGGAGAGAGAGAAAGAGAGAGAAAACCTCACTTCATTTCTGCATTAGAATTCTAGAGGCTTCAGAGACATAGCTTTGTTATATATATTTTTTATCTCTCTAGAGGGTCTTCTGCAGTTCAGTGAAAGTACTCGTTAGTTGCTGTCTGGTGCACTTTTGCCTGCATGGAAGCTAATTTTGTCTAGGAAATTGTTCTCATGTACATGCCAGCTCTTTGCTGCTGTGTTTAATCATCAACTACACCGAGAAAGCTTTGGTGACAGTAAATGTTGTGTGAAGTACCTAAGGGGTATTTATTCTAAAAGCATTGACTACTGAACCTTGGAAAACTTCTACCTCATACAAAAAAAGATGCAGTGAACTGAAGGCAGCCTGGTGTGCAGCAATGTCATACCATCAGAGACGCTGTCACACTGTCAGAGAGCACACCTGTTAAATGCAGTGTGCACGGTGCACAACATATCAGGCTTCACCATACAAGCCCCTCTGAGCATGCTGTTTTGCCAGGCAAATACTCTGCCTGCTTTTGAAGAAATTGTATTGTACTGATGTTTACTATAGGTTTCATGTAAAGAACATCATGGGAATTTAGCAACACTTTGGTTCATTCTATCTTTCTGCTCTTTTCACATTTAATGCACAGGTGCAGTTTCCTTTCAAAGGCAGGAAGTATTGGATGTAGCTTGCCCTTCTGCTATGAGAAGAAGGCATTTAGACAAGGTCATGCTGATATTGACCTTGGAGATATTCTACATCCCCAAGGGATGTCCTATACACAAGAACAAAATGGGCCAGATTCAACTAACTTGTCCCACTAGCAGAAGCCCATGTAAGGACTTGCACTGGGGCTTTCCGCCTCCCCAAAATCCACTCTGAAGTGTCAGGAGAATCCCCAGAACTGCACATGAGAAGAGCAGAGGGGAGACTGTACCAGCAAGCAATCAAAAATGCTTTTGTTGGTGGAATGTTTGCAGCATCACAACATTCAGTTCTTCCCAGTATTTCAATGTATTCTGGAGTACAGGTGAGTAGAAGTTAAATTGGGTTCTGCTGGCAGGTTGCTGTATGATTTGTAGAAGAGCGACTGTGCTCTCTGAGCCACTGTTTTGCACTTGGCTCTTCCCACCTCCCTGGCCCCAGGATACATATGCAGTCGTACCTTGGAAGTTGAACGGAATCCGTTCTGGAAATCCATTCGACTTCCAAAACGTTCGGAAGCCAATCAGAAGCCGCAGAAGCTCCATCAGATGTTTGTGTTCCAAAGAACATTCACAAACAGGAACCCTCACTTCTGGGTTTGCGGTGTTTGGAAGCCAAAACGTCCGAGTACCAAGGCTTTTGGAATCCAAGGTATGACACCTCTGTATACTTAGGCAGTGATTGCTCTTGGTAATTAGATACCTAATGTGGATGAATATATGTGCAATGATTGTACTGAGAGTGAATATCTAGGCAAGGAAATTGAAACACTGCTCCTGACCACTGGGATTCCTGCTCTTCCTTCTTTTCCAGTCATGATTTTGTCCCACTTTCAATCCAAAGAACTTAAAATGGGCTACCTGTATTGATCCTGTTCTGTCTTAGTGATGACCCTGTTTGGTAGTTTAGGCTAAGAGATGTACTGCTTGCTGTCATGTAGTGCTAAGGACTTAGTCCTTATGAGCAACCATTCAGTCTCCTGGAAAGATCACAGGCACTTTGCTCCTCCCCTGCTGTTTTGCTGCTGAGCTAGACTAAGCCATGGTTTGGCTTAGCATGTCGTCCAACTCTGTTTTAAAAGAAAATAATTTAAACTGAGGCAGCTGACTTACTGGTTATTTTTTTCTTTATATAAGTATTATGATTATTCATAAGCACAACAGTAAAAAAAACAAATAGAGGAGGGCCTGCCATCGAGGAGCTTATAGCCTAAAATAAAAGGAGGATGAAAAATATTGCATTAATACAGATAGTGGTCAGACTGACTTTAAGAGTCCCAGTTACACAGTAGCTTATGCCATATTTCCAGCTGATCCACAGGTTACTACTTCATGGTTTCTTATTGGAATTAAATGAGAATTTGCTTAAAACTGCAGCAATTAATCATGGTATGGTCTTGAATAATGTTTTTAAATGCTTTTAAATTTTGAGAAGTTTCTCTCTTCTTTTTTTGTCTGGCTGGGTGGATACTTTAAGTATGCACATCTGATGGCTTAAATAAATGATCAAACATAACAAAAGCCTTTGATTTTGACATTTGAACTGCCCCTTGATACTAAAAATATTCAGGAGTATATGATTAAATTGGCTCAAGCCATTGGAAACTCTTGTTTAACATTATGGCAGACTGTTCTATTGATGGCTATGAAGATTTTATGATTACATACAGTTATTATCTCACAAAGCTAAGTGCTATGGCATGGAAAATACCCTCCAGAGATATCTACAGAACAAGGGATTAATGTGCAATTCTAAACCATTTGAAGATGGAACAGTAAGGCAGCCACAGAGATAATAAAGTTTAAATTGCTCATGTAAATCTTTGAATGTTGGAAATTAATCACATCAAAGATCAAATTAATTGGCTAATAGCTCCCCTGATAGGAACAGAAGGCCCAAATGATTTACTGTTTTTCAAGATGGCTGATCACAATAATAATTCATTGGTTCTTTTTTCTTAGCTGTTAACAAAAGATGACTTTGCATTTGAAACAATAGTTTATTACAGGCATAGGCAAACTTCGGCCCTCCAGATGTTTGGGGCTACAATTCCCATCATCCCTGACCACTGGTCCTGTTAGCTAGGGATGATGGGAATTGTAGCCCCAAACATCTGGAGGGCCAGAGTTTGCCTATGCCTGGTTTATTAGGTAGGCAGCATTAAGAAATAAACAGGTCCACTGTGGGGCATTTGTCAAATGTCACAAGAGGTTAACACCCAACTGTGTGATGCTAGTAGTGCCTGAGAACGAAATGAACTCTGCTGTTCTGAGGGCCCCTAAATGTGGGGAAGCAGAGCTACACATATAAATAAATAAGTGTGCATCACCTGTCCTTTCCTTTAGACTTTTCTTTGCCCATGAAAATCAAATTCAAGTAATAGCTGCAGTATCTCACAGTGCTTTATTAATGGCTTTTTCTTCCTATTATGCAACAAAATGGTGAGATCTCTATGTCTCACATGGATCCCTAACACAGGAGATTCATTTAGGAGATTCTTTATTCCTTCCATTTCCAAACTGAGCTTTTCAACTGCCAACTGAGGGACTTGCAATCTGAGTTTGATTCTCATGCCTGGTGGAAAATGCTTTATAACTAAAGGAAAAGGTGAAAAATATCAAAACTAGGATTGCTGCCATGATGGGAAGAAACCCAAATATTAGTTTAAAGGTCACATTTATTCCAGCACATGCTGAGTCCTGACATATTCCAATAAATCTTATGTTGAGACTTTGAAAAGATCAGCAAAGATTAGTTTTAGTGAAGTATTTAGATGAATGTACAATGCAGTGAAGCAACAAGGGGGTGTCAGGGATGGAATTATTCATTATCTGGGAGGATGGAAAAATCATCACACGAAGAAACTGGCATGTCCAAAAAGGCTTCATTTCAGCATAGGCCACATTCCCATTTATTTCTTATTTTCAAAAGGTTATAAACACGACATAAGATTTAGACTAAGCATCCCATTCTCCACATCCCCACCCTGAAAATATGTTTTGCTGTTCAGAAGAAATGTATGTTATAATCACACTTCAAGTGGTACAAATTGTACCTCCTACATGATCTTTCTCTGCATATTTATTTATTTATTCCATTCCATTATATTATATTTGTTAGTCACTTGTCTCTCCCAAAGCAACTTACATCAAAAGCAATTAAAAACAACCAAGTAAGAAACCCAAAAACAAAGCTATACAAGTAAAAGACAGGACTAATATAAACATGGCCCAGTAAAAGAGGACTCATTGCTGCCCTTCAAAAATTAAGAGAAAAATCTTTGCTTCTATAGGTGGGTGGCTCTATCTAGTATTCTCAACAAGCACAATGAACGTGTTCCTTTAAATTACTTAGAATTCTAGTCTCTCAAACAAAAGAGCCCCACAGCAAATTAAGTGACATGTCTTCTATAGGCACTTTCTGAAACCTTTCCCTGTGCGAATGCTCCTAAAAGCAGTTGGAATGTGTTTGTCCCACAATAGCTTACTGTGCTGTAAAAATGAAACCAATTGAATCTAAGATTCTGTATTTCATCTTCAAAGTTCTTAGATTTGGGGCAGTGGAGAAGATTTGAAAACTTGTCTATGATCCTTGAAGAGGCAGAAAGTAGAAAGGAATCTCTGAAATGGTAAACTTATGAGTGCAAGGTGTTTTTATTATTATTAAAGGAAACTGTTGAGGCTGGATTCAGCTAACTAGTTCCACTAGCAGATGTGCATGTAAGGAATTCCAGTAGTGCAGTGGGGCTTTCCCCCCCCCCCATCCTCACCCCCATGCATGCCTGCCCCCCTCAGATTGGCTTGGGGGGTCAGGAGAACCTCCAGAACACCTTGTGGAGGGAGGAGAGATCATTCAGCCATGCATGCAGAAATCCTTGCACTCACAGAACAATCACCTTAGCACTACATTGGATTTGTTCCTCTGTGATTTCAGGAAATGTACGGTAGTTTCCTGTTTATCACCTGAGAGCTTCTCTCAAAAATTAAAACGAGCAGCTATTTTGACACAATGTTATTCTTGTAGTTTGGGGTATGCTTTTTTACACATACATCTTTGAAAACTTGAAATGGTTGTATGGTTCATTTTAAATTTCCTGGTTTTTAAATGGAAGTCTGTGTTATCAACTCCTAAAATTACACATTAGAGTTTATGGGGGCTATTATGGGGGCTACATTAGCTGTGACTTACGATTTCATCAGACCTGGCTGTTCTTATCTTCCCAAGTGAAGTTCTTATTACTAAAAAGAAAAAAAGGAGAAAATCAAGGCTACAGGAATCCATGCCCTGGGAACATCTCACTAGACTACTGCGATGTATTTGGTGTGGAACGAACTTTGAAAATTATCCAGAAACTACAACTGGTGCAAAATGCAACTGGCTGAGGCATCACAGACCATAGTTTGCCAGATCTTCAAGAACCCATGCTGGATGCCAGTTTGTTTTGGGGCACAATTCAGAATGTTGCTTGGGACTAGAGTGCCTGAATAATAGCTGTCTCCCATTTGAAATATACTGATGGTTAAAACCACAGTAGTGCCCGCCCTGTTGAATGCCCTCCCACCAGATGTCAAAGAAATAAACAGCTACCTGACTTTTAGAAGACATCTGAAGGCAGCCCTGTTTAGGGAAGCTTTTCATATTTGACAAATTATTGTGTTTTAATATTTTGCTGGAAGCCGCCCAGAGTGGCTGAGGAAACCCAGACAGATGGGTTGGGTAGAAATAATAATAATAATAATTAGTTATTATCTTCAGAGCCATGCTCAAAATGCCGTCACTACGTGAAATAAAGCAAGTGGCAGGTTGGATCAAGGTGCCTCATCCCCTAAAAAAAACTCCTCCCTCTGCTCATTTGCTAGATCCTATCCCTTCTATCTTATAGAAAGCTTACTAAAAGTTACAACATTACTTGACCATAAACTGAGTTGCGTGACTTAAAGAAATTGTCTAAGCTATTGTGTAGCAGTTTTCCATCAAACAAACTTTTTGTTTCATAGGTTGTTGTAATTGCAGCTCAGCAAATTGCAGAATGGTCCATAATGGAAGTCCCATCTTATATCAGGTCCAAGTCTGTATTGGGATTCCTCATTCTCAGGAAACCCTTCAGATGCTACCAGATTTGCAAAGTATATGATTCATTTGGTAGCTATCCAAGCGTAGCTTGGAATAAATGTTTAATACATCTTCTGCGTGAAAGGATGCTATACAAACCTATCCTCTAGTACTTTTTTAAAAATTCACCCAGCATTATATCAGTCTCAAAGACAGGCACTTTTGGAATGTGTGAGCATCTTGATTGTGAATGCAACCATGGCAACTGGGTTTTAAAAAGATTAGCTGGGTATCTGGCTGCTCCTTATTCTGTTCATTGGAGGGGAGACTTATTTTAGTTTAAAATGCTTATATGTATTAACAATATAGCCCTTAGGTTAAAGTCTAAGTTGCTCAAAGCCATTGCCCAAAAGCTTAGTAAATAATAATAATAATAATAATAATAATAATAATAATAATACCACCACTGGCTGTCTTGGAATGGGTCACTGAGTTTTTATTTGCACCATTTATTTGCACATCAATTTGTATTGATGTAATAAACACAGTCTCATCTGCTTCGATTACAGGAGGTTGTTGAAGTAGCATTTCTTAATTAAAGGGTTCAGCTCACCTTCAGCTTCTGTTTGTTTTGACAACCGTAGTACTGAACAACTCGATGCACCCATGAGCTTGAGGAACACTGTAGCTTAGATCTAGGTTTGCTATGTTATTACCATCTGCTTGTTGGACTCTGAGGGCACTTAAGGGTCAGACACCTGTAATTTCTGGCTATGTGCTGATTTGGATGTCTACCAGGAAACTGTGTGTTGAAAATAACAACAGCCCTCCAAATATTTCAATAGGTGCATGGAAAAGAATAATAATTTGCCATCACACTTGCTCGCAACCCTACGCTAACTCAGCTACTCTCACCCAAGCAACATACATCAATATTGGCATGAACCATGTCAGAGATGTTGCAAGTTAGACCTATAAGAAAATGTTGACATGCGGCCTGCTTCTGGTTAGGTTTTCAGCTGCTCCTAACCTCCATGGTCAGACACAGGATATTGCCATCGAGTCTTGCTTGCTTATATAATTGCCCAGTTTTTAAGGCAGAGTGCTGTAGCAGTGATCTGGTATAGCAAAAACCCTTGTTCTTTGTGATTACCAGTAGCAGAAAGATCCAGGAAACACTTTACAAAACAAGTTTTAATTTTCAGGAAATGAAAAGCTTAGTTATGACAGTTTTATAATACTTCTTATTGTTGAGGTTGTTTATTTACCCTGGTTGCATTCTTTGATAACATGTAGTATTTACAGAATTAAACCAGCTTGCTTTAGCTTAGCTTAACATATTGTGAGATTATTCCACATTACATATGTGGGTAGCGGTAAATTCCTCCTCCTGGGAAAGGGTGTAATTTCTAAGGCAGTAGAAGGCTGCACAAAACCTATTATTACTCTCCTAATTAGGCTTGTTATGAATCTGTATTTTATTTCACTTCTGGCAGCGAGGCCTGTGACAATGGTTGGCGGTGTGATATTATGGAATGACTGTGAACAATCAGTATGTGATGAACAAAGTTGTCAGCAACAAAACACAACGCAGCTTCTGAGAGAAGGGGTAGGTGTTGGTTTGGCATTAAAACCTCATGTAGATACAAAACGATAAGGGCAGGAAAGCTGTCTAGGGTTAGGACCTAGGGCTGTATTTAAAATGATCAGGCAACAAAGTTTTGAACTGAGTTTCTTTGCGGGGCAAGGAGGTTGCTTCAGTACTCCTGAACTTTCTGCACTGTTAAAAAAAGTAACAATAACAAAACTTATTACAATGGATTCTCTTTATAGACAAACTGTTGGAGACAGAATCCTTAACATTGTGCCATTTAAAAAATCATAATTTCATAGCCTTGGATGAAATGCTTTCCACTCAAGGCTTTCACTCCACAACAGCCATGCTTGGTCCACCCACATTTTGCAGGACATCCACAATGTGCACCCAGTCGTGGACCATCTGTGTTTTCTCTGTGGCTCTTCCATCTTTTCGCAGACCAGAATGTCCAACTTTTAAAAAAGAGTAAGGGTAGCACTCTTTCTGCAGGTGTATGTGTTCAGTTGCCTCCTAACCTGAGAATGTTGATTTCCACAGGGAAGGGGCATTGGAGTCAGACAGCTGCCATAGACATTGTATCTTGGTAGGTGCCATTAAAAGGATTGCAGAGGGGGAGAATCAGGGTAACAGTTTTCCACACTGCACTGGAAAGAATAGGAGCTGTGCACAAACAGCATACGCTGCAGCTCAGTAGCCTTCTTGAAGATGCAGAAGGCAGTGCTGGAGTGCCAGAACCACTCCACAAAAATGTAGCTTTAAGGAAGTGCAAAAGACAGAGTGGAAGCCCCCTGCTTCATCTCTATGTGAGAGAGCAGGTGGGGGTGCAGAGAAATCTCTTTTCCCTTCATGCTTAAACTGCCCGGCTCAAATAATGATTACTGTGATGGATGCAGTGAGAGCAGCAAGTTCCTGACCTCTACTAAGCAACTTAAATGAGCTTTCAAAGCCATGTCCCTCAGCAGACACACAAGTACTAGGGTCTGTGGTTTTTATGCTTAGACATGAGCAGCATCCAAACTAGACAAGTGGGATTCATATTCCATTCAGGGCAGTTGCCTCCCAAGGAGGAAAAACCCATTACTAGCCTAAAAGGAGAGTTGGCCATGAATTTCTCTTTCTCTTCTCTCCTGTATTTCCCCGTCTCCAAGGATTTTTCTGACTTAACTCAATTCTCCTGTTGATCTTACTAGACTATATTTTTAGTCCATTCTTTGGATCCTAGAAGATTATTCAGGGGGTGACGAGTTTGGCGGGGTGGGAGGATATCTCTGAAATGTCTGAGAGGGAGCTGTCAGCTATCTTGCTTAGCCTTATAATGTGGCAAAGTGATTTCCTTCACCTCCACCACACTTTTTTTTTTTGTCTTAATTTAAAAAGGTTCCACTCTGTGTACAGGGCTCTCTTTTTGCTGGCCACACTTCCTGGCAGGCCACAATATGTTAAGGGGCAACTAGGCCCAGAAAAATTCAGATAAATTTCTCTCCTACCCCCCCCCCCCAAGAAAGAAACAGAATATCTCTCATTGTCCTTATTTTGAGGAAGCTGGTGTGTGGAGGAGGGGTTGTCAAGTCCTGCTAGATACACGTGTTCGAAAAATTACTTGTCAGTGTTATCTTTAATGTTCCATTTCTTAGAATAAATTAGGAAATAAAATAATAATATATAAAACTGGGAAATAAGCTAGAAAGACTCTGTAAATTTATGGAAGATCAGGAGGCTGAGTGCTGTTGGCCAAGATGGAAAGTTAGATTGACCACAATGAGCAAGTTCAAATCTAATGCTGGAATCACCAACATTGATAAAAACCTACAAATGAAATGTGAGCTACTGAGACAGATTTTCTCTTGAGGATATTTTCCTGAGGAACAAAGACTGTGGCACTTTTAAATCCCATCAGGTGATGGTATACTTTCACTCAGCAAGCAAAACAATCAAAATGGCTATTTTCCCCAGGAATATAAACGTGTGTTCTTTCCCACCCACCCACTTTTTGAGTGGGTAAGCCACTTTTGAGTGGGTAAGCCACTACGAAAGCAGTTTTTCTTTTCTTCCCGCTTGTCAGCAAATATGCAAAGAGCTGGTTTTTAACACATTCTGAAAGAGCTGGCTATCCGCCCTCTCTTCATAGCCTCCTGAAGCATCTGGACGCTTCACTGTGCCCTTTTCAGCAGACACCTTGTGTCATTTGAAATGCCTAGTTCCAGCCTAAGACTCCAAATGTTAGGGTGGGCTTGATTATTTGGTTCACATAAGCATATGAGTTTTGAACATTTATTTTTCTGAGCAAGTCAGTATCTTCACTTTGTACTTATGGCCTCATCCTCCCACACCCAAAGAGGTGAGATCCAACCTGTTTGTCTGTTGGAGTAAAAAGAGTTCTGAATGTATTCTTGAAAAACACAGCTGTTCCTCACAGGAACATAACTAGGACGGTGCCAGTTGGGTGCTTGTGAATGACTCTGAATCTAATCTCTGGGGACAGGACTGGCCCAATACATTTTGACACCTGAGGCAAACCACAAAATGGCATCCCCCTCTGCCAGGGAAGAAGGGGTGGGCGAAAACCTACATCAGGAAGAAGGGTGGGAAGAAAATAGCAGCACCTCCTATTCACCAAGAGGCCACTGTAGAGCCGCCAGGGGTGGGGGGCAACGAGGAAGTGGCAGATTCAGCCGCCAAGGAGTGTGCTACAGCTGTTGTGGCAGCAACAGAAGCAGGCGATGCATTCCTTGGAGCCCACATCTGCTGCCCCCCATGGATCCTGCCACCTGAGGCAGTTGCCTCACATTACCTCATGGCAGGGCCAGCCCTTTCTGGGAAAGACACTGGTATCAATTGAAGCACATCGTCAAGAGGTTCTAAAGAATTAGATCAGGGATAGCCAGCATAGTGCTCTTCCAGTTGTTGTTGGGCTCCATTTCCCATCTGCTCCACCCAGCTTGGCCCATGATCAGGGAGAATGGGAGTTATAGCTGAACAACAACTGGAGGGCACTATGTTGACTACTTTTGGACTAGTTCCTGTTCACAGCCTGCTGCTATATAACAGCCTGGAGTTGCCTTGAGCACAAGGGGAAATGTGCTGTTGGGTGACTCAGCACCAGAACCACAAACTAGTAATTACTGGTGATCAGTGGAAACTTCCCCCCCCCCCCCACTGAACTCTGTAGAGACGTGGGTGGGTTGTGCACCATTAAGGGACTGCAGACTCACAGAATGTCCTCCATCTTATTGCTTTGATGGAGTTAAGTGAGCACAAGAAATAACAGAAACCAGAAGTGGTAGTCGTCAGAGCTTGATCGTGTTGCTATTTCCCAAAGAGAGCTTTCTGTGATGATTCATGCTCAACAGGAGGTTGTGAGCTCTGAGAAATTCTCATAAAAACTTCTGTATTTGAAATCAGCTTCATGCTATAACTAATACTGCATCAAACTATCTGTGATGACACAAAGTATGTGGAATTGACAGAAGTGTATTCTAATGCTTATGGGGTTTTGTTATGCTGCAGCAATTTAGAGCTATGGGAAGATTGTCTCATTTTTAAAATAAAGCAACTCCGGAAAGAACTATTTCTATTGTCGATTGCTGAAATGTCTCAAGACTGTAGAGTAACAGCCGTAATTCCATAGCTATTTCCGTTTCTGGGATAAAGTAAGGCAAGATAAACTACTAAGTAATCTCTGACCCTCGGAAAAGCAGATTTAATGACTGCATTAGGTAATGGGGAAAAAGTAGATGAATAAAAGATCACGCAAAATAGCCCTTTGAACCATCACAGTTTTGACTGTGTCCTGTTTGTGATGCTAAAGTTACTGCTTCCTAAAATTCTATCTTGGTACTACGTCTTAGAATTGTGAGCAAGACTTTAAAAAAAGCTGAATTTAGCTAACTTTCCCTGTAATTATTGGCTCCTGGCTTTATTTTTAAATCTAAAAAATAGATTGTACTTTGTTTTTAAAAAATTACCTGACTCTTTGTCCCATGGATCTGAGTACTCCTTCCTTCTAGTCTTCTTTCTCAACATCCTATTACCAATAATGCATCATTATGTCTGAATCCTGGGTTTCAATCTCAAGTCTGAGGTCAACTGTGGTCATGCATACAGAGATTTGCTTTCATGTGCATGCACACAGCTTTTTAATTTTTGGGGTGAAGAGGCCTTATGCCTAAGACTGAGCTAGAGAAGAAACTGTGAGAGGAAGGTCTTGCAAAATGATTCTTCACGCTTCTCTTTTGTCCAGTTTTTAAAGCCCATGTGGCTAAATTATTTCTGACAATTTTTGAAAGTTGTTCTTAGTCTCCTATGAGTCACATACTTCAGCAGGTCCACACATTCCACAGTACACTGTGCAAAAAACACTAGTCTCAGGCTGCTCTGGTTCAAAAGGAGGAGGGGAGAGAGAGAGATTTATTAAAAGCAGTACATTTTCATTTCCTCTACTCTGTCACAGCAAAGTAAGACTTAATATTAATTATGTCTGTTCTTCTGCTTCCTTTTTTTCTGCTAAAGGTTTACTAAAAGGTTCAGTAAACTTTCAGCAGCGGAAGAAGATGAGGAAATATATTTAATAAAGGTTTGCTTTCTCATAACAGAGCAGAGGAAGTCAAAGCGTACATTTTCTTTTCATAATAAATGTGTCTTTCTCTTCTCCAAAACCTTGTACATCATAGAACTTGGGACTACATGTAAAAAGAGAGCTCTCAGATAACTTGGCAGCGGAGGGTTGAGATTAGGTTAAAACATCCTGGAATTCAGTTTTTAAAAGATTAAAGCATGATTGAACCTGAGATCTTCTGCACACAAAGCATATGGGTAGTTCCCTTTTATGATTCTTCCTGCTTGGATGGCTGTCTCCAGAGGGTACTTGGGGTTGTTCGGCTCCATGCTGCTTTCAATGTGGGGTTGCCACAGGGCTCAGTGCTGTTCAACATCTACATGAAGCCACTACAGGGCTTTGTTGTGCATTTTTTTACCCTTCTAATTGTATTGCTGTGTTTTTAGGCTTCTATTGTTTTTAATTTTGTTTTAATGTGAGTCACTTCAAGTTATTTGGTAAGAAAAGCAGCATCAGCATAAAAATAATTGTCAGCAGTATGTTAAGGATATGTGGCTCTGTTTCTCCTTTACACCTGCAGGTGTGGCACTGGATATGCTAGGCCAGGCATAGGCAAACTCAGCCCTCTGGGTGTTTTTTGAGACTACAATTCCCATCATCCCTTACCACTGGTTCTGTTAGCTAGGGATGGTGGGAGTTGTAGTCCCAAAACACCTGGAGGACTGAGTTTGCCTATGCCTGTGCTAGGCCAATGTTTGGCATCGGTAATGAACTGGATGAGAGCCAATAAACTGAATCTTTATCCCGATAAGACTGAGGTGCTGTTAGTGGGTGATTCCCTTGGATGGGGTTAGACTCCCTCTGAAGGAGCAGATGAGCCATGTTCCTGGATGTACTGTACAAGTCTTAAAGTGCCTGATGTTCACCAACTAATGATTGTGTCAAATCAGCTGCTTCCAGCAACTACTTCTACCTATAAACCTTCCAGTGTGATCTACTGACTGGTCATAAAAAACAGAGGCTATTCTCAACAGGGCTTGCTTCCCACCTGTGCCCTAAAATGATAGAGAAACAGATGCTTCACAGCATGCAATAACAAACATAGTCATCCTAATCTCTCTGCTTTGTGTTCTTATGATGCAATTGTGAATTATGTTGTTTGCATTTGTAATTATAGAGCTGAACAGATGGTGGAAGGCTTATTTCAAGGCAACACATCTACTAAAATAGCCTAGTCTGGGCTCCTAAGCAATTGCTAACTGTAAGCCTGAATCATTAGAATTGGGGATTATTTACTTTCTCTTTTTCATATAACCAAGGGAAAGAGGGTTTAGCGAGATGGGAAGTGTGAAAAACAGTGGATGTTATTTAAAATTGCAGCAGCCAGGTGGAACTGATTTCTACAGTTGTATATTTGTACCTCAAGAAAATGTGAGCCAAGAAGATTATCGAGCCATAATACTTGACACCAACTTTTTTCTAGATTTCTTTTTTAAATTATACCTTGCACCTTCTGTTCCATAAGTTTCCCCAGGGCCCCAGTTCGAATTCAGAAGTGGGGTAGGAGACTATCTAGTTAAAACTTGAAGTATCCTTAGTTAAGTTTTTACCTACAGGTTAGCAGAAAGTACCCATATGCCTTTAAGCCATTCCCTCCCTCTCTTGTTTAACTCATAAGTGATGTAGCTGTGTGACCTGTCCTGTTTGGATGCTTTTCTTTCCAACCACCCAAAAATAGAGGATCAACATTGCACTGCTTCCATCTTGGTTTGTGTACTGATAGCAGAAAGAGGTGTCTAAATTAAGCCTGATGGCTACCTCCTTCCCAACAGAAAATCAGTGTGTGATGATGTGTTGGGGCAGTTGTAGGATTCTGGGCTTAATTTGAGCCTCTTTGCACAACAAATGGCCATCATATTTCAGTACTGCCCCAGCCAGACTGGGCAGTGCACCAGAGAGCTTGTATCAGCCCCCCAAAATGTGGCATACCAAGCAGAGTTGGCCTGTAAAAGGTGCTGCTACTAGATTTTGGAACTGACCGGGTTGCAAGGACAATATTATTAAGGTGGGTTCCCTTATGGGTCTGATCCAAGTTGTCTATATAGGAGAGAGTCGAAATTTGTGTTTGTACTAAATAGGATAAAGATTTTTGCTAATCTGTACAGCTAACTGCGTCTGATAATTGTGTATCCAAATGATGCAGGATATCTAGAAATAGTTGGCTTTCCTTTTAGTCACTACATTTCAAATTAAAGCATTCTCCACAGCCAAGTAGTTTAGTGCACATGTTCTTAGGTCACATCCACATGATACATTTAAAGCACTCTTATATCCTTTTAACCAGTCATGGCTCCCCCCCCCCCCCAAAAAATGTAACTTGTTAAGAGACACCCTGCTTAGGCATTTCAGAAAGGCTCTCCCCGCCCCTGGCATTCCTTGCACTTGTTCTAATGTGGTCTTTCCCTCCCTCCCTCCTTTTCTGTAGGTATACAGTCTTGTACAATGGGCAGCCCCAGGAACATGACAAGCTTCCGATCCATAATGACCCAGAATCCCAAGAGTCCTGCTTCTGACTAAGGTCCCAGAATGTGATCTGCCATGCAGGACAGTTGCAAGATGATGGTGCACCAGGAACCTATTGCCAGATCAATGTTGTCTGCATTGCCATAGTGCTCTCCTGTACTGATTTGACATCAGCAGCAACAGCAAGGATGTGCTTACCAACCAGGAGGATTAGGCAGTCTGTAGAGAGGAGGAAGGAGGTCCTTTTTTTGTTGCTGCAGAGTGATGCCTGGAAAAGTCATAGTGCTTTGCATGTGATGCACAAACAGTAAGCAACATGCTTGATGGTTCTTGCATTTGCTTCAACAGATGTGTCCGTACACATCTCTCCATCTCTGTCTCTCTTTTGTATTGCTATGTGGCAACAATATGAATCTTCTCCCAGAATTTGACTTGAAGTGCTAATATCAAACCACACTTTTGCTTAACCAAAAAGAAACAAGGAACTGATACTATTTTTCTCAGCTGTTTTTAATTGTGAGCTTTTACTCAAGAAATGTACTCCCCCAGCTGTGCAAGAAGAAAAGTGGCAGTCACGCTATGCATGTTCCCCCACCCTAGTATGTCTCCTGGCCAAAATATGTTGAGGAGCACGAATAGCCCAAAGAGAACTACGTTGTGGCCTAGGGATATGGAACTGATTGCGGTATGAAGTCCTGCAGCTCCCACCAAACTGATCTATGATGAACAGTCACAGATTCTATCACTAAGATGTCTCCATCTTCCCCCTCGCACGTTGTCAATGAGATCTTCATGTGGATAAACTTTGGGCAGTGCTGCTACGAAGGAAGAATGGGCCAGGAGGCAGAACCCTTAAGAAAGGAATAACTCACCTGTAATAGTTCACTAAGTGCCATCTTGACATGCGTGTACATTCGACCACCCTTTATAGCTGAAGAATGTGTTTGGAAAACTGATTGACTCATTTACTTGCCCCATTTTGCCAAAAGCTGGCTCTGTGGCTCAGGGACTGTGTGTGATGGACCAGTAGCTACTTGTGTGTCTTAGGGTTTATCAGTATTTGCTGATGACCCCAGGCAGTAACAGGAGCAGAGCCCTCAGTTAGGGAATAGGCAGGCACCCAGGTGGGAATCCAGGTACATGATGTAAGACAGGGAAGAAGGCACTAGAGGCAGTTGCAGTGCCAATAGCTGCTGCTTACGTGGGAAGGGTGGAACAAGTAAATATGCCTTCTGGAATGGCCATCTTGGTAGGAGACAGGTTGTTCAGAATGATGAGGAAGTCCCAGGACTAAGGCTCTATTGAGCTAGGCAAAGATTCATTGGCTCCCTAGGCTGGGACAGCTGCCTGAGTGCTGTGTCAGCTGGTGGGACCTGTAATGCTGTTTATGTGGTACCCACAACTCCTTCAGTAGAGATGCTGCCTTGGTACTAAGATGTTGGAGCCTGCTGGAGGTCCTGGTTTGAGACCCCTAGCACCTTTGCAGGGGTTTTTTCTTTTCTAATGCTTTATTGGAACTTCAGATATTTTCCCTGTCCCTCAAAAGGATGTCAGCCATGCTTATGTCAGCAGTTTCCTGCATGCAGATGTTACTGCCTTCCTTATTAGTGGTAGCTCCGCTTTTCTTTGCATGTTATGTTTATCAGCTTTGCTGTAGACGGAAGGACTCTGGGAGTTTGATTTTCACATCATGAGAAATGTGCAGATCCAAGCATGGATCTGTATTCTCCTTCACTGAAGATCTAACCTAAAGATGACAACCTTGCTCTGGACAACAGGTATTTTGTTACATTGTGTAATTATGTACAGATTTTTTTTTTAAGTGTATAGGAGAAAAACATTATTTATTATTATTTTAAGGGGATTTTTATTTTCCCATGGACGTCTTCTGAGTTTAGGAGCTAAAACATTTTCATTAGTGTTTTGTTTTTTTATTTAAAAAACAGTTTTATTTTTCTGTTGCCATGTGACAGCTATTCACTGTTTTAAAAGAAGAAGGAAAAGACAGATTTTATAACAAAACAAATGCAATTCAAAGGACATTTCATTGGTCTACTCTTGTTGAGAGGATGAGTCTATGGCTTTTTACCCTGGTGTTGCTCTGCAAACTCTTGTTGCTTGTGCAGCTGGCCCCAAACTATGGGGATTTAGAGTGCTATTTTAGTGTGCCCAGTCTCTGCTGTACACATGTGCAAAGCGTACTTCATTCTGCTGGGTAGGCGCTAACTAGCCTGTGCAACTAGCTTCACAGATTAGCGTAACCCAGCTGGGGGTGGGAAGAAATCCTTTGGATATTTTGCATGTTTGCTGTTGTGTGCTGCCATACCCAAAGGGAAGTGAGCAGGGGCATGAGCTTTATGAACCCCGGAGAAAACTAGACTGCACGATCTCACCAGTGTTGTAAAGCCAGAGGAGCTAAAATGGGCCACCCGTGTGGCCCTGTGTTGAGACTAAGTGATTCACTTCTTTCATACTTGTCCTGCTCCGCAGAAACTAGAGAACCTGGAACAATGACATATCAGCTGCCAAATTTACATTTTAACCTTCCTCTCCACCACCCACAAGGCCAGCCCATGCTTTGTTTTTGAGGGGAAGCTGCCACTACCACCACATTACGCATCATACTTTGCCTGCCCCTCCACCTCTATGGGCAATTCTGGAAGTTATCGTTTATCCTGCAGTCCTGCACCCTGTCTGTGTCAGATGACAGCCAGCAGATTGCTTTCATCAGGAAATCCAGTCATCCTCACCTTTCATTGAAATCTTCTTCCTCCTCCCAACCACATGGGAGCCACTTATTCACAAGAAGCTCCTATGTGAGTGGGGTAACGTTGAAATGACCAAACCATGTGAAGAGGCGATACTTGATTGCATCTTTCTCATGGAATGAGCACCATTCCAGGAGCAGGTATAGATTCCAGGAGAAAGACCTACCCAAGCAGCCCTGCTTGGGGATAATGCAGCTCTTACATGGCTGCATGCCGTGCTTTTTTCTGGAGGTACGCATACCCCTAAATATTTTGTGAATCTGAGTTTGGCCTCATTGAGGGGCAGTATTTCAATATGAGTAGGAAAATGAGAGTACCCCTAAACATTTTTTAAGGAAAAAAAGTACTGGCTGGATGAAAACTACCTGTATGGTTTTTTAAAGTGTATACTGTGTCCAATAATCTGAAAGCCAGATTTCACTAAACATTGGGTGGGTCTGGGATTTGTTCCACTGAGACCTCATATGTAAGCTTGGCTGAATTATATTATTGTGAACAAGTGCAGACTCCTTTATCTGATATATTTGAAGGACATGATTTCCTGTTGAATAAAACAGTGTTTTATTGACAAGTGTTGGTCATTCTTCAAAACTCTTCCCAGCTATAGCAACTGTTCAGGGTGATCTGTTTCTTCTCATGGTCAATTGTCTATAGGGCATAAACTGAAAAACAATGAATCCCATTGAAAAAACAAATACGTTGGATGCTGTGGTGATAAACTGAAATGCCAGCACTGATTTTTGCAGGAGTTTGTAACAATGCCTCCTAGATTTTATGTTCCTATGTGTGATCTGTGACAAACACCCTAACTCTTCATTTCATAGAAATAACAGGCACCTGTTAAGATACTGTACAGAAGCACTGACTGCACCATTCTCAGTAAGCTCTGTTCATTTCTAAATCATGGTAAAAGGAAATCTAATAAATGCATTTCACAGACAGAAGACTGATGCATATAAAGCAGAAGATCTGAACAGGAGTGCAGAGGAGAGGTCAGACACTTCAATTAGAAGTTGATCAGCCCTGTCTAGAAGATGCAAAGCAATAAATGGATATGTGCTTCTCAAATGCCAGGGGTACAAGCTGATAGAGATTGCCTGGCTTATGTGAGAGGTTCAGCTAAGTGACTGCCACAGTTTTTGTGCACCAGGCAGTCAGTCTAATGGTGTGCCATAAAGCAGAATCTTTATTTGAACTAGTATTTAGGAAGGAAAAGATGAGTAATATAATGCATGCTTTCAAAGTTATTCCTTTTGAAGGGGAATCATATACCTAAAACCTGGCACACTGTACAATTGTCAGAAGTCATGCATATAGAACACAGTTCCAGCAATGTCAACCATATGAAGTCCCAATGTGTGGGGATGTTGATTTTAAAGGTTCTCTGCAAATGCTTGCACTTACTCCACAATTGGAGGTGTTGCTGCCTAACCAACCCCCTACTGTTTGTGCCTTAGATCGTGGTGGTGATGGTTAGCTTGTCTTTAGGATCTGGTATTCAACCTTATACTTTGTTGAAATAGAAGGGTTCCATTTCTCTCTCAATATTAATGGTTGATCATTTAGCATGAACTTGTGTGGGGGTTGTTTTTTGTAAGCTATCAAAGCTAGAACCATCCTGTGGTAATACATTGCATGAGTTAATTAAGCAATGTACGAAGAGCTTTTATCAACCTGGAGCTCCTTGCCAATTAATTTCATTGAGAGAGCTAAAATGTGTAGTCTTAAGAGAAAACCCATTCAGTCTATCCACTTCCCATCACTATTGATGATTGTTTTCTTCCTTTTAGTTGTCTTTTTCTAAACTGAAAGTACCAACCTTTTTGGCTCTTCTTCATAAGGGTGGTGTCCTCACGGGTGGTAAGTCTAGTCATGGTTTTTTGCATTTCTCCAGTTACAGTTTGTATGCTAGAAGATCATACAAATACATGATCCAGCAAAGGAGACAGATACATACACAAAACCAATATGTAAGTTTCTGTAGAGCTAGGACAAAATGTCACTTAAGTTTGGAATACTGTGGACCCTGAGAAACAGGATTGCCAGAGAGGTTCTTGTAGTTAATGTAGAATGAAACATTACGTCTGGTGCTTACTATTATTTATTTCCTTGAATTACCTCTTGCTTACTGCAGAGTAGACTCTAGTTATAATGCATGAATGAGCCCAAGGCTATTGATAAAAAGTCTGATCAGGCAAAAGCTTTTGATGTGTCCTCCCTCACCCCAAACGGAACTGCTTAACTGTAAAGGTGTTGGCTGAAGTGATCAAGGGATAGCACTTTTTTTTTTATGTACTAGACACAATAAGCATATTTTTTAATGCTGCAAGCACAATCCATAAAACAGAACTGTGACAGCAGTCAGGCGTTGGAAAAATTTAGCAGATGCATGGCATTTGTTGAACATAACTACAATAGAGATAGCAGAAAGCCAAAGATGGCTACAGAATCTTCTAGTGCTTGTAAATAGTCATTCTGTAGGAATCTGTGAAAGTGTTTTGATCTGTCAACTTCGCTTAATATTTAGATGAGTCTTTAGCTCATTGACTGTTCCCTTCCTCAACTGATAATTTCCAGGCAGAGTTTAGGAAGATCACACATTTGTCTTCTTAATCCTGAAAAGGACTATTTTTAGTTTCTCCGCTGCAAGCCAGAAGAATTACAGGAAGACTGACCAGCCTGAAGGCGGAATACTGGTCATGTTAGCCCCATTAGGGGCATAGATCTGAGTCTCGCACATGTAGCTCCAGGCTCAGGCAACTGCCAGACAGGTGGCAGCTGTGAAGGACACACGGACACAAGCTGTGGCATACTAGGAAGTGCCAAATATCCACCCAACCACACTTTTTATTTAATGGTAAAAACTTACTGTGAGTATGATGAGACGGGCAGTAAGTACATCCACTTTGGCTCCACAGTCCCAAAGGTAGTACCTAGGAGGACTGTGGAGCATATAGCAGGTAGACCTCTTGCTATTTGAGTGTCTTCCTTCGTCCCACATCCCTAAAGTTGCCATTTTAGTAGCTGCGCTCACTTCCTCTCATTTTCAGAAAATATTTAAAATAGTGATGGGCTTCTGCATACTTGCTGCTGGCAGGCACCTTCCCTTGCTGCTCACCTGCTCCAGCTAGCAGACCAGCCACCCACTACCCACAGTAGTGATGGGAGTGGTGAGATGGCAGGTGGTGGCACCGGCATTTGGGTGAAGATCAACCCCACAACCCTCCTCAAAAGGTAAGAAAGGAAAGAGAAATGGGATGATGATGGCCATTAGAAGATGGGCAGTAACAACCAGGAAAAGAACAGCTGTAGCAGCATCCACTAAAAGTAAAAGTTATTGGGGGGGGGGGGGTCTACCAGAAGTGCCAAAGTGGTAGTGCCCCCCCCCAGGTATTTAATCAAGGGCCTCCTAAAACCTGGCACTGCCTCTGAGACCAAATAATGCAACTTTCATTTTTGTTCAGTTTGCTTTCCAGGCACATAGTAAACAAGTTTCATGTCTGGCCTCTGTGACCCAGGAAGTTGTGGCTCCAATCTTGCTACAGAATGAAAGAAGGGATGGCACCAGCACAGAACAAAGACCTCAAAAGGTACAGTGCAAACAATGGAAAGGCCCAACATGTCCACAGGGCAACTGAGCGTGTTAGAACAATTATGTGGATGCTGGGTTAAGAGTCTTCTCAGATCACCTTTGAAGTCTGCTGTATTTCAAATCTTCATGTTCTTAGTTTGTTATCCCTCACTTCCAGTAGCATGAGCCTAACAATATTATGCGTACAGAGTCAGGAATCTAGGAAGCTGCATTGCACCAGATATTTGTTTTTCTAGCCCAGTACAGTAATACCTCCGCAACCGTCCACCTCGTCTAGTGTCCATTCCGGTGAACGTCCGCAGCAAACCTGGAAGTACTGGAACGGGTTACTTCCGGGTTTGCTGCTCGTGCATGCGCAGAAGCGCAAACCGCTCCGCACACGTGTGCAGACGTGGCGCTTTGCCCTGCGTCCTGGGCTCCAGAAAGGATCCCGGCCACAAAACAAGGTACGACTGTACTGTCTGCTCTTAACTAGTAGCAGTTTTCTGGGGGCTTAGATAGGAGTCATTCTCATCACTTGCTATCTGATTTTTAAATTTGTATTGTGAGGGCCTGTCTAAATAAGGCAGTTTTCAGAAGATGTCTAAAGGAAGTCAGGGAATATTCCTGCTGAACCTCTACTGGTAGGTATTTCCATAGAACAGGGCCTGCCATACCAAAGGCTCAGCCCCCAGTGAAGGCCAGCCATATGACAGGTGACCACCGGAAGTGTCCCATCAGCAGATATCACACTTCTGCTTATCCCATGCATAGAAATCATTGGTCCGAGAGGTTTTTCATTTGCCCCGTGCTTTCTAGGCATGGTTGAGCTCTAAGTGATAAAAATGAAGCATAAGGAGTCAGGTGGAACTTTAAGGAACTTTGGCCCTGAGACTCTTAATACTGGTCACCTGCCCTGCAGCATCAAACAGCCCCATGCTTCTCTTTGAACCATGAGAACCAGCTTGGGGACATTCAAAGAGCAGTATAGGGCTGTTTGCAAAAGGGCTTTCAAACAGCCCAGCGCTTTGAAGTCCAAGGGGTTTCAAAGCACAGCAGATCTGTCAGATTTGGTCCTCCAGGGCTGGGGAGATAAGGATCTAGAAAAAGTTCCCCCTCCGCTGAGAAAGTCCATTTATATAACACAGCCAACACTACCATCCGATGTACTGTGATGGGTAGTAGATTTTGGGTGGCATTGAATGGAGACAAGATGTCAATTACTGAATGTACTGAAAATCTTTTGCAGTGTGGGAGGAGGACATTGCAAAGGAAAGGGTTTTTTTGGTCCTTCTACCCACCCTCCTTGGTTCCATGGAGCTGGGACCACCCCTTTGAACACTGGGCCTGCCATGTGAAGTTGGAAGGAAACTGAGCTGGGAGCACATGAATGGGAGGGATGCCTAATGGCACACACTCTTCTCCCAGGCCAATTCCCTCTCCCTCTGTAATGTCATAATCTGCTGTGGGTGTTCCTGCTACAGCTAAATGGACCATTGGAAGGCAAACAGACTGGAAAGATGCACCCCTGAGGCCAGTTCATACATCCTTGCTGTCTGCCTTTCAGTCACCCCGCATTTGAGAGTTTAGAGTTAGAGGTTTCACAATCAATCAGTGGTGGAAAAGACTGGCTGATAACACCACAGCTCTGCCAGCCTTGCTGTGATTTTCCTAATAACGGTTTCTGGAGAGATGGGGAATTTTAGGTTGTACTTTTCCCCAAATGCAGGATTTATCTTACCTGCCCACTCAGCTCTCTGATGACACATCTCCTACCAGTGACATGGTTCTGCTGCGCTTACCCATGAACATTATTTGGTAGATAACAGATTTGATGCAATAACTACAGCACACTGTTCAGGAAGTATAATACAAGACACCAAAGTATGTTTACTAACCAAGCTTTCAGCTGCAAAGCATGAAACTGAAAATATAATCTCTCTCCACCTAAGCTCTGAGAGCCATGAGTGTGACAGAGAACCAAAGCAAAATCAAATTTAATACTTCAGCACGGGCTTCCTTGCCTACTTATTTTCACTCCGTGAATGCTTGGCAGTTAGGGTTTTTACATGAATTCACAGGAGTTACTCCCATTAATGCACCCAGCAAATAAATACAGTGTATAGGTTCCAACAATCATTTTTCAGGCACACACACACAAAAAACGGCCCCAAACCTACTAGTAAGCATTTGAAAGAACCTGGACATATATGTATGTACATGCTACATTCTTACTAAAGGTATTAGTCCTAACCCTATTTACCTAGCAATAAGGTCCACTGAATTCAATAGGACTTACTTCTGAGCAAATTGGTCAGGATTACAGCATTATAGGCAAGCATCTTTAACAAAATAAAAATAAAGTGTTTTTCTAGTACTGCTCCAGGAAAAAAAAGTGATCCTGTAGCTAACTTTAGTATTCTATTATTTTTGTTCAGTTTTATATATTTTAAAACTGAAAAGCCAATGCAGGTAAGTGATTTAAGTTTTGTAATGCAGCTACATCTAGGGGCGGAACAGGGCAGTGCACTGACAGCTGGATTTTTTAATAATTTATTTTGTCTGGATACCAAGATGAGTTTCTGGCTACTTTTGAGACTTCTTATGCAACTGAACAAAAATATGAAACCCTTTATGTTTATTCTTGGAGATCCATTAGTTTTAATAAAGTTATGTACCAGGGAGAGATCTGTAATGATAAAACTTTCAATCATGTTAGGAATGTTTTGCAGATATCCCTGTTGTAGTTGGAATGCAGGATTCTGCTCTCTCGCGACATATTTATGAAGAGTTTTAAACAAACAGAAGATTAAAGGGTAAATCAAGCAGACTGCCTTCTTAGTTTACTGAGGCTTGAATTCCATTCACAATTTGAAAGGGAATAGATTATGCAGGCAGATAACCCTCGGAACTGTTCAAGTTAGTTACCTCTAATGCTTATATATGATCTTCTTCAGCTATTGGGGGTTATATTTAGAAGCTATACTCCCAAAATAGGGATGGACATCATCAAAGCTTGATATCAAACTTATTTGCAGATGTTTTCTAATTTATATCTCACATCCTTGATCTCAGAAATGCGGGTTTTTGTGTGTGTTTTTGCCAGTTCCACTAAAAATACAATCTTCACATATTGTATGTATTATTATAGGTATACTATTATAAACATAGCATACACGTGCACAGTCCAGGTTTCCAAAAGTTAACCAGCGCATAAAAAGATAGTGTTATATGCATTGTGGTATACATAAAAATACTTACACATTAATACTGTTGCATGCCAGTCCCACTCTCCCGAATGGTGCAAAATTGCTGGGATCCCAGGCACTTTTCCAGGGTTTGCGTTTCCTTTGGAATGAGGTACACCAGAGAATGTGGTATCTTTGTAGACAGCTCAGTTGGTAAAGCACACAATTCTTAATGTCAGTCATGATTCCTTCATTGCAGGGGGTTGAACTAGAAATAGGGGACCCTCACGGTCCCTTTCAACTATGCAATTCTATTATTCTATTTACACATATATACCATCTGAGCCTACAAGTGAGGGCATCACAGCAACAACACCCCGATAGGGTCTTGCTTCTCCCATAGTTGCAGCCTTGAATTCAAACAGAAATCAAGCATCACTTTGTCTCTCTGCCTTCCCAGCCAGCTGCTTCCAGCTTCTAGCTCACATCACTCCACTCTCAACTCTGGCCTTTGTCTTTCTAACTACCAGTGAGCTGAGGAACCTGAGAATCAACATGGCTTCTTAAAATGTAACCTTTTTGAGTTCTTAAGTGTGTCAATAGGTATGTCAATAGGCATAATCTGGTAGACCTGGGAAGCATTGCATTTGAAGAGATAAAAAGGCTCTTTCCAGGTAGAAGTACTTTACCTAATAAATCTGTATCTATTTATTGCTGTGCAGATAAACATGAAATTCCTGTGAAGATTGGAGAGACATCAGTCTAAATATAACTGTAAATGTGTACCAAGTATTCAGGTAAGCATATTTTTAGTCTCTCTCAGTATGGTCAGACAGTGTGTCCATCCACTGCAATCAGTGGTTAAGAGTGTAGATTTCTAACCCTTAATTTTTGTCAGCTTGTAGTCAGTTCAGCCTATCAAAGCCAGACGTGAGAGCTACCACATCCCCAGAATCTACCCTCTTTGGCAGAAATGTTAAGACTCTGAATTCTAAGTTAATTTTAGCCCTCAACCCAGAATTGATAAACCATCAAGCAGTTGCACACCATATGTACCAAATGATTATCTGAATAGACCCATCCTCACCATGTCCTTTGCATGTTGTCTCATCAACACCCAGTGGGTCTGGAAAACTAATTGCTGTTGTATAGCCTCACAGTGTCTGGAACATATTTTGGCTTTAAGAGTTGATTTCCACTGAACTTGTAAATATAGGTTGATCTAGTTCTTTATTCCTCAACACAATGTCAGCCCAACAGGCCTGTACAGTACAGGAAATCGGCTGGCTTTAGGAGTGACTCAACAAATTCCATCAGAAATGTGCAAAGCTGTTTCATGTGTGCTGAGGGATGCAGGTGCACAAATCTTGCAAACTGAGTGATTTAATCTGCCAGTAGATTTGTAGCAGAATATATGCAGCTTAAAGATCCTCAACAGTTAGGAACTAATAGAATTGATTCACTCTAATTGATTCACTCTCTCGTCTCATTCGAATTGATGGAACTCTTGATT